>NC_055968.1:32932475-32997475 GCF_018492685.1 Alosa sapidissima | reverse complement strand
ATGTGTGTGAGGTGAGATTGTTTGTGTGTGTGTGTGTGTGTGTGCGTGAGTGGTGAGGTGATGGTGTGTGTGTGTGCATGAGGGGTAAGGTGAGCGTGTGTGTGTGTGTGAGGGGTGAGGTGAGGGTGTGTGTGTGTGTGCGTGTGTGTGTGTGTGTGTGTGTGTGAGGGGTGAGGTGTGTATGTGTGTGTGTGAGGGGTGTGTGTGTGTGTGTGTGTGTGAGGGGTGAGGTGTGTATGTGTGTGTGTGAGGGGTGAGGTGTGGGTGTGTGCAGCAGAAGTCTGCATGGCGTCACACAGGTGGGCTATGTGCAGTCTGGCTGGAGCAGGAAGAGGAATATTCTTGGTGCTCTCCATGGAAACAGAGTTTGGTCAGTGAGCAGTGTGTGTCACCTCCTCCCTTTCTCTCCCTCCTCCTCTCTCCTTCTGGCTCTCTCTCTCCTTCTGGATCTCTCTCTCCTTAATTTCCCTCCCTCTCTCCTTCCTGCTGTCTCTCTCCTTCATTTCCCTCCCTCTCTCTCTCCTTCCTGCTCTCTCTCCTTCATTTCCCTCCCTCTCTCTCTCCTTCCTGCTCTCTCTCCTTCATTTCCCTCTCTCTCTCCTTCCTGCTGTCTCTCTCCTTCATTTCCCTCCCTCTTTCTCTCCTTCTCTCTTTCCTGCTGTCTCTCTCCTTTATTTCCCTCCCTCTCTCTCTCCTTCTGGCTCTCTCTCTCCTTCATTTCCCTCCCTCTCTCCTTCCTGCTGTCTCTCTCCTTCATTTCCCTCCTTCACTCGCTCTCTCCTTCTCTCTTTCCTGCTCTCTCTCTCCTCTCTTGTATCCCTCTCTCCTTCTCAAGTTGTTTCATGTCACAAAGCTTTATTGACATGACCAGAGTGCAGTACTTGTGTTGTCAAGGCATGTACAGTACAGTACACACATTTAATTAGATAAATAGATTCCTAAGGACAACAACAATATTACTATTAACAGTTACCATTGTATGGAGTAAAAATAAAATATGAAATAAACAATACATAAATAAATAAACATGATTGGAGGTATTCTGTCTCCTCTTTTTCTTCCGCTCCCTTTCTCCATTTCTCCTTCCTGCTCATTTCTCTCTCCCTCCATTTCTCCTTCCTGCTCATCTCTCTATCCTTCCATCACGTGAGTCCCAAAGGTGAGACTGTGTAAGTGAAGCTCATTTATCCTGGCAGATCTGTGCTGTAAACCCTGATAAAAAAAAACACTAGAGACCAGAACAACACACACTCATCTTACCACACACACACACACACACACACTAACACAGACCACCACAATACACAATCATCTTACATGCACACATACTGTACAGCCACTCAAAAACAATGGAAAGAGAGTGTCTCTGTGTGTGTGCCTGTGTGTGTGTGTGTCTGTCTGTCCTCCAGCAGGAGCTTGGTCTGAAAATAGAGCTCAAACGCCTCGTCTTCAATCTGGCCTGTATGCAGGGTTGGGTCAGATTACTTTGAAATTACATGGCAATTTTTGTAATCAGTAACGTAATCAGTTGGATTACCAAAAACATGTAACGTAATCTGATTACTTCAATAAATATAAAATAAAATATGCCCATTAAGTAAAAGACACCACCACAGAATTGATGAAAGAATTCTCATTCTATTTTTCTTCACTCTTCTCCAAACATGCACAACTCATCTTAACCTATATAAGGGCACACCTGGACAAAGAATTTAGCTTTCGCTGGATTTTTGTGACCCAGAGACATGGCCTGAGATTGGCATAAAAAAGGGAAGCATTAAACTCAAATGACACCATGTCCATTTCAATTGTGGGGGTGAGAAAATTATTATTTTGGGTTGTTTTTCAACCAGGGGGTGACTTTCTCAAAGTAAACGGTAACACTAAACCAAGAGGCTACATTAAGATTAGGAGGAAAAGATCAGGCAGTGTGCAGAGAGACCTGCCCCCCCAATAGTATGTAAGTTAGTAAGTAAATATATCTTTTGATCCCGTGAGGGACATTTGGTCTCTGCATTTATCCCAATCCGTGAATTAGTGAAGCCGAACCGGCAAGCCCAAAGGCCGAAGCCCTAACCAGTAGGCCATGGCTGCCCCAGCATTTGAACATTAAACCACACAATTATCCAAAACATACAGCCAAACAAGGCAAGGAACGGTTAACAGAGAACAATATTAATATTTTAGAGCGGACCTCAATCCGGGGGGTATGAATCAGGGGTATGAATAATTTTGTTCTTAACTATATCTTAAGTCTAAAAAGTGAACATCCGAATGAACTGCTTGTCAAATTAAAAGATAGCTAGGCTATCATCCGAGGCGGACAGAGTACTGTACACAGCTTCATTACTTGAGTAAAAATACAGATACCCTTTGCTAAATTTTACTCAAGTACAAGTAAAAGTACAACAGTCAGATGTCTACTTAAGTAAAAGTACTGAAGTACTTGTTTTTAAAAGTACTTGAGTATCAAGAGTACAAGAGTAGCCTACATTTTCTAAATATTGCATTACTACTGACACAGTGCTTACATTTACAGTATGTACAGAAACGTCCTACATGGAGTTATGAAACATGTTAATGTTAATACCTTGTATATGTACATGTATTTAAAATACGTATTTCAAACACAAAATACTATTTTGTAATTGAAACACTTGAAGCGAAAACTATCATTAACTTTTTCAGAAAATTGAAATAGTCTGGCGAGGTGGGGCCACAGGTTGGCACATTCCCGGGATGGACCTGCTGCGTCTTCATCCATTGTTTTGTCCATGGTTTCGTCTCTTATCTAAATCTGACCATGGAGTTGACTTTGGCGGAAAGCTTAAGATGATTGCTGATAGGCTGTCCCAATCAGTGGCGCCTGCACAATCCAATCATGTTTGAGAGGGAAAAAACAAATTGAGGGTTTCTGAGATTTTTCTTTTTTCCTTTTTTTTTTAGAAGTAGTAACGGGTACTCACGATTATGGATAGAAATGTAGTGGAGTAAAGAGTAAATGTACTCCGTTACTGTCCGGCTCTGGCTATCATAAAAAAGTTGCATTGTTTGCATGATAAAATGTAATCAGGTAATCCCCAACAATGTAACTGTAATCTGATTACACAATTTTTTTATTGTAATCTGGGCTGATTATAGTTACTTGATTTTTGTAATCTGATCAGAGATGGCAAAAGTACTCACTTCCCGTACTCAAGTAGAAGTACAAATACTTGTGTTAAAAATACTCTGGTAAAAGTAGAAGTAGTGATTTAACTTCTTTACTCAAGTAAAAGTAACAAAGTACAGGGTTGGAAATTTACTTAAAGTATAAAAGTAAAAGTAGTCTTGTGAATGACAACCATTTTTTATGCAACGGTACCTGGACCACACAAATGTTACTAGAGTGCAAGTGTGGCAGTCTCTCTTTTTAAATCTTCCCATAACCTGTTGGGCCATTTCTAGCCCCCCCCCCCGCCCCCCCCCAACATTGCACTGGCTACTTCAGAGGGCAGTGTGTTCTTTTGCCTACCATCAAATGCAGTGTGTTCTTTGGCCTACCATCAAATGCTGGACATCTTTAGAAAGCTAAGATCCTGTAGTTTCTTAGGAAGCACTGGCACAGAGTTACAGAGCCTGCGGGATAACAAGCATCTCTGAACTGACCACATTTCAGCCCTCTAGGTCACTTGATATGGTTTTTGAAACACAACTGAGCCCTAAAACCAGGTCTTGAGAAGCTGTGTGCAAAAGTAGATCAATACAGAATGAAAGATGAGCACTTTAGACCATTGCTTGCCAAGGTATGCTCATGCGTTTTGTAACGCCCTATGGAAACTCCACATAGGGCTTTTGGTTACCCAAAATGCATACTGATAACAAAAGTATGCATTTCTGAGGTTTCTTGTAGACTATTTGGATTGTATGTCAGGTTCTGATATGACTACACAAAATGGAATAATTACACGAAAGTCTCTATTTTTGCATTTTCTTTGTTGGCTTCTTGGGCTTCTGCACTACTAATATTGGATAAAACAACATGAATATTTAATTCCTATGGATTCCTGTGAATATTTCAAGACCAGGAATGTAGTGAGAAAATAAGAGGTGGGTAAACTATGAATTCTGTGATCACGGTAAAGTGGACTGCGCCATGCGGTATCAGATTTTTAGAAAAGGCATTTAGAACATGTTTGATGATGGTGGAGTTATTGTACAATGCTTATAACAATACAAGTGGCATTAAGTGGTTCATAGAGTGTTGATGTGTACATATTGTTATTGTGGATAATACAGTGTGATTTTTAAATGTTAACAGTTGTAATTGGTGAATAAACTCTTTTGAGAGGTGGATAAACTCTAATAAGAGGTGGATAAACTATTTCTGAAATTTCAGAGGTGGGTAAACTGTGTTTACTGCATAAATTATAAACGTTTATTGCGTTTAGCCTCCACTACATCTCTGTTCAAGACCCAATGCTGCATATTGCTAAGGGTATAGGCTACATTGCAGCTAGAAGTTAGGGAAGCACCAAAGGCGAGGCATAATTGAGACATACTACTACGTGCTAACGTTAACGTTACTGCCATCAAGCTGCAATGATTTGCCGCGGATGACTGCTGCCCAAATCTGTCGAGTCATTTTGTAGTGGTGCGTCAAGTGCAACGTATATTCCCATTCACTATTGATGACGCAAAAAATAATAACTCCACTGAAATTATTTAAAACTAAAGTAACGAGTCAGTTTTGTAAAATGTAAGGAGTAGAAAGTACCGATATTCGTGTTAAAATGTAAGGAGTAAAAGTAAAAAGTCGCCCCAAAAATAAATAGTAAAGTAAAGTAAAAATATCTGAAAAATCTACTTGAGTACAGTAACAAAGTATTTGTACTTTATTACTTCCCATCTCTGAATCTGATTACGTAATCCAGATTACATGTAATCCGTTACTACCCAACCCTGCCTGTATGGGATGAGAGAGAAGGGCAAGTCTGTCACCTATCAGCCCAGCAAATTAGTGGTGTGTGAGTGTGTGTGTGTGTGTGTGTGTGTGTTTGAACGAGAGAGAGAGAGAGAGAGAGAGAGAGAGAGAGAGAGAGTGAGAGAGAGAGAGAATACTCAGAAGGGCAACTCTGTCACCATTCAGCCCAGCTTTAATACAGAGTGTGTGTGTGTGTGTGTGTGTGTGTGTGTGTCTGTGTCTGTGAGATGAACAGAGCTTGTATTGGGCATCTCTCTTGTCCCTAATAATTTAGAGAATAAAAAGTACACAGGGACTAAGACTGACTGACTGCACCATGGCGACTACAGTAAACGTCAAACACCACCAACACACCTGGGAACACACACACACACACACATACAGAGGGGAGAACCCAGTATGAATGGCGTATCAGGTGTTAGATTATTCTCGAGTGTGACATCGTGATTCCCTGCCCTCTTTATTCTCGTCTGTACAGCGTGTGTGTGTGTGTGTGTGTGTGTGTGTTTGTGTGTGTGCCTTGTCTGGTCAAAGCCAAAGCTGTTATCAGAGGCCTGCAGACTGGCCTTACACATACTGTCTCCCTTCCCCTCATTGTCAGTGGTGTGTGTGTGTGTGTGTGTGTGTGTGTGTGTGTGTGTGTGTGTGTGTGTGTGTGTGTGTGAGCGTCAGTGGTGTGACCTTATAGAAGAGGAGAGAAAAAACACACCCCCCAAAATACTCTAGCAGACTTGCAGTGAATGACTTGTGTGAGTGCATGTGTGTGTGTGTGTGTTCCTGCACCAACTTGCAGAAACACACACACACACTCACACACATAGACACATGCACAGTGTGAGCTGAAAATAGCATTGAGACTTGTAACGTTGCGTTGAGACTTTTCTTCATGTAATGTTGAGGAATTGTCAGCTCTGCCAGTGAGAAAACCGGCTGCAAAAATATCATTTAAAAAAAAAAAACTCTAGCATACGCTCGATGGTGTTTTAAGCCCCCACCGTCAACTTCAAGGCAGCGCTGCGACCGTCAACTTGAAGGCACATAACCCTAACCCTAACCAACCCTTGCCAAACCCTAACTAACCCTTGCCTAACCCTAACTAACCCTTGCCTAACCCTAACTAACTCTTGCTTAACCCTAACTAACTCTTGCCTAACCCTAGTTCCTTCCATGCAGGGCTGCCTAGAAGACGAGGTTGGGGTCTTAAAACACCAAACACCCTAGCATACTGCAATATAACACATTGTTTTTATCTTAATCACACACACACACACACACACACTTAGTGAAACTCATCAGACCTCTTACATCACAAGCAGACATGAGTGGGAGTGTGTGAGGAAGAACTGAAAAGAGATGTGAAAGAGAAGAATTTGTCATGTCTACTTCTCTATTTCACTCACAGATCTCAGGTGTGAAAGAGAAGAATGCACATGTGTCATGTCTACTTATCTATTTCACTCACAGATCTCAGTACGCTGTACCCTCATCTCTCAGTATGGTGGCATTCGTTTCTTTGAAATGGAGAATGCTCTGGAAAAATGCAGCGGTTGTAAGTGCTGCACATCATAACGTCTCTGTGTGAATAAATGCAGCGGCTCTAAATGCTGCGCATCATAACGTCTCCATGTGCATCATGTTCTAAATCTGCATCATAACCTCTCTATGTGCGTCACGTTCTAAGTGCTGCGCATCATAACGTCTCCATGTGCATCATGTTCTAAATCTGCATCATATTGTCTCTATGTGCGTCATGTTCTAGGTCAGGGGTGGTCAAACTGTGGATCCGGCCCGCCAAGCACTTTCATCCGGCCCGCAGAGCATTTCATTTGGTTATCAGGCTGCTCACTATTTTTTTCCTGCGATAGAGACGACGTTGGTTAGCTTTACTGCAAACTGCTTTTCACTCTCCTTAGAGAACATTATGTCAATGTCAAAACATCATGTTAAATAGAGATAACATCATGTTAAACTAAGTTAACTCTTAGTTATCTCCTTTGCAGCAGATCTAACATGAACATTATGCGATCCATTTAATTGGGAACGCGTCTGCACTCACGAGAGGGAGAGAGAGCCGCAGGTTCCAGCTGGCTTGTCATTGTTGATAATTGATATCTCCTTCTTATAAGAAACTTTTAAAAGGAAATCATGAAGGCAACAGTAGTTCCCACTACTGACCATTTAAAAACTGTGAGAGGGCCCAGCTGTAGGTACAGCACTAGCCATAGCGGCAGGCAGAAGATCATTGAGAAATAAACGTGAATTAAAGCGACAGTGCACAATTTATACATTTGTTAAACAGCATAAAATTAGCAGCATTTTTAAGCAATTCATATTTTAAAACAAATACGTTTCATACTGTTTTGCGGCCCGCCGGCCAGTTTTCAAAACCCAATGTGGCCCTTGAGCCAAAACGTTTGCCCACCCCTGTTCTAGGTGCTGTGCATCATAACGTCTCTATGTGCGGCATGTTCTAAGTGCTGCTCATCATAACCTCTCTATGTGCGTCATGTTCTAAGTGCTGCGCATCATAACGTCTCTATGTGCGTCATGTTCTAAATCTGCATCATAACGTCTCCATGTGCGTCATGTTCTAAATCTGCATCATAACGTCTCCATGTGCATCATGTTCTAAATCTGCATCATAATGTCTCTATGTGCGTCAGGTTCTAAATGTGCATCATAACGTCTCTATGTGTGTCATGTTCTAAGTGCTGCGCATCATAACGTCTCTCTATGTGCGTCATGTTCTAAATGCTGCGCATCATAACGTCTCTATGTGCATAATGTTCTAAATCTGCATCATAACGTCTCTATATGTGTCATGTTCTAAATGTGCATCATAACGTCTCTATGTGCGTCAGGTTCTAAATGCTGCTCATCATAACGTTTCCATGTGCATCATATTCTAAATGCTGCGCATCGTGACATCTCTGTGTGTGTGTGTGTGTGTGTGTGTGTGTGTGTGTGTGTATGTGTAACGTCTGTGTGTGTGTCAAAACCAGCTGCCAGTGTGGAGGAGAGAGGAGCTTGAAAGCCAGTGTGGCTTCATGTTACTGATGCAGAGCTAGATACAGAATGCAGCACAGAGCACATCTCTCTCTCTCTCACTCAGTCTCTCTCTCACCCTCTCTCTCTCTTTCATTCAGTCTCTCTCTCTCTCTCTCTCTCTCTCTCTCAAAGCAGGTTTACTCAGCACAGATTCCTCTTCTCTCACTTTCTTTCACTCAAAGCAGGTTCTCTCTATCTATGTTTTACTCAGCACAGATTCTCTCTCTCTTTTTCATTCAGTCTCTCTCTCTCTCTTTCACCATCTGTTATATCGACAACCTTGACATTCTCTTCTACAAGAAGCATGTGAACATGCAGTGTGTTATACCATCAAACGCATGTGTTCTCTCTCTCTCTCTAACACACACACACACACACACACAGACACACACGCACACACACTCTGTTGCATTACCTATGGTTGAGCTCTCTCTGTGGGGAAATGACCTCCACAGGGGTCTGGATCAAACACAGCCAACAGGAGGGCCAGGCCTGGGCGTGTGTGTGGGGATGTGGTACTTGGTTGTGGTAGTGTGTGTGTGTGTGTGTGTCTGGTACCTGATAGTGCCAGTGTGTGTGTGTGCAAGCATGCATGCATGTGCGTGGTGTGTGTGTGCACGTTTGTTTGCGTACGTGTGTGTGTGTGTGTGTGTGTGAGAGAGAGAGAGAGGTTTGTGTGAGTATGAGGAGGTTCAGCCTTCATTTTTGCTATTTCTGTGCAATTTCCTGATATTTACATAGTTATTGTATGTTTAAAAAGATAAAGAAGCACATCACAGCATGAATGGTATTCATTCCTCCCAAGATGCACCCGTCATCCACATGTGGCTCAACCATGTTGTTTTTAAATGTGATATATAAAATAAATGACTTGACATGTGAGACCTGTAAAGCAACTAAACAAGACAAATTCATTCATTGAACTACAAAGTCAATTTTCATTTTAAAAAGACCTACAATAAGCACCTATACTTGTCAGCTTTTGTATAGGCGTCATCACCAAATAGCCAAACACAAACACTATCAGCCGTGGCCCACTGGTTAGCACTCTGGACTTGTAACCGGAGGGTTGCCGGTTCGAGCCCCTACCAGTGGGCCGCGGCTGAAGTGCCCTTGAGCAAGGCACCTAACCCCTCACTGCTCCCCGAGCGCCGCCGTTGTAGCAGGCAGCTCACTGCGCCGGGATTAGTGTGTGCTTCACCTCACTGTGTGCTGTTTGTGTTTCACTAATTCACCGATTGGGTTAAATGCAGAGACCAAATTTCCCTCATGGGATCAAAAAAGTATATAAACTTATACTTAAAGCCCAAAGTATATATACTTATACTTATACTTCTACACAGTGCTTTTTGGCCCCTTCTATCCACGTCTGCATGATTCTGCTTGCACAGAACCAAGACGCTATCTCTTATGGATAATGAATGATTTCTCACTGAAAAATTGTACAAAGAAGTTCCACACAGACATTCCAAGTTCGTAGTTGTTAAAGGAATATCTGATGACATTTGTTCAACACAGCTAACCCAACAGAGTTTGGAATCTTGTGTAACACTTAACATTGGCAAATTATGACTTCTGTGCTAAGAAGGTCTCATTTAAATGCATCTTAGCAATTAAGGAAAACCGTATAAAAATAAAATAAAATGAAAAATAAACATACATGCATATGAATGATGAACGCGCACACACACATGAATAATCAATAAACATAACCTAAGAACAAGAAATGTTGATGCTAATATGGATAAAAGTCAGGAATGTTTATCTCTTTGCCTACTGGCTTTCCCTTAGGTTCCCTTATGGCGTACTGTGGGTAAAATACAGTATATTTAATTTGAATATGGCTTGGTCGGTAGAATTTCAAAATGGGGTATTATATTTTCACATTTTGGAAAATAAATTGGATAATATATTGTTCTGTATATCTCACAATGCAAAAAAGAAATGTTCTTCTGTTTAAACTTCTTGTGTGTAGAAGGAGTACACCCTTTCTTTTCTGGGTAGCCATGTTTGTTTATGGCGACCTTTTCCTCTGGTCAGTGTGTGGCCATTGAGTCTGTACGTAGCGACTGTTTTTCAAATTGCAGGGTCTTTTAGGGTACTTGCCACTGCCACTTCATTATCTCATCCCAGAATCTGGTAGGTTTCTAACTTACTTTGGGTTTTGGGCATATTGTCTCAGGGTTTTGGGCATATTGTCCCAGGGTTGGTTAAGGTTTCAATCCTCTGCTCTTGGCACCAAAAAGCTTGGAATCTACAAATCTGGGTCACTGAACTTTAAATACTTCTAAAATTGAATGGCTCTTTTTGTATTCTTAGTAGTAATGGGAACTGACCTAATTAAGCTCTAGCTGTGTTGTTCGGTGTTGCTGATCTATGTACTTTTAGGACGCTTTTGCACATTTGTGTGTAGAATATTTCAGTGAGTTCTTTCCCCCAATTCTTTAGGTTTGATTGTGTTATTTATTATTTTTAGCCATATTTTTACAGGCATTTCATATTATATCATACCTGTCAACACTCCCGTTTTTCCCGGGTTTCTCCCGTATTTCAAGGTCATCTCCCAGCACCCTCCCATTTTGTTATTTCTCCCGGAAAACTCCCGTAATTTGCATGGCCATCAAACTTCATTTTAAAATCATTGATCCATTCAGGTTGCCAGGTTGTGTTAGTTGAATGGCCTACTCCAGAACTAGCTGTTGTGAAATTGTTGGGAATTTAATTGATTAACACATCACATAAACTGTTATTGAGTGTTGTTGATACACTGAACTTGTGCCCTCGGAACCAAATCTGACAGCAAGCAGCTTTGGAGTTTTGGAAGTAGGCTGCAGGCAGGCAGCTGGTGGATACATAACTGGCACGCGTAAGGTAATGGTAAGGTAAAAGCAACGACCGAAATGCAGTGTTGAAACACGTGTATGAAACGTATTAAATATGCAAACACAGATCCGGTATAAACACTAACCCCCCCCCGAAAAAAATCTCCCGTTTTTGGAAAGATAAATGTTGACAGGTATATGTATTATATTGTTCTTTTAACTTTGTAGAAAATGGTCATTACTTTATCTTTAATTAATTTATGGCTAGACAGCCTGTAGAAGTTACAAGATAGCAGTATGAATTTATGTGTTGAATGATTTTACTCTCTCTGAGTGACTGTCTCTGTGTGTGTGTGTGTGTCTTCCTCTCTCGGTCTCCGTCTGTGTCTGTGTGTGTGTGTGCACGATTGAGTGAAATGTAGATATAAATTCACCTGCTTCTCCCTCCTCCTCAGCAACCAGAGAAACACGGTGACGCACTCAGACACCTAAAAATGGAGTCTAAAAAACAAACATGAGCAACTTGTCAAAGCTTCCCCCGCAGCACACAGACAGATGGATTCAGACAACAAATAGACAAGGCGTGTCCACAGAGTTCCTGCTGATCAACGCAGGTTCTAGAACCTTCCAGCAACTTCTAGAACCTTCCAGCAGCTTCTTTCTCTCTCATGCATTGCTGGTCTGGGGCACTTAGGTCTGGCTCTTTAATCCTGCTGTAAAATCGGTGGGCAGTTTGGTTATTCTCTTTGCTTTGTGTCTTTGGCTTGCTGGTCCATTCCCCCTTCCTACCCCTGCTGCTTACACACACACACACACTCACACTCGTTCTTCCTCCCTACCCCTTGTGTTGAAGCTCTCTCATTTGAGCTTCACACCCTACTACACAAAACCAACCCTGCTGCTCACACACACACACCACACACACAGACACATTCTCCCTCCCTACCCCTCGCAGTGAAGCTCTTTCCATCTTGTCTGAGGTTCACACCCTGCTCTACAGAACCAAGAGGAGATTTCAGAGTTTCCATGGAAACTGTGTGGGCATCTCTATCACGTTAAATAGCAGGAGAGGAAATCAGAAAGAAAGTGCGAAAGAGAGAGATGGAGAGAGACAGAATGAGAAGTCAAGAAAGAGCAAGAAAGTGTGAAAGAGAGAGAGAGAGCAACATAGAGATGGAGAGATAGAAAAGCAGAGGAGGAGAGAGCAAGAAAGGGAGAGAGAGAGAGATAAAGAGAGAGAGCAGATGAACTGAGGAGAGAGAGAGAGAGAGAAAAAGAGAGAGAGTTGTTTGGGAGGCTGGACTGGTGGGGGGTTTAGGGGGTGCAGGTGCCTGGTGCAAACACCTCCGAGCTGCAGAAAGCAGAGGGAACTATTTCCAAAGCGATTGCCTGTAACAAATGCAATAAATGTTCCTTGTCAAGTCCGATCCCAGGAAACAGCATTTCATTAGAGCCTGTCTCACTTGTGTGTGCTCAGGACCACGAACGGAGGGGAGGTGAGCAAATATCCTCCCAACCGTGAAACACACACACACACACACACACACACACACACACACACACACACACATAGCTGAAGAAGAAATCACACATTATACACATACACACATACCCTGAGAGACAAACCTAACAAGACAGGCTGAGTCAAACACACACTCAAACCAGGTGAATAACACACATACATACACATACCAAAAGAAACACACACATAACAATCTGACATACAAACACACACACACAGTTGTGCGTGCGCTCAACTAAGCACACACTAATTGCCTGATTAGTTTTTGAACTCTCAGCTTTGTGCATGTTGATTGGCTGATCAGTTCTCATGGACACTGATTGGCTGATCATAGTTGAGTTCTCAGCTCTGTGGATGCTGATTGGCTAGTCAGTACTTGAGTTCTCAGCTCTGTGGATGCTGATTGGCTGATCATAGTTGAGTTCTCAGCTCTGTGGACACTGATTGGCTAGTCAGTACTTGAGTTCTCAGCTCTGTGGACACTGATTGGCTAGTCAGTACTTGAGTTCTCAGCTCTGTGGACACTGATTGGATAGTCAGTACTTGAGTTCTCAGCTCTGTTGATGCTGATTGGCTAGTCAGTACTTGAGTTCTCAGCTCTGTGGACACTGATTGGCTTGTCAGTACTTGAGTTCTCAGCTCTGTGGATGCTGATTGGCTTGGCCAAATGGAACAGCAGGAAATAAACAGATGCACACATACACATGCAAATATTTAGCCAGACATAACAACAGGAAATAGTGGAGGGAGAGAGAGGGAGAAAGAGAGGAGACCATACATTATGTGGTTGGCTTGATTACAGTGGGATTTCCTGTACTATCATTTGTGAAGCCAAAATACACACACACCCATAACACACAAACATATACTGAAACACACACACACACACACAGTGGCATGCTGTTTGTGTAATGGTCTTTGTACTGGTCATTAGACAGCCACTTAAGAGATTTAGTGAGATAAATACCACTCTCACATACACATACTCACACACAGGGGTCGAAGTGAACTTTTTGGCCTACTAGCCAATGTGCACTTGCTAATTTCGCGCCCTGTTCTCTCTCTCACACACACACACACACACACACACTCATTTACCACTCTCACACACACACACTCATTCACAATCACATACACACATACGCACACTCTCTCTTTCTCTCATTCACACACGTAAAGAAGCTGACAACATGGGCACACTCACACAGATGACGATAGAGATTGGGAAGGAGGCGCATCTCCAGGTGCAGGTGATTCATCCACCTGCTGGAGGCCAGGTGAGGTAACCTGTGATGCTTCAAACCTCAGGTGAGGTGAGGTAGCCTGTGATGCTTCAGACCTCAGGTGAGGTCATGTGAGGTCAGATGAGGTCCTACAGACCTCAGTGTATGTCACTTTCTCAGAAAATGAAGATGAATGTAAACGTGGTCATTGGTGGGTTTTGTCATTCCGATTAAACTATTCCGAATAAGAAATGTATGCCATCTGTGTATGCCAATATATCTGTTTGTAAAACCCACTTTTAGAAACTAAACATGGTGAAGCAGCTTTTAGCTGCGAAGCAGTTTAGCTTTGGAACCAACCTTCTGAATGACATCAAAAATGCTCCAACTGTAGCCAGCTTCAAATCTGGACTTAAAACCAAACTGTTTTCAGATGCTTTCTGCTAACTGATGCACTTCCAGTTAATCTGAAGCACTTTGTGTTTTTACATATTTTAATTATTCTATTTTATGTCTTTTTCTTTTTAAACTATTTTAAGCTATTGCCCTTCCATACTCACTCCCTCTCCCTGACTGTGCTCATTAGCATTGAGATGTGATTGGCGGCCGGCGAGGGAAATAAATCCAATACAAATGAACGGAGGATTTCTGAGAAAGCGCTGTTCCCATCCTCCCCACAGAACAGCTTGTTTACGCAATGCTCATTTATTTATTTATTTACTTGTTTGCTTGTTGCATCATTTGATGTGTTGTTCTCTGTATTGTGATGTTAGGCGCATTCAAGGTCAAACAGCTTCAGAGTCTTTTCACTATGGAGGCACACACACACACATTCTTGTGTTCGAGTCCTGCTGTTTTCTGACACACTGACACACACACACACACTGATACGCTGTCTGTGAGGTGAAAATCACAGTAATTCTCCTCTGTCTGAACCCCTTGTGTGAAACACAGTCCCCCACTGACCAACACATTATCAAAAGAAAACACACACACACACACACACACACACTCCTTCCATCCAGATGTTTTGTTTTCCTCTGTGATGCCTCTTCTCCTCCTCACTGTCTTTCTGTCTCCTCCTTCTTCTCTCTTCCTCTACCTCTCTCTCTCTGTCCCTTCATCTCACTCTATCTCATACCATCTCTCTCCCTCCCTCTTTCTCTCATACCCTCTCTCTCCCTCCATCTCTCATACCCTTTCTCTCTCCCTCCATCTTTCATACCCTCTCTCTCTCCCTCCATCCCCTATTCTCTCTCATACTGTACCTCCTCTCTCCCCCTTTGTGTGTGGATGTCTGCAGTCTGAGGTTTGTCTAGTGTGTGCATGTGTAACTTACAATGTCATACACACACACAAACACACACACGCTCACATGCACAATACTGCCAGTCAGAAGCGGCCTTTCCCTTTATGATGTGGAAAAACTAATCTACGAATATTAATTTGCTCACTTACTCACTACAGCCAGAACATGTTTAGATTAGATTAGATCAACTTTATTGTCATTGTGCAGAGTACAGAGCTAATGAAATGCAGTTAGGGTCTAACCAGAAGTGCAAAAGAGCAGAATTCATTATATGCAGATACTGCATTCATATAGACTAGTGTTACAGCATGGCTGGGGATATCACATGTCCCGTATATTCAGTTGGATGCAGGATCATGTTCTAAATGTGCATCATAACGTCTCTATGTGCGTCATGTTCTAAATGTGCATCATAACGTCTCTATGTGCGTCATGTTCTAAATGCTGTGCATCATAACGTCTCAATGTGCGTCATGTTCTAAGTGCTGTGCATCATAACGTCTCTATGTGCGTCATGTTCTAAATGTGCATCATAACGTCTCTATGTGGGTCATGTTCTAAATGCTGGAATGCAGGATCATGTTCTAAATGTGCATCATAACGTCTCTATGTGCGTCATGTTCTAAGTGCTGCGCATCATAACATCTCTATGTGCGTCATGTTCTAAATCTGCATCATAACGTCTCTATGTGTGTCATGTTCTAAGTGCTGCGCATCATAACGTCTCTATGTGCATCATGTTCTAAATGTGCATCATAACGTCTCTATGTGCGTCATGTTCTAAGTGCTGTGCATCATAACGTCTCTATTTGCGTCATGTTCTAGATGCTGTTGATCATAACGTCTCTATGTGCGTCATGTTCTAAATGTGCATCATAACGTCCCTATGTGCGTCATGTTCTACATGTAAATGCTGCGCATCATAACGTCTCTATGTGCGTCATGTTCTAAGTGCTGCGCATCATAACGTCTCTATGTGCATCATGTTCTAAATGTGCATCATAACGTCTCTATACGCGTCATGTTCTAAGTGCTGCGCATCATAACGTCTCTATGTGCATCATGTTCTAAATGTGCATCATAACGTCTCTATGTGCGTCTTGTTCTAAATGTGCATCATAACGTCTCTATGTGCGTCATGTTCTAAATGCTGTGCATCATAACGTCTCTATGTGCATCATGTTCTAAATGTGCATCATAACGTCTCTATGTGCGTCTTGTTCTAAATGTGCATCATAACGTCTCTATGTGCGTCATGTTCTAAATGCTGTGCATCATAACGTCTCTATGTGCGTCATGTTCTAAATCTGCATCATAATGTCTCTATGTGCGTCATGTTCTAAGTGCTGCGCATCATAACGTCTCTATGTGCGTCATGTTCTAAGTGCTGCGCATCATAACGTCTCTATGTGCGTCATGTTATAAATGCTGCGCATCATAACGTCTCTATGTGCGTCATGACTAGTGTTACAGCATGGCTGGGGATATCACATGTCCCGTATATTCAGTTGGATGCAGGGATATAGTGGAGGCCAAACACAAGTAAACCAACACGCAGTTCATCCACCTCTGACATTTCAAAAATAGTTTATCCACAATAGAGTTTATTCACCAATTGCAACTTCAATCGCATTCAAAAATCACACTGTAGTATTCACATTTACAATATGTACACTCATCAACACCCTAAGAACCATTTAATACCACTAGTATTGTTATAGACATTGGACGATGACCTCCACAATGCCTTTTTTTAAAATCTGATACTGCACAATTCACTTCACCGTGATCACAGAATTCATAGTTTACCCACCTCTTATTTTACCATTACACCCCTGGTTGGATGTATAGTTAGGTGTATGTAAACACATCTCACCCGTATTTGCCTCTGTACTGGCATCTTATCAAAAGCAAAAAGGATTTCAAGGAACTGATTGTCCCCTACAGCCCACCGTAGTTCCCAGGGGATAAATCCTCTTGTAATCCCAAGAGCATGAAAAGGCCTATTAGCAGGAAGAGGCTCTGGTGTCAGGCTCCCCTCCTGTGGAATAATCCACCTGTTAGCTTGGAAAGCAATTAGATTTGCAATGATCGGTGATTTGTTTTAAATGTTTTGATTTTATTTGAAATGTCGTTACTTTAGAAATACCCCATGTATAGATAAATGAGTTTGATATTTTTTTGTAGATCTTTGCGGTTCGTGAAAGGTGAGAGAGCCCTGCACTTAATCTCGCTGTTGTCTGTGTTCAATTTAATTGTAAACTGAACCCCCTTTTCTTTTCTTTATGTCCGTCATCTACTTGCTTCTGCTTGGCTTTGTGGACGTGATGTTGTGTTGACACAGTGCCATGTTTGTTTTTCTACGATTTTCAATAAAAAAAACACCTGTTTCAACCCAAGACCCCCTTTCCATCTCTAAATCCAGACCAATAATATTCCTCTTTATGGAATTACATAATGTACCATAACCCAGCGCTCGTCACAAAATTAATCAGTTGTGGGCTACAGACTGACTGGCCATCTGGTACCAAGAAGGAACGCGGGTCATTCTATCACAACCCTAGACACACATTCCAGAGTCTAAAATTCATGCAGTTGGTGTGTGCGTGTATCTCTTTGTGTCTATGGATGTTATGAATGTGGGAGTGTGTGGGTGTGTGAATCTGTGTGAATACAATGTGTGTATAGATATGCATGTGTGTGTGTTGGCTATACTTTGTAAGAATGAAAGTGTGATTTTGCAATTGCAACCTGCTCAACGCTATGTTCTAGCACACACACCCTTACACACACATACTCCCTTAGAGAGTTGTTGTCCTCTCTTTAGCAGCATGGCTGCCAGGTCAGCTGTTGTGTAAGGTCATCTGTGTGCTGGCCCTTGCTCAGCAGTCCTGGCTCTGCCACCAGCCGCCTTATTTATCTGGGAGGCCTCATCATCCATGAAAAGTGCTGAAAACGTGGGGGCGGACTGGCGCCCTGTTTTGTGTGAGCGTGCGTATGTGTGTGTGTGTGTGTGTGTGTTTGTGTGTGCCTGGCGCCAGGGGTTGAGGTGGCGTGGCGAGG
Source organism: Alosa sapidissima (assembly GCF_018492685.1). Taxonomy (NCBI): domain Eukaryota; kingdom Metazoa; phylum Chordata; class Actinopteri; order Clupeiformes; family Clupeidae; genus Alosa; species Alosa sapidissima. The sequence continues at coordinate 32,979,525 of NC_055968.1, read as the reverse complement.
AGGTGCGGAACAATCCATCACTGAGACCCTATCCCTGGATCTTAATAACCACAGGCACTGCCCCCACCCGCAACCACATGATGGATGAGTCCAACCGGGATATCAGAAAAGAGCGAGACAGCGAGAGGGAACGTGTGTGTTAGTGTGTGTGTGTGTGTTAGTGTGTGTGTGTGTGTGTGAGATAGAGAGAAAGAGGTTATTTGTGGGAGTAAAGGAGAGCAGAAGATGAACTGTACACTTTTCTGTGGTTTTCTTCCCCAGAGATAGTTGGGCTAAACGAGACTCCTAAACACAGACCAGCTACAGGAGCTGCAGGAGAACACAGTCTACTCCATGTTCCATTAAACAGTCTACTCTGTGTTCCATTAAACAGTCTGCTCTGAGCTTCATTAAGCAGTCTACTCTGTGTCCCATTAAACAGTCTGCTCTGAGCTTCATTAAGCAGTCTACTCTGTGTCCCATTAAACAGTCTGCTCTGAGCTTCATTAAGCAGTCTACTCTGTGTTCCATTAAACAGTCTGCTCTGTGTCCCATTAAGCAGTCTGCTCTGTGTTCCATTAAACAATCTGTTCCGTGTTCCATTAAACAGTCTACTCTGTGTTCCATTAAAACAGTCTGTTCCGTGTTCCATTAAACAAGTCTGTTCAGTGTTCCATTATGGTTATGGTTATGGATTTAGCAGACGCCTTTGTCCAAAGCGACACATAAATACAAAGCAACATAATAATATTTAAAATTGAACAGGGAACAGATTAAAATGTAGGTCAAATATAATAAGGAGAATAGTTATAATACACAATAATATCAATTCAATCAATAGCCTAATAAAAAGCAATGGAAAAAAGGGGAAAGGCAATAATAAAACAATAATGTCCATTCAATAATATAAAAACAATGACATGCTAAGACTACATTAAGGAGAATATCAATAATAAACAATAATGTCAAATTAACTAACAGCCCAATTAAAATAAAACAACATAATACAAACCATAACACATAAGCACTTAGACCCCTCTTAAACGACCCAAAACTACCACAGGAACGGAGAGCACTGGGCAATTCATTCCACCAACATGGAACCACTGAAGAAAAGAGTCTGGAATTAGACCCAGTTTTCATGACTGGTCGACACAACAGACGCTCACCAGAAGACCGCAGTGGGCGGTTGGGGATGTAAGGCTTGATTATTGAATTAAAATAACTAGGAGCAGATCCAGTCAGTGTCCTATAGGCCAAAGTGAGAGATTTAAATTTAATTCTGGCTACTATAGGGAGCCAATGGAGAGTAACTAGGAGAGGAGTTACATGTGTCCTCTTTGGCTGATCGAAGACCAGGCGTGCTCCAGCATTCTGAATCAGCTGTAATGATCTTGTTACACAAGCGGGTAAGCCAGCTAATAGTGAATTACAATAGTCCAGCTTAGAGATGACCATGGTCTGAACAAGAAGTTGTGTGGTCTGATCTTCCTAATGTTGTAAAGCATAAACCGACATGATTTTGCAATAGAAGCTATATGCTCAGAGAAGTTAAGTCGGGTCATCAATTACAACGCCCAAGTTTCGTGCCGATCTAGTTGGGGTCAGTGAAGTTGAGTCAAGCTGGATGTTAATCTGTTGGGGAATAGCTGTTTTAGCTGGAAACACCAAAAACTCTGTTTTTGAGAGATTAAGCTGAAGGTGCCGATCTTTCATCCAGGCTGAAATATCCTTAAGGCATGCAGAAATCCGGTGGGAAACACTACAGTCATCAGGTGGGAAAGACAGGTAAAGTTGAGTGTAGTCTGCATAACAGTGATAGTCAAATCCATGGGAGCGAATGGTATCACCTAAGGAAGTGGTGTAAATAGAGAAAAGCAAGGGTCCTAATACTGATCCCTGAGGCACACCTGTGGTGAGGTCATGAGACTTAGATACCTGTCCCTGCCAAGACACGTTGAAAGAACGCCCTTTAAGGTAAGATTCAAACCAGTCAAGAACTTTTCCAGAAATTCCCAGTTCAGATAGTATAGATAGGAGAATGTCATGGTTAACAGTATCAAAGGCTGCAGATAAATCTAGTAGAATTAATACTGATGACTGAGCAGAGGACTTAGCTACTCTCAAAGCTTCAGTCACAAACAGAAGAGCAGTTTCAGTAGAATGACCACTCTTGAAACCAGACTGCATAGGGTCTAGTAGATTATTCTGATGAAGAAAGTCACAAACTTGCTTGAAGACCACTTTCTCCAAAACCTTTGACAAGAAAGGAAGAAGGGAGACAGGTCTGTAGTTCTTCACCTCAGTTGGATTAAATTTACTTTTCTTTAGCAGAGGTGTAACCCTAGCCTGTTTAAAAGAATAAGGAACTATTCCAGAACTGAGTGAAGCATTAAATACATGTGTGACTGCTGGTAGAACAGCGGGTGAGATAGACTGTAGAAGAGTGGACGGGACAGGATCTAATAGGCATGTTGTTGGACGACTTCGCTGAAGCAATTGAGAGACTGCTTCCTCATCCCGAGGATAGAAAGAGTCCAATACTAACACAAGGCAAAGCCCTCCTTATAGGAGCATCAAACTGAGCACTTATTTTAGCAACTTTTTCAGTGAAAAATGTTGCAAAGTCATCTGCTGACAGTGAAGTAGTTGATGGTGGTGGTGGAGGATTGAGAAGAGATTTGAAAGTAGAAAAAAGTTTTCTACTGTCAGTGGCGCTCTCAATCTTGCTTTGATAGAATGCCTTTTTTGCAAGTGTAACAGTGGATGAAAAGAATGACAGCAAAGACTGGTAGTTACTAAGATCATTTCCATCTCTGGATTTACGCCATTTCCTCTCAGCAGCTCTAAGTTCTTTTCGTACTGAGACTATACTGTTCGTTAGCCATGGATGACGAGGTTTAGAACGAGTAGGTCTTGAGGAAAAAGGACATGCTACATTCAGACAAGATGCCAGTGTAGAGCAGAGAGTCTCTGTAGCGTCATTAACCTCAAGTGCCAAGAATGAGCTAGGAGTAGGTAAAGCAGATGTTACTAATGTTGCAAAATGGTCGCTTGAGAGGCTTCTGAGATTACGCCAGAACGAAATAGTCGGAGGAGGAGCTGCTGGGTTATTGTCGTGGAAAATTCACTAACTTTTAACTCTAACTTAGCACTCTGAACAACCAGCGGAGAACGGTCTGAGATGAGAAGTGGCCGCTTGTGGCCTTTTATTCACAAGTCCTGCTGGGTACAGCTCTGAAAAAAATGCACAGAGACTAAGTGTCGCCAGGCAGGAGTTGTGAATGATGGATGTCCTCTGCAGCGGAGACTCCATGACCCAGGCCTTGGGGAGAAGGTGTGCACGTTCTGAGGATTTTCCTCTTGGGGAAAGTTTTTGTATGTTATCAAAACACCTCCTTTTTTCGTATGGCCAACCCTGGCCGGGTGTCTGCCCCCTATGTAAATGGCAGACCCCCTTGTAGCCAATCAGTATACACTCAATAAATTATATTGGTGGATGAGCTCACCAAGCTGCCACAAAAATTATTAAATAATCCCCAGTAGGCCTGTGTCACGTTCGTGCACATGCATGACATCCTCCCCCAGCTTCCGCCTGGCCACCTGGCTGCACATGAACTCTTCATGAACTTTACTACATATATCTCTCGGCTGCTGCCTGGCAACACATGACATCTTCAAAAAAAATCTGCCACATAATCCAGGAGACGCACAGAGAATCTGATAAAGTGATGATCCGATACATGTAATGGATTAACCAAAACATTATCTGTATTACAGTTACGTACCAGAATTAAATCAAGATCTTTACCAGCCTTGTGAGTAGGAGGACTGTGGACATGTGTGATATTAAATGAGGAGAGTAAGGACAGGAAGTCAATTGAAGACGAGTTATCCAAATGAATATTAAAATCGCCAAGGATTAATAATGGGCATACATCCATTGGAATAGCAGACAGTAGAATGTCCAACTCATTCACAAAGTTCCCAAGTTGTCCTGGAGGGCGATAAATAACCACCAAGTATGATTTGTATGGTTCAGTTATCATGATGGCATGATATTCAAACGAGTTGTGGACCTGAGCAGGCATCAACTGTGTAAACCTCCAATCATCAGAGACGAGAAAGCCTGTCCCGCCTCCTCTACCAGACGAACGACTGGTATGCGAAATAGCATAATTGGTCGATAACGCTGCAGGTGTGGCAGTATTCTCTGGCCTAATCCACGTCTCTGTAAGCGCAAGCAATTGAAGCGATAACTGTGAGGCCAGAGCAGGAATGAAGTCCACTTTATTCCCTGCAGATTGGCAATTCCACAACCCTACAGAAAAAGTAGGACAAGCCTGCTGAACTGATTGTTGCCTTTCAACACCAGTGCGCTTATTAACCTGACCGGATACAGGGATATGTTGAAGGCACATTAAACAGTCTCAGAGATGGTTGATAACATAGATATTAGAAAACTAGATACCGTATTGTGAGAGACACTTTTAGTGCTGCCCCCCCCCCCCCCCTCACAAAAAGAAAAACAGTTTTATATTATTCAAATGATAATAATGACAAAGTAGTTTTAAAATATTAAAGAAATACTACCCATTTGAAGCTTCACTTTTTCCCCATTTTGTTATGTTATGTACATTTTCTCATCAATCTACACACAATACTTCAACACCCCACGAAAAAAATTGTGTGTTTGGAGTGTTTTGTAAATGTATGTTGGGGGCTCGTTGTCACTTTTGGCGTCACGTTGTAGTTCATTTGTAGTCCGTGTGGACTGTGGTCCAACAATTTTTATGTGAAATTGGGAATTTGCCATTTTGTCACTTGAAAATTGCATATTCTTCTTTCACAAGCATCTTACACCATATCTTTAAGCAAATAGTTGTTTATTTACAGTGCATATGGTAAGCATTCACAGCGCTTCACTTTTTCCACATATTATGTTACAGCCAAAATGGATTAAATAGATTTTTCCCTCAAAATTCTACACATAATACCCCATAATGACAACTTAAAAAAAGTTTGAGATTTTTGGAAATTGCTATTTAGTTTCTTTGTATACTTCACGTGACAAAAGAATATGACTTTGATATGAGTAGGCTACAGTATAGTTTGAGTTCCTGTTGATATCTAGTGCACGATGGGAAATAATTTAAAGGAGAATTCCGGTGTGATATTGACCTAAAGTGTATTGAAACATGATACCGAGTGTGAACGTATGTCTCATAGCCCATCTCGGCTTGTCCCCTGCACTCCAAAATCTGGCGCTAGTTAGCCAACAGCTTTTTCAATAGTGGTGCTTCGGCATCGGGCTAGCCATGCAAATAAATCACTGTTTTACACCCATTTACGAGGCTCAATGTATCTCCACACTTCATTGGTAGACTTCCGAGGGCCCTGACATTTAAAACGAGACACTGAGAACTTTGAAAAAGCACTGGTAGTTTACTTACAAGACGATTTATACAGACAGTACCTTCACGAAGTTTAGCGTTTGCAGCCATCTTGAATTTAGTCACGATAAGTCGAGCAACGAGTAAGAATGAACAGGTATGATAAGGGATCAGATTCCAAAAATAATTCAGTGGAAATGCATGGATTCCAGTTGCTGCTACTGGAAGAAACTGGAATCCATGCATTTCCACTGAATTATTTTTGGAATGCAACAAAGAAAGAGAACAACACTATTAATATGAGAACAAAGTCAAAGTCAAAGTCTGCTTTATTGTCAATTTCTTCACATGTCAAGACATACAAAGAAATTACGTTTCCCACTATCCCACGGTGGAGACAAGACATATTTTACCAATTAGGTCCACAGACAAACATAACATTCAAGTAAACAATATAAAAAGTAAAAATAAGAAGGCACATACAATGAGGAAAATAAGATATATAATAGTGCAAAAGTCAGGCCAATAAATGGCTGAGGTAGTTCTGTTTGACCTAAGTATGCAAGTGGCATAGTGGTGCAAGTTAAGAGCAGCAGAAGTGTGTTCAGAAGTGTTTTCAGGACAACAACAACAAGTTGCAAAGTGTGCAAGTGTACAAGTGGAGTAGTGCAAGGCTGCCATTGTGGGTCCAAACACAGGTGCTGATGAGAATGCAACAAAGAAAGAGAACAATACTATTAATATGAGAACACAGGTGCTGATGAGAATGCAACAAAGTGTCTAAGGACAATGCTGTGCCAACCATCATAAACATGGGGAGCAATGTTCTGTTGGCCAAATTACAGGTATGCACAATGTTCACAACTTACTTTTTTCACAAACTCTTTCCCCGTGTCAGTGAGGACTCTTTTGGTTGCACCATGGCGGTGAAAGAAATCGATGATGCACTCCGCCACCTGCTCAGCCTTTTTCACTTGAATGGGGTCGACCCATTTAGTCATGTAATCAATCATGACACACATGTAGGTGTGTCCCTGGTTTGTAGCTGCAAGCTTTCCTCTTTCATGCCAATGTCCTCTTTCATGCCAGGCCACCAAAATCTTAATGTCCACCCCACAGTGAGCCCCATGAGGACTGGCATGAAAAGGAATACATAGCCTGTTTGCCTCTTCTGGGCTGGACACAACGTTGGCATAATGATGCTGCTGCTCATCTTGTTCCACTGGTTAGAGTTCCCCATCTAGTGTGCATTGCATTAACATTGGAAACAGCAGTTCGCTTCTGTCGGGTGAAAACCTCAAAACTTTTTTTTTTTTTTTTGACAACGCATTGTTAAAATATTTTCATGAGGTTTCCACCCAACAGCAGCAATTTGAAACATTGACATAATGAAATAAAGTGCTGTTTGCCTTACCTCTTACTTCGTAGCAATCTGTAATCCGCTTCAGAACGTATCTTTTTTCGTATTTTGGTGAAACCAGGGGGTATACATTCTTCAGCTTTAAGTTGAGGATTTCTTCAACTTTTCGGGGCTCCATTTCTCAAACAATCTCCAACTTCTCTCAATTTCTCAGAACAATCTTCGTCTCCCACTATCGCTACACACCTCAACTTCAACTAGGTTTCACTATTGCATGTAAGCAAGGGAAAACAGCGTTGTGTTCCCTTGTTTGTTTGAAATCTATGAATGGCCACCTGTTTGCAACACCCTTCCCCAGCTGTTTTTAGCCTCGATGTGAACAGAATTATTTTTTACAACTAAGGAGGGGAAATGTGTGTTTTTCCGAATAGCCAACCCTATCCTACGTATTTCGTTCTCTTAGATTTTGCCATCGGGTGTTGTATAAGGTAGTGACTTTAAAAAACAACCAGAAAACAATATTAAGGCATTTTTGGAGAAGGATGGTTTGGGTATTCTTCCTACAGCTCACAATAACCTGTTTTATGTGTACATTCAGACAGCAGGCAAAAAAGGGGCCCAAATCAGATTTTTTGGGGGGTCAACTGACCAGGTCAGACTTCTTCAGAAGTAGTGTGAACATTCAAATCTTGCCCATTTTGAAAAAAATCAGATTTAGAACACTTCCATATGTGGTCCTGAATCAGACCCAGGTAAGATTTTTTTTCAACGCGGCCGCAGTGCAACTCAATGGTGTAGTCTACGTGATACGCAGGACTACGCAGTATACCCACTTAAAAAGCATCACCATCTCAGTATACCCAATTAAAACAGGTAAGAATGTGTATTAACATTTGGAGTTGATCACAGTATACCCACTACAGCTAACTGCTACATCACAGTATACTCACTACAGCTAACTGCTACATCACAGTATACCCACTACAGCTAACTGCTACATCACAGCATACTCACTACAGCTAACTACACTACTCCTCTGGTGCGACCTATGTTTACATTTTCATTTGGCTATGGTGATCATGGATGCATTCAGAGTAGCAGTCGCATCGGTGCAAACCCTTTTCATCTGTTTGCATTTGCAAATGCAGTTCAAAAGAGAAAGAGGAAGTGTTTTGTTGCTGTTGTTGCTACTTTCAGGATTCTGATTGGCTAACGTGGGCTTGAGCGTCTCGTTACAGTGCCACCTACAGGTTTGGCATGCTCTTGATATATACACGAGTTAGTGTAAACGAAGGTGAGAGGGTGAAATGTCCGTTTATGAAAATAGCCAGCCTCATGTATACATAGGCTAAGGAAGGGTACTCCCAAAGCCTACATGCCTTTTGCTCGTTGGGTCATTACGAGGTATACAGGTGTCAAAGTATATATAAACACTTTGTCTACAGTTATGATGTGTGGCAAGTTGGTAGAAAGGTGTGAGAAAAACCCTACAATACACAGAAGACTAAAACATTGAAGACTACATAATATAACCTGGATCCAAGGCTTGTTAGGGAAATTGAGCAATATCTCCTGCAACAGACTTTTCCCCAGGGGTCCACAGGAAGTCAAAGACATACAATCAAAAGAATGTGTGACAACTTTCAAGGGTAAGAGTTTATAAAATCGTTACAATCAAATATTGTACTTCAGTACATTGAACTAATGTGTTGAACCATGTTGAATCAGATGGCCAGCTTCACTACTATATGTTGGAGGAGGAAGAAAGGAGAACACCTGACCAAGGTGGTTACCTCCCCTGAGGAAGCCAACATCATATTCAGGAGTTTTCACGACAGTAGGGAGGGAGGCCTTGGTGGCATTGGGAGAACCAGGGATGCAATTGGGCTGCGTTTTTACTGGCCTGGGATGGAGAAGGATATTCGTAAATGGGTGAGCTGAATATGTGAGAAGTGTGTATGAAGAACAACAATAAAAATGAAAAAGATCCCAACATCCCAACAGAGGTGACTTGCATCTTAGATTGTCTTGTTTTACAGTAAGCAGTGAGCTTGGTCTATACTGATCACTCTTCCCTCAGGTGACAGAGCCCTTGGAGCTGGTAGGAATGGATTTGGGGGGCCAGCTGGAACCAGCTGCCCAAACAACACATACTACTGGTTAGGGCTTTGGGCTTAAAACCAAAGGGTTGCCAGTTTGATCCCTGACCAGTAGGAAAAATGTGGTCGGGGGAAGTGGTTGAGCGCTGCTCTCCCATGCCCATATCCACAGCTTAAGTACCCTTGAGCAAGGCATCTAACCCCTCACTGCTCCCCGAGCACCGCTGTAGCAGGTAGCTCACTGCTCCGGGTTAGTGTGTGCTTCACTAATTCAGATGGAATAAATTTCACCAATTGCATCCTTGATTTCTTCCACAAATTTGGGGCCCCCAAATGTATCTTAACAGATTGTGGCCGTGAATTTGTTAATAAGGTAGGAGCAACATCCAGCAATATTGATATTACTCTATCATGACTTCAATGATATTTGTTTGACAGATCAACTTTGCTTTGTGCCAAAAGCTGGGCATCAAGATGAGCCTGTGCAGTCCAGACCACCCCCAGACCAATGGGCTGGTGGGGAAAATGAATGGCAGCATTCAGAAGTACCTGGTCTTGGACTATCTTGCAGATTAAATGTCTGTTCTCTTACAGAGCACAATGAATAGGGATCTGTACTTCACAGGGTCCTGACCAAGTTGGTAGGCAATAAGCCCAAAACATGGGATGAGCACCTCCAAGGTACAGTGTTTTCTTTGAGGACCAAGAAACAATTCACAGGGTACTCCCCATATTTTTTTTAATGTTTGGCCGGGAGGCTAGGTATCCTGTTGAGGTTCCATAAGAGAATGAGGTATAGTATGTTGTCATTACATTACTGATTGTTTTAAAAACTTATCTTTGGTAGGACATTGGGCAAGCCATCCTATGTCTATGGACATGCTGGTACGTATTTATTGTTCCTGATGTGGAGGAAATGGCTTCCGTCTGTTCTAGGAACCATTGGACATTAGTTGTGTCCAATAGTAAGTGACCATAGTGAGTAATTTTCTTAACAATGGCAAACCGTTTGTTTGTACTCATGTATGATATATTTAATAGGCAATATTTCAGAGAATATTTTTAAGAGAAACGGTGCCTCTATTTTGGGGCACAGTCTGATGCTGTGCAAAGATGCATTGATGTGACCAGGTAAACATTTCATTTTTTAACTTCAGTTCTGAGTATGTGTGCTTTTCATTTTCATTTAATGACAGCATAATGATTGTGCTTTGTAATAGATAGAGCCCTCATGAGGCGAAGGGGGCTGCACCAGTCCCGTTGGTCTGGCGAAACACTGAAGCATCCACGGCAACAGGATGGGTCTTCATGTGGAGTCATTGTGTGCAAAGCAAGTAACTTCCCGTTTTTGAAGTTGTGCTTGTCACAAATGCGTTGCTATACACCATGCATGTATGTCCTAAACTGTGTTTATTGTGGAAACGCTTGCAGAGTTCATTTTGATGAACCAAAGTCCCAACTTGACAGTTGATGCAGAGGGCATTACATGCTTAAGAATGGATATTGCCCAAGAACTCATCCGTTTTTCTCAGTTGCTAAAACACTAAAACCTGGGTGCCATTCCGAACTTAGTCCCGCCCACAACATTTGAGGTCGGGAAGTTCGGTCTGGCATTGCTCCATTGTGGAGCAAGTATGCTCGCCCTAGATCGGGCGGACCAATCAAATCGGACTTTACGATGATGGGACAGGTGAGCAACAGTGCTTGAAACTTGGCAGGATTTCCCCCTCTGCTGGAGAAATTGTGCATTATGCTATTTTAAACTGTGGGAAAAGGTAACGATAAAGCGCATGGATTTGTTTACAAGCTAGCGAACGGTTAGCATACGTTTGGCATAACTATGTGGATGTTACAAGGTAAGAAACACGATTTAAAACGAGTTTCTTGTTTCTCACTTCTCTTTCCGGGACGGTAGTCTCAATGTTGCAAGGTTGGTTTTCCGCCTGGGGACGCTAGGCACAGTGGTGAAAGTCACCATTTTCACCGGAACAGGTCATTTAACCATCCAAATGATTTCTAAACGGGTTTATTACGTTGAAATAGTTGCCAAGTTCCCCTTTAAGACCCCATATGGAAAATGCATATTATTAATGAGGTTTTATCACTGAAAACAATTATTTCTGAAAACTTTGGCCAAAGTTGAGATATGGGAAAACTCGTGGTTTCACTTTCATCAAGGGAAAACAGCGCTGTTGCATTGCGACATGTTCCCTCGTTCATTTGAAATCTTTGATTGACCACCTGTTCGAGGGATTTGCGACAGCCTTTCCCAGCTGTTTAACATGTTTGTAGCATAACAGTGTTCAATTATTCAAAATTATTTTAAAAAACGGAGGGGATATAGGCTATCAGTTTTTTCCTAATAGCCTACCCTACTACGCATCTTAGATTTCGCTAATGAGTGTTGTAGGCTAGGAGTTATTTCTTGCAAAAAAACAGAAAACAATGTTAAGGTATTTGTGGAGAAGGATGGTTCGTGTTTTCTTCCTACACCTCACGGTAAGCTATTTCGTTCATCGTATCAGAGGATTGATTAGGTCTAGGATAAACGATTATTTTTTAAATGATTAATCTAGCGATTATTTTTTCGATACATCGATTAATCTAACGATTCATTTTTTCAGTCCGATTCTATTTCGATTCGATTATCTCCCCATTAATTCACTAATAGCAACTTATACATGTTTATTTACATGAATGAAAACATGAATTCTTTAACATTGCAATATACTGTATGTTTATTGCTCTTAAGATTCCAAAATAAAAGACTATACAAGTGCAAAGTAATGCATTCTTAGTCAGAGGTAGCATTCAATAAAGTTCAGTAGTGTATGTCTAATTGAGTGCCTGTCATTTTAAGATGTTTGTGTGGGATTCCTTCCAATTAACATTAACTCATTGAGTGCCAAAGACGTAATATAACGTTTTTCCTTCCCATGCGTTGAGTGCCAAAAACGTAATATTACGTTTTTAGCTTTTTTTTTTAATTACGAAACTAGACACTCTAACACACCTTATATGTGAGTTTGGGAACTCTGTGATGAATGGAAATGAAATATATGACAATCGAAAACTCATGAAAACGCACAATCTGGACATTTTATCATAACTCGGTTGCCGCTTTGGGTCGAATCAGTGACGCATGCACGTCAGGTCAAAACCAGGCCATTTTCGTGGGTCTATCACTACAAAGTACAAAGTCTGCTTTATGGTCAATTTCTTCACATGTCAAGACATACAAAGAGATCGAAATTGCGTTTCCTACTATCCCACGGTGGAGACAAGACATATTTTACCAATTAGGTCCACAGACAAACATAACATTCAAGTAAACAATATAAAAAGTAAAAATAAGAAGGCACATACAATGAAGAAATAAGAGCAGCAAAATTTGGTAGAAATTGTGCAATTGTGCATACAGTAGACAGTCAATATAATAGTGCAAAAGTCAGGCCAATAAATGGCTGAGGTAGTTTTGTTTGACCTAAGTATGCAAGTGGCATAGTGGTACAAGTTATGTAAGAGCAGCAGAAGTGTGTTCAGAAGTGTTCAGTACAACAGGACAACAACAACAAGTTGCAAGTGTGCAAGTGTACAAGTGGAGTAGTGCAAGGCAGCCATTTTGGGTCTAAAAGTCCAGGATGTTATGTAGCTGAGGGTGGAGGGGGGAGAGAGTTCAGGATCCTAACAGCCTGGTGTATGAAGCTGTTGGTGAGTCTGGTGGTGCGGGAGCGCAGGCTTCTGTACCTCTTCCCAGAGGGCTGTACCTCTTCCTAGGTGGCAGTCTCGCTGATCACTTCCCGGAAAGTTTACACAAGTAACAGGCAACACTTCATATTTCATGAAAGACGTTATATCTCCATTTCTAGAAAAAAAAACAGCGATTTTGATTAAAACTTGCCACTGTTTAGCTTGGGATTTCTCAGGAACAGAGGCGTGTAGAAATACACGATTGGCACCCACCGAGAGCTTAAAGTCTCACCTTTTAATCGAGCCATTGTATGTGTTCATAGCTATAACACAGAAAAAGCTGTGGCTGTACAAAAATCATCAACAATGGTCTAGATTGCTGGCACTCTAGGACAAAGCTCCCAAAAACAGCTTGGCATTCAATGAGTTAAAAGGCTGCTGATGTGTGGATGCAATTCATAACGTAGTTAGTTCAAATAACGGTTCGTGCTTCTCCTTTGGACAAGCACTTTTGAGTCTTGGAAAACACTTTTAGCACTTAGCAGAGTTTACTTTAACTTTAATGCAGCAGTTTTGAACAAATTTGCGCAGCATGGTTACAATGCTAAGCGGATTTAATACCAATTTAGCCCACTGTGTTCTATGCAGTGCTTCTTCTCTATGTGGCAACAACAACCCTTCAAAAATCGTGAATATTTTGTTAAATGCACATGCAGAGGAGGAGCAGCGGGCTCGTTACGAGAGAGAGAGCGGGCGGGGCGAGGAAAGGCTGTGTGAGTAAAAAGTGCAGCTCAATGACATTATTTTATCTTTAATTTAAATAGTAGGCCTACAACCAGTGTTGCCACAGTTACTTTGAAAAAGTAATCTGATTACCGATTACTCTTTTAAAAAGTAACTTAGTTACTTTTTTTCTAGAAATAGAGATATTGCGTCTTTTGAGTCACTATCACCGATATATTCGGCACTCTGGCAAGGGCGTGCCGTCTTGTAAGCGTGACTCGGCCTACCACCCACTCCGCTAGGCCCGGCTCGGCTCGTGGTGGAGATGGAACTCCCTCCTCAGCACGGTGTTCAGTCACTCCTTGTAATGTTTTTGACCTGTCGTGGTCAGAGTCATCTTGTCTTAGTAGAAAGGTGGACTCATCCAGCGTTGTCTGGCGAAAACGCACCTGCTGCAATATCTTTTTCCTCGACTTTTTCATTTCTCCCTTCAGCACCTGAGAACTGTTGCCTACAAAGTTTCTGGGAAGAGATCTAACGAGACCTGCCACCTAGTAATAAACCCAGGAAAATAAATGACCTGATTTTGACCTGGCGTGCATGTCACTGATAGGCTAATCAGTGACTGATTTGAAAACAAAGCGGCAACCATCAAAAGCCGAGTTAGGATCAAACGTCCAGATAAAATGTCCAGATCTTGCGTTTTCATGAGTTTTCGATCGTCATATTTCATTTCCATTCATCACAGAGTTCCCAAAATCACATATAAGGTGTGTTATTAGAGTTAGGGTGACCAGATGAGATTGGCTGAAATTCAGGACGCTTTTGTGTAGGCCTACATAGACCATTATAAAAGATAACGAATTTTCAAACCTGTACCAAAATGCATTTTTATTCAAACATCAAGTCTGCCTCAAAATACAACAGAGAAATCATGAACTCAAAAATGTCATTGTGGGGGAAAAAAAAAAAAACAATGACTGCGTAAACAGTGCAAAAACGTGAGAAACACCAAACTCTCTTCTACACACTTTGCAGAATGCTTTCATCTCGTCGCTTAAGGTAGTCAATCCACGGGTAGGCTACCTCCCCACCCACTCCTCCCGGTACCTGCATAGACGCTTTTGCTTTTTAGCGGCGTGTTGGGGTTCCGGTACATCAGCCATGTCAAGGTGAAAATTAGCTAAAATCAGTGCATATTCAAGAACGTCAAAAAAGAAACAAAGTAGCCGGGGCTGCATCCAGACACTTCGCTGCCGTCGGGGGCTGCATGCAGTCGACTCAACCTCTCTACGGACAGTTTTTAATGTTGATCAGAAAATAACTACTCAGTATTCTGATTGAGTATAATTTTCGGGACAATTAGTGCCGGATTCGGGATAAACGCATAGATTTCGGGACTGTCCCGAATTGCTCAGGACATCTGGTCACCCAAGTTAGAGTGTCTAGTTTTGTAATTAAAAAAAAAGCTAAAAACGTAATATTACGTTTTTGGCACTCAACGCATGGGAAGGGCACTCAATGAGTTAACCACAGTTTCAACTAAACTCTCAGAATAGTCAAAAAACAAACAAGAAAGTGATTTAGGGAACACTAGTGGCAGAAATAAGATTCTCTTTGTCACAAGGATACAAGGATACAAGGAAGTTTATTGTCACATGCATATAGTTACTGGAAGTAAGAAATGCAGTGAAATTATGTCTGGTGTCAGCCTATTTGTGCATTAATGGGGGGGGTAAAAAGTGCAGTAGAAGAGGGGTTTAGTAGATTAAGTGGCAAGGGCTGCATAAAAAAGGTGGGGGAGGATTGGGATTGGGTGGGGGGCACCAACAAGGAGCACCCAAGAGCAACAGGGCAAGGAAAAACTCCCTTACCAAGGAAGAAACCTTGGGCAGATCCACGGCTCAAGGGGCTAACCCAACTGCCAGGGGTCTTGGTGTGTGTGTTGGGGGGATGACAGGGGAGATGGGATAGTGTGCTGTGTATGTGGGGAGAGGGCAGTGTGCAATATGTGTGTTGGAGAAGCTTCCTCATGAGACAATGTGCTGTGTATTGAGGGGGGGGGGGGGCAGTGTGCTGTAAGTATGTTGGGGATGTGTGCACAGTCTCCCATCCAGTTATTGACCAAGGGCATCACTACTTAGCTTTTGACTATGAGTATGAACACCGGTAACACAGTGAGCCACAGACTTTAAAAGCTACATCTCCGATACGAAGCATTTGGCAGATTTGTTTCACCCTAAACAGGTCTGAGGTGTTGGAATTGTTTCGAAGCGTTGAAACAATCCGACACAATTGATTCAAACGTTTCAGTGTTTCGAAAAAAAGCCTCGCTTTGCCCATCCCTACCTGCTGCTTCCGATATTCAAAAACGGTTGAGTCCCCAAATGTTATGACCAGGCGAACTGGCCACAACATGAACTGACCAAAACGTCACTTGAGCTCGTTTTGTCTAGGGGTTTATTAAATAGGGTAAATGTCAAAATAGAAAATGGGAGATAAACTACAACAGAATAGGAAACCACAGGAAGGCCAAGGACAGGCATGGTAGCTGGAGCCAAAGTCTCCCCAGACCGCACGACTGCCCAGATATTTAATGGAGTGGCTCTGCCCACTCCTAACAGGTTGCACCTGCACACAATTAGAGAAAGGAAACAGCAGCAACAACAAAGAAGGAAACAGCACCACCTAGGGTAGTGGAGGGACGTAACAGCAGGTTAAAGGCAGCCAAGTTGGAAAATGTCTAGTACAGCTAGCGTGTAGTCACCATCTATGAGTGAGTGAGGATGCTAAAGCACAACTATCTAACACATTTGACAAATTTTGAAGTATACTTTTATCAGGCAACTAGTTCTGGTATCATCTTCAAATGAATTTTGATGGTATGTTGTCATGTGAAGGACAGGTCTATGTTCCCAGACCCTAACCCAGAAATGTGGGAACATAGGGCTGACCCCCAAAAGACAGCACCAGTTAGCGTGTTAGCAAGCTTTTAGCAGTGACTAAAAGGCTCTGGGTGGTGTGTGCAAGGGTTTGTAGGCCTTTTAGATCAGTCTGATAGGCTACTAGGACATTTTTATCTTCAGAATTATGTTGAGTGAAGTTTCAAATGTCACTATAGTTCAACGGTTAAATTGTTGAATTCATAAAAGTATGGTCTGCCTCTCATCTCAAGTCTACCTCTGTCGTGTTTCTCTAGATGTTAAGAGACAAATTAGCATCAAATTACTTAAAGATTTCTGCTTCATTGCGCTCTGCGACTTGCCAATAAATAAGCAAATATTGGTGTCACTGCCCGGCACCTCTCACTGCATGGATTCCGCAGCACGGTAGCCATGGATGGTGCCGGCAGTGGATTCAAAATTAGTGCCCTATATGTAATATAATTGATTGAGCTTAATTGAACAGCTGAGGTTGTCTGAAGGCACTTTACCCAGGGCCAGACCACTCTCTCCTAACCATTCCATTCTGTCTATGATTAGTGGCGATCGCTTTTATCACAGCTGGGTCACGTCTGGGGTGGAACTGCTGAAGGAGTCTGATGGCCTGTGATTACCGCCACCCACAGAGCGGTGTGTGTGTGTGAGAGAGGATACATACCAAGTAATCTAGCATCATAATGAAATTCCTAATATGAACAGAACACATGGATTCTCAAAGAGAGGACACGTCTGATGGCCACTCATGGAGGTATTCTGCCCGTAATGACACACACACACAGAGTGCCTTGAGGATACAATCACTTTTTCTCTTCTTTGAGAGGGTGCCTACCTCACCTTTTTCATTTGCTATGAAGGATTCAGTGCTGCTTAGGACTTCTACATACACACACACACACACACACACAAATACACCACAAACACACACACATAAATACACCACATGCACACACATAAATACACCACATACACACAGGAAGCACCCACTCTCAGTATTCAGTAAAAAAATACTCTCCCAGCACACACTCTCCCACATCTACACCCCTGCCACTCACACACACAATATAGTGTGTTTTCAACGACTGGTACGGTTCAGTTCGGTACGATATGCAATTATTTGTTTCCATTGTCAAAATTTGTGAATGGTACCAAAACAACCGATCCGTGCCATATTTACAAGAGGCCATTCTATATCGTGAATATAGCACAGCTGAGGGGTTGTTATCACGATTGCGTTTTATAAGTGGCAAAGCATGTCCTGTATGATCGTGACCTTATTCATCTGTGAAGCAGACACCGCAGGCCCCCTACCAGCAGGTATCGTAATCATCATGAACGCTTGAAAGGCATGGTAAATGTTATTAATATTCTTAAATACGTTGAAACATTTTTCTAGAAGTAGTAGTTAAAATGTCCAGTTCTTGGTTATCTGTCCCTACACATACACCCCCTACTTTCACAGTGAAATGGACTAGTCCGTAATGGTGCGGGGCGCTGAAGATAAACAGGAGTGCCAGGAGTATTGGAAAGTGTACACAGAAACGAAGCAAGACAAGTTTAAAAGCGAAAATGAAACGCACTTACCCAAGTGGCTCAAGTAAAAGAAAAAAGCGTAAACTCAAATAAGTATTTCGCAACACTGACAAAAATTATACGCTTTTTTACGGCTACTGGGGATACAGACAGTAACAACGTCCAAAGCGTTAAACATGCCGCTGACGTTGCAGCAGCAGCTGCTAGCTGTGAAGTGGAGCTAGTTGAGAACCTCCAAAGCGTTGAACATGCCGCTAACGTTACAGCACCAGCTGCTGCTAGCTGTGAAGTGGAGCTAGTTGACAATGTCAATCAACACAATGAAGAGGTCACAGATGGAAGATTTGTCCAGTGACACCACCGATGATGGGGCTTTGGCAGGGGTGAAAGTAGTTTTTATTTCTTGGTGGTACTATCATATAGAGTCATAATGCGCGCGCAGAGCCCGCGCCGAAAATTTCACTTAGCCTAATTATTTATTATTTATTTACTTGTTTATTTACTGTATTATAGTCTACTTATCAAGCATTCACTGGGACTTCTTATCACTCTAGTATCACCCTTTAACCCACCTGTATCTGTTTTTGATTATGAATAAATTGCAAACACTTTATTTATTTATTTAGCCTAGTTACTCTGCTCGCTCCCACTTCCAATCGTTTTTTTTATATAGGCTACTGTATATCATGAAACACGTTTCTTTGAGTCATGCCTTTTTATTTGGGAGACTGCAACATACTTCTGTCCGCTAAAACACTTTCATTATTGCTGCGCAAGATCTGGTTAAGCCGTACACGCGCTGTCTGTCTCGTCTCTCCAGCAAAACACTGCACACATAAAACCAGAATAGGCTATTTAAACATCAACATATTTTTCTTTAGCCTGTATGTTTTTTTTTATTTGGGAGACTTTCCAAAAAACGTCCGTCTGCTAAAACACTTTGGATACCAGTGCACGTTGGCGCAATTACTGTAGGCTACTGTACGCGCGCTATAGCTTGCTTGTTGTCTGTCCAGCTGCACGGGAGGTTTAGACACAATTCAGATTCAGTTCAGAACAATGTATATGAAATATATTTTGGGGGAAACGTGTTGCTTCTGGTAATTTGACGTTAGCAGTTGTGTTGTCATGCTGAAAGTGCTATATTTTTCAGAGACAGTATAGTTTTCTTTCCGGTACGGCGTACCCTCTCCAAATATTTTAGTGGTACTCCGTACCGGCCAACTTTCACCCCTGGGCTTTGGTGAGTCAACCTAGTTCTGCTATTAATAATAGCCCTAGCTGTGCAGCCTGTGCTAATCCTGCTGCCACCGACCAAAGCACTGTAACTTTAGGCTTGCTGTCAGATGACCCGGCTCTTTGGCCTCAGAGGCTCACGGCTGAGGAGCGAAGTGCGATCATTTGCAAAGGTCCCATACAACAAGTAAGTGTAGAATTTCCAAAAAATCAAGAGGGGCGAGGATTTACCAGTAATAATTAAATAATTACTGCACCCAAATGAAAAACGGGGAGAAGATTAACAGGACGTGTCTTATCTACGGTGAATCAGGGGACTGTGTTATGTGCTTTTGTTGCCGACTTTTTGGAGAGGGGAACACACATTTAAGTTCAGATGGTTTAAACAATTGGAAAAACCTCAGAGCTCACCTGAAACAGCATGAGGTCTGCTGAACATGTGTCTCAAATGGAGTCCTGGCACACACTTATCCAAAGACTTCAGACTGGCACAGCCATTGATCAGCTGAACCAAAATGCAATGATGGCAGAAATTGAGAGAAATATTTCAAAAGAGGTTGCTTGCCATAATTTCCCATCTAGCTGAGCAAAATATAGCTTTTTGTGGGCATACAGATAAATTATATGAGCATAGCAATGGAAACTTCCTACCTACAGCTGATGGCAACATTTGACCATTTCATAAAAGAACATGTAAGAAGAATCCAAGAAAAAGAGCAGTCAGACACTTATTTGAGTAAGCACATCCAGAATGAATTGATAGCACATGTGGCAAAGGGCACCCTTGATGCCATTGTTGAAAAAGTGAAGAGGGCCAAATATTATGCTGTCATAATGGATTGCACACCTGACATCAGCCACAATGAACAGCTGTCTGGTCCTGCGCATAGTTAATTGTCCACCCATTATCCCTTACATATGTAGTTGGGTTATATACTGCATTGGGTTATATGTTCAAGATCCATTGTTTACGACCTGCAGGGCACCGAGCAAAACGCTGACCAGTGCACTCCTGCGAGTTTTACTAAACACGAAAAGTATTAAAGACCTAACTACTAAACAAAAATGAGATTTAACAATTGTTGAGCAAAAAGTAAAACACAAGTAAAATTGGAAAAGTCAGAAGTTTCAGCCAGACGGCTATGCCCCTTGCACGTCATACTTGCACATGCGCTCAGAGACAGTCACACACATACAGTAGAGAGAATGTGAGAGAGTGAGAGGCTAGAAAACGAGTGAGAGAGAGAGTAGTGTTAATTTCGTCAGACGAGACGAGAGGAAATATGTTCGTCAACGACCTTTTTTTCATGACTAAGACGAGACAATGACGAGACGGCAGTAATGTCCTGAAACACTGACTAAGACTATCTTAAGATGCATTATTGTTGACAAAAAAAGACGAGACTAAAATGTTTTGCATGAAATAAAAACTAAGATAAAATCTCCCTTCTCATGTTCATCTACAAAATGAGAAGACAGAATATCTAGCTGTTACGTTTTCAAAATATTCTGAATGAGTTCATACGCAACAGCTTTCCTGTAGGCTAGTCTACGTGCTGCTGCTGCAACCCTGTGGCTGCAACACGAAACTACATGGAACAAGAACACTGGAGATTTCTGCCAGAGTTAGCAAGCTAACTACCTAAGCTTTATGCCACAATGCTACATACCCAGAAGTTGAAGCTTCTCTCATACAAAGTAACATCCCCTAGAATGTCCATACGAAAATGTTCATCATGTAATGTCAACTATTTAACAACTATTTAACTTAGACTGATGATGCAAAGTTTGCTAGCAAGTAAGCTAATATGGAAAGTTCGCTAGCAAGTTAGCTATGGCTAAGATGGAGAGTCTGTTTGGGGAATGTGTTGTGTTTGGGCGCATATCGCCATCTAGCGAGGCGGAGTAAAACATTAATCGTTTGGCCTACGACAGTGTTTCTCAAACTATTTCAGTTTCAGGATCACTTAACTAACCCTAACCCTAAAAAAAAAGATTAGACCTACTTCAACAGTAGCCTATAATTAGTCTACACAATAGGCCTCACTGAACAACCTTGCTTATTGTGTCAGAGGATTCATTCTGTATGATTTAAACTGGCATATCTTACATAGACAGTGTGCAGAACTGTTTGGATTTACATACAAGTTATTTGGCAAACAACTCATCTATATTATATTTTACCACGTCTGCTCGCGGACCACTTGGGATAGCTTGCGGACCACCAGTGATCCCCGGACCACACTTTGAGAAACACTGGTCTACGAATATGACAGTGGTCCAGTCAAATCTGTTACTGTCAATGGTCAAATCCCAGCCGAGCTATAACTGTAGCTAGACTTACCTGTGCATGTAAACATACTGACTGACAAAAAATCAGAATGAGTAATTATAACAGACGAGTAGCCCTGTGGACACACAATATTGTTGGAAAATTGAGATGTGTGAAACACTATTTGACTCAAATGGTAATCAGAAATAATTTGTTATAAAAAAAAAAAGACTAAAATGTGTTGACTAAAACTGACAAAGACTAAGATACCTTTAGTTTTCTTTTGACTAAAATGACGAGACTTTTAGTCGACTAAAACTTTACTAACAAAAATGATATTTGAATGACTAAATATGACAACGACTAAAAAGGACATTTCGTCACAAGACTAAGACTAAATTAAAAATAGGTGACAAAATTAACACTAAGAGAGAGATAGCTAACCAGAGGCACAAATAAGCAGATAGGCTTTTAAAGCCTTTTCAGAATCCATTACTACGCCTCATCATTTGCCTAGTGTGTTTCACACATTTGCTGTGTGTGTGTGTGATTCAGTGTGTGGGTGTGCAATGGGGAGTCTGGGAACGTCCAGCAATTTCAGCACGTAATGAAGCATGAGATGTATTCCCTCATGACCTTCTGGATCATAAGAACTAGAATTAGAATAATTTATTGGCTGAGGCGATTGCTCCCGTGCCCAGCTAAAACGCCTGTATCGAGATGCTGCTCTAACACTCCCATGCCCAGCTAAAACGCCTGTGCCTATACACCGCTAACACACCTTCGCCCAGATAAAACGCCTCTATGTTGACTCTCTCCCGTGCCTAGTTCATACATCTGTGCCCATGTTCCCGTGCCCAGTTAATACGTCTGTGCCCATGGAGGGAGGGAGATTAACGGCTTCTACACACAGTTGCGTTCCGTCAACGCATGCCAGTGGGTGTTCCCGACGGTAGCTATGCAAATGACTTGAAGTATATGCGTAATTTAATTGGTTGGTGCCGTCCGTCGATTGGGTTGATTGGCTGGTGCCGTCTGTTGGTGCAGCAACAGCTGAACTTCTCAACGCGAGCGACAGGAGAAACGCGCCGCAACGGACCCACAATTCAGTTCGGCAACAGATGACGTGAGCCCATGTAAAGTGATTGGGATGCGTCTCCAGCACTACAACGCACGCTACTGTGTGTAGAAGCCGTAAGAGAGAGGCAAACAGATTCTTGGTGTTTTATGCCCCCAATGTTGTCTTCAAGGCAGCGCTGCCTGGAAGGCACTAGGGTTAGGCATGGGTTAGGGTTAGGTGCCTTTAAGTCAGCGGTGGCAGCGCTGCCTGGAAGACGACATAGGGGGCATAAAACCCCATCGAGCAGGCAAACAGGAAGTGTGTGTGTGTACATAATGTCTCTTGTGTGCCTCCAAATGATCATTTTTTCTGACTGTAATAAAAATATTACTAACACACTTCTTTTTCTTAAGCTTGTACAGGATGTCTCAAATGGAAAACGAGAAGAAAACACGACTCCTAACTTTCCAAACCAGGCACCCAGGAGCTCAAATGAAGGTATCCTGCCGTCTCTTTCACAAAACACATGAAGGTGTCCTGCAGTCTCTCCAAACCCACAAAAGGAACAATCCCTCCCAGCTGCTGAACACATATCTGTTTGTACTGTAGCTATTGCCCTGCGAACAAGCTTCCATGGCAAATCAGTCGTACGTTTCTCAGTAGGAACCTTATAAAAACACCTCCATAGCAAATCGGTTGTACATTTCTCAGTAGGAAGCTCATAAAAACACCTCCAAGAAACTATAAATCCCGTCCCAAACACTTGAACGCCATTGCACCTAGAAGTGCTTTAACTTTCACATAAGACTTGTATAAATAGAAGTCTTTTTGTTGAGGTCCTGAAAGGCCTTGCCTCCCACTGCACAGAGGAGACAATGCCGCCCCCACTCTCTTCCTCATTCTGCAAAGCAGAAGCAGAGACCAGCACTTATCGCCATACCCCTTTGGTCCCATCCAAGGCCTCCCTGCACGCCCCAGGCAATGCCATCATCACTTCCTCCACCATCCTCTCCAAAAGTCTCAAGGAACACATATCGGTTGAAGTGAGGCTGTGTTCTCCAGCTGCTCCCATCTCTCAGATGGGCCAGTGCTGTGAACCCAGCTTTCACCACACCAGTTCTTCACACTTGCTGAAGACAGGATCCTCATCCTCAGACGGGTTATTGAGCAAAGGCTACCTATGATCCATTCCCCCACATGCGACGTGGTCCTCTCTTTCTTAAAAGTAGTCTGCCATTATCTTAGAACTGACATACAGAAGGGAGAACAACCGAGAGAGAGCATTTTGTAATGTACAAGCGCTTTGTTACAGTATACTATGACTTTGTTGTACTCAAAATTCTAGTAAGAATGAGTCTGATATTGCTCCATTGTGACGTAATTATGGGGCGTGTTTCAGGGGGGGAAATGCCTCTGCACTCAATTGGATAGACCTAACCAATCAGAGCAACAAAAAAGCTTACATGAGCTGTAGGAAGAACACCCAAACCATCCTTCTTCACAAGTGCCTTAACATTGTTTTCTAAAGTTATTACGCTGTCAATAGCTTGTACAACATCCGATAGCGAAATCTAAGACAACGATATATGTAGCAGGGTAGGCTACTCGGAAAAAATGGATATTTCCCCTCCTTCGTTTAAAAAAATAATAATTCCGTTCACACAAACATGCTACAGAAGTGCACAGACTGGATTTCACTTGCATATTTACAGTTATAATTTTCACTAAAATCTATGTGAATAAGACAGTCCTTTGAGGAAAGGTTCTCTCGCAGATTTCTGTATGCATTATACTGCCAGCGAACGTTGAATATGTGCTTCCGAAATTTGAACAGGCGGTCTTGAAATTGTGTAGTCAGGTCAAGCTCTGTTATGGTAGTAGATTTCTTCATAGAAATAACTTACAGGGGTCAAGACTGTCTGTACCACTGTTATCCGTTGTCTGCGTCTTGCTTGATTTTCACGCCACTTTTTTTTCTGAGCCTTTCTCTCCTTTACTTAGATCTATAGACTTCCTTTTTTTAGTGAGGATATCATTTCGATAACCCTGCCTTCACTTTGCCAGGTACTCTCCCCTATGTATAGGGTCTGCATCTCTCCGCTGCCTGTATAATCTTTGCTTTTCAGCTGCACTCAATTTTGCCATACCTGACAAAAGGAAAATATAACAATAGATAATGAATATGATTATAAATTCTTATTAACTTAAAACATTTTCCCTCTTGTTTTGTTTTTATGCTTTTATGTTGGTCAGTTAAAGGAATATTGCTTAGGAAGGAAGTACTCATTAGAGTAACAACAATGACAGTAACACCAATGACAATTTACAGAAAAAAACTAACATTTTAACAAAATGGCTGCCATTAGCCATGTGCTATTTCATCAGAGATGTAACAATAACATACTTATTCAATCTAATGTATTTTTATGTTAAGATCTTAACACCCACAGCTATATATAAAAAAGAGTAACACAAATGACATCCAAAAAATCTTAGATAAATCATGATATTTTAGACAAATGAGTTAAGACATCTAACAAACCTTTTGCCTTCCTCCACTGCACTTCTTCCACTGACCTCTTGACCCAGGAACAAATTCAAAGAGCTGATGCATTGTTTCAAAATAAAAGTGCTTTGGGTAGGATAACACCAATGACATAAATTTGGTGGACAAATATTTATTTGATATTATTAATATTAATAATGTATTTTTACCATTTCAGTGTTCTAGTTAATTCATACAGGGTTAAAGGTAAATGTAAATTATTTTATAAAGCACATGTTTTTAAATGTAAAGTACACAGTTCAACTTCCATGTATGATCAAAGGGACAGGGAAATTTTCAGGACCAGACATTTAAAAAAAAAAAAGAAAGAAAATTAAATAAATAAACTCTCTCATCATCTTAAGGACAGTCTATATTTATTAAATATATATAATTATGGGATTATTGGGTCAAATTAAATGATTCAGGGGTCTGCAAAAGCAAGGGACAAGCATTTCCACCTTTTTTGTGGAATGACCCATGAATGTAAAATGTAGACACGTAATCTAGTAGTATAGTAAAAATCGGGAATAAGGTATTTATGGAAAATAAAAACATTGCATTAGGCTTGTGTATCACATATGTATGTAAAATGTAGACATGTTATGTTAACAATCTGTCTTGTTTACTGAATGTAGTATTACACTGTAAGAAAATTATCAGGGAGGAAAAGTAACATTCATGAGAAATCAAGTAACAATCACTTTACTTATTAGCGATTGTTCTTAGGCTTCTTCTCGGCCTTTTTTCTGTGTGTGAGAGAAAGAGAGAGAGTATTACAAAGACTGATAGGGTACACTAGGATTCATGTAGAGGAAAATTGTGCCAAAGTGTCAATATTTTGTGTGCCAACCTTTATTATTTAGCACTGCTTTAAAGCAAAATTCTCACTAAAATGCAACCTAGGGTCTTTTTGTGAATGTACCCGAGTCAAACTTTCGTTTAATAGCATTATTACGTCGGAAGCGCCACAGCTTGTCCTGTTGTCGTTTTCGGGTCAAATGAAAAGAAAGTTTGACTCATTCACAAAAAAACCTCAGGTTGCAGTGGGTACCCTAGTGGGGAGATTGTACATCCCGCCATAATGCCAATCTCAAACTGTTGCCAAGCTGCGTTGTATTCTGCTGTGGTAAAATGAGAATTGAATATCCATAATGTACGCCTTAAAGGACAATTCTGGCGCAAAATTAACCTAGGGGTTAATAAGACATGTGTACCGAGTTCGACCGTTTTCTGGGATGTTTTCATGCTAATCGAATGTGACCAGTTTTATAGCAAACCGCTTATTAGCTTATAACGCTAATCTTAAGGGCACAGAGTAAAGGAAAAATAAGACAGACAGCACGTATCGCCATCTTGGAAGAAGTCATGTGACAGTTAAGCTCACGTTGCACGGCATTCAGCCTATGCATTCAACCAGTCCAACGTTTGTGCAAGGTGAGCTGAACAGTCACGTGACTTTTTCCAAAATGGCGCCCGCTTGTATTGCCTGTATACGTGAATGGTACTGTCTTTTTCTAAACTATATATTTTTTAAATAAACTGTACACTTAAAGTTCACAATGCTTCGGTTTACATGTAGGCACCCTCAATATGTTACGTTGAAGTTTGGTGCTATTTTGAGCCTTGAGTGGTATAGAAATAGATTTCTTTTTACTTTACTCTGTGCCCTTAAGCTAATTAGTGGTTTACTATAAAACTGGTCACATTCGATTAGCATGAAGCCAAATCATGCTGGTGTGCTCCCGGAAGCACCCGGAAAAGCCAGGAATTCCAGCTTTTTGCACCGAGGTATCAATTAGTCCTTTCAAGGTAACTGGATAACCCCCATGATTTAAAACAAGAATGTAAAAATAGCATCTGGACACATTTCAACCATTGTTAAGTATGTGCAAAATACTCACCATTTTCAGACAAGGGCGTAACGATAGTCCATCAGTTTTCGGAGCAAGGTGGAAACCTGAGGTGGGGTGCTTCTTCTTTTCTTGCCATTTGCCTTTGTTCTCCTCTCTGGATTGATACCCACAAGACACCTAAAAAGATAATCACCTGATATATAAATTTGTACAGCATAATTACAGGTTCAGAATGTAGAGGGTGGAGAAACATGTCGCAAGGCCTGTTAGAAATGTGGCGAGGTTGGACCCTTCACAAACGATTAAGGATTCAACGCTGACCATCCACTTTTGATGATTACCTTGTGGTTCACCTGAAAAAAAGAAGTGATCATATTCAATTTAAGATATAGATCCACATGTCAACTATGATTTAGATTCCTTTTAGGATTTTGTCCAAACAAAATTCAATACAAAGAAAAAATGTAGTGTTTAAGTTGATTTAAATATTTATATGTTGATCATTATTACTCTAGTGAATGAAAACAAACATACCTAGTAATATCAGGCGAGGCGTCACAGCAGGCGCACTGGAAGCTGTTTCGAGCGAGGGGGGCTGATGGCTGGGTTGGAAAACATGTGACGTCATTATGCTGTGGCTAACATAATAGTGTAGGCCTACATTGTCGCCAACAACTGCCATTTAAAATGCATCGGAACAAAGCATGAAAAATTCAAACTTTATTTCATATCTTTCAAATATTCAAAACAACAGCTCCCAATCAACAGGATCAGGAATACTTACGAAACATGGCCTAAATATAGCCTAAACTAAGCATTGAACGTCTTGAAAGTCCATTCGACTATGGATATGGGGAATGATTTCATATCTGAAACAAAAAACACACACAAAAAAAAACAAACAATGAACTAATTTCATATTGAATCACTAAATAATAGACATTATTTAGTGATATGCAGCCTTATGCTAGCGTAGACTTCTTCAGCCACAGGACTACGACGAATAGGCACAGCATACAGAAATAAATAACGCTAAAATGCTCGGTGGCAGTATAGGGGATTTGAAACCATTTCTTACCTCGATTTAAAGTGCACCAAACGTGGCCTTGCGTTCTGGTGTGTTGCCGATGAAGCTCCGAACAAGACATGATATATCCATTCTGTCCAGAATGTCACTAAGTATGTGCATTAGCGCCAGATGTGTCAACCTCTTCTGGCTTGTGGTAGGCTACTTCGGGTCCAGGTTTTCAGTCGTCTGAGTGTTGAGAATGATCTTTCTGATGGAGCAGCTGACACAGGTAGACATAAACAAAGCTTAACGAATGCCTCAAGCTCTAGTTTGGGGATGCAAGGATGAAATGAATTCAGCAACCTCTTTCACTGCAACGAACCTTCTCTCTGTCGTGGAAAAAAATCACTGTCTATTAACTTTAATTTAGTACTCTGAACAAAAAACAGCGGAGAATGTTCTGAGATGAGAAGTGGCCACTTGTGGCCTTTAATTCACAAGTCCTCCTGGGTACAGCTCTGAATGCACAGAGACTAAGTGTCGCCAGGCAGGAGTTGTGAATGATGGATGTCCTCTGCAGCGGAGACTCCACGACCCAGGCCTTGGGGAGAAGGTGCGCACGTTCTGAGGATTTTCCTCTTGGGGAAAGGTTTTGTATGTTATCAAAACACCTCCTTTTTTCGTATGGCCAACCCTGGCCGGGTGTCTGCCCCCTATGTAAATGGCAGACCCCCTTGTAGCCAATCGGTATACACTCAATAAATTATATTGGTGGATGAGCTCACCAAGCTGTCACAAATATTATTAAATAATCTGCAGTAGGCCTGTGTCGTGTCTGCGTATGTGCACAACACCATCCTTCGGCTTCCGCCTGACAACACATGGGATCTTCATGAAAATTCACCACATCTCCTTAGTTAGGTCACCCAGTAGTTAGTTGCATTTGTAGGCGTGATCGATTGAACTTTTTCGGGAGTTCCCATAACTATGTTTACTTTTCTTAACCGTGTTACTCGAAAAAAAGTCAGAAATATGTTTCTGCTGCCTATTGCTAGCCATGTCCAAACGAATGTGAGGTGACGGAAGCACTTCCTGAGGAGTAGCCTAGTCTTTTATCAACGAAATATTAAAATAATGAATCATTAGTTTATATCTTATAGGCCTACACAGCCCATCATTTTAATCCCATATCAAACACAGTCTCACACAAAAATAATAATAATAATTTCACGTTTTTAAGTACAATATTATGTTACTCCATTACTATGACGAGGGAGGCTGCAGCCCCCGCAGCACCCCCCTTCCCGCGTCTATGCGTCACAGGTAGGCTTGGAAGACTCAACATCAGCTACAGTCGCACATCCCTTAGCACAAGAAAAGAAAGACACTCAACAACTCTTCATGATGTGTGTGTGTGTGTGTAAGGAGGAGTGAGTGAATGTGAAAGTTGTCTGCAAGGTGAGTCTGAAAGGTGTGTGTGTGTGTCTGAATGATTAAAAGTGATGAGGTGGGTGTGATAAGATGTTTGTGTGAGGAATGTGTGTATGTACATGAGTATGTGTGTGCAAAGTGAGGGTGCTTGCTTTTGAAATTGTGTCTGTCTGTTATCAAAACCACATTGTTTCTATATTGTTTCTATATATATGTGTGTCTTAAGACCTGCATGTCTCTTAAATTTCATTTGACAATCTGGAACACAGCATGGAAGGTATATATTGTGGATATTGTCATGAATTTTGGTATGGCTCATGTAGCCCTGTGCTATATTTTGGGTTCATTTCAATACATGGGATGTTTCAATTCATGTGCAGGTTTAATAATAAAAAAGGTTAAAATGTTAAAAATGGTTTTAATGCAATTTACAAGCTCTAGTAAAATTCCTATGACTAATGCTTTTGTTTCTACAATTTTGTATTTAATTTCTGTTTGTAATATTTGCCGAATTATTTTACTAATTCCTGATTGGTCGAGGATACTGACCCCTGAACTGTTGCGAAATCGGAAGGAGAGCGAGAAAGTGTTCAGTTCGTCGGAGGATGATTAAGAAGACAGTCTACCCGATTGTTTCTCCCTGTTAGCATATGCAAAACCAAAACTTTCCCAGGCTATGGGAAAGAATCTGCAGCCAAGTGTTCGGCTAGGACACTTAATGAAGCAGCGGACTTTAGTGATGTGCTTCGGGACACTTTTCCTTTGTTTTATTTGAGAAGTTTAGACAGTCGTGAATAGGCCTACTGCACGCGACAAGCGCGAGAGCACGCTCGGTTCCAAGACAGTGAGGAGGGTCGGCTACAGCGTTGGTGGGCTACCTGGTAACTGTGCTTGGGGAACTGTGTTAGAATCATCCCAATCGCCGGAGAAGTTGGGGTTTCGTTTGGACAAGACGGCCGAGATCAACGACACGGTGGGGACCGGGAGATTCGGTGCGGCAGGAGTCCATGCAGGATGCGAGTGCTGAGGGACGAGCCACGACAGGTCCACGCTTCAGCTGCGTGATCATGCAGTGAGCGCGTGAACACTCTACTCTTCACTTCTCTGCAGCGATCAGGTACAGAGTCAGTTTCTTTTTATGTTGCTCATCGAGTGAAGCGGCCAGTGTTTAATTTCCAGGCCCCAACGCACCCAAGCGACGTTCAGGCCTGCAACGGGGTACTTTTCTGGGTCATTTAGTTTAGATTTAAAGCCGGTATAGCTTAGGATATTTACTAGTGACTTTGGTGACTTTGCATTTGAACTGAATGTTTGCTATTGCATGTACAGTGACATGAAGGGACACTGAAGTGGGTTTACATTTTCAACTTTAAAGGGTAATTTTGGAAGTTTAAAGGAGAACTTTGAATTTTAGGTTTTGTGCTAAGACACATTCATTGTGAGTGTACATTGCTATAAGAGCATTGTGAGTTTAATTTAAGCTTTGTGCCCACTCTTTTGAGTGTGTATTTTGGTTTATTTAAAACAAAGACAACAAGGATATTTCATTTATTAATACATGTAATTTCATTTAACAATTATTTTCATAGTAAAAGGTAAAAAGACATTTTCTTGGAAATTCATTCTTTCATTGTGATATTCTTACTGGGTTAAAAAGATTAAAAGGGTGTATTTACAGTATATTCACAAGGTAACTCATAACCAACCGATCAAAACTACTGCTGTTTTATCACCAAAACTGATAAGAACTCAGGGCGCCCCATATTTGAGTGTTTCACATGTTTCTAGGTGTCTTGCCAGTAATTTAGGCAAGGGGGCGCTACACTCACATAAGAAATAGACGCGGTGGACTGATGCCCACATATCTGACATGTAAACATCTTTCCTGTTGCATGTCGCAAGCTCAAATGAGCTCAGGAGGAATACCATACGTGTGTCATGCAACCACCTCTGCTAAGGAGAGCTAGCTAGGCTACTAACTAGCATTAGCTTTCTAAACTGTCAACTGAAGGACAAAAACACAACTTTAAGTAATTACCAGCACAGGCGAAATCCATGCATACAAGTAAACACTGAAAGCAGCAGTCAACACTGATCCGTTTGTGCCATATGGTTTATTTGGCCACTGGTTTATTAAACTGATGATTGACTAACGTTATTCAGGGTTTCGGGCAGACTTACCTAGCAAGCAAGCACGTATTATAGCAGGTAAATCATGCGAAATTAAACTTTCAAAAACTACGCATACCCTACACATACCAATACATTTAGATGGCTTCAGATTGCAATGAAGAAATGTAAAGTTTGCTCGACAAGTGATAACAATAACGCATGGCTTAAGAAGGGCGAAAGCGCGGTCTTGGCTAGCTGAATACTAACTTCGTTTCAGCAGGGTAACATTCAGAGATGTTGTATTATACAACTTGTATAAACATGACCAGTGTGCTTTCAAACATTGTATTTCTGGTCAAAGATGACAGATAAACTCACCTTATTGTGTTGATGGCTTTCGATGGGTTTGGGTATGATTCCAACGTAAACCCATCGAAAGCCATCAACACAATAGAAGACGATACGTTGATATCATACCCAAACCCATCGAAAGCCACAAAGGTAACGTTAATAGATAACAGGAAGTATGTGTGTTCCGGAATAAACATTATGGGCGTGGTAAATAACAGTGTTGGAGCCTGATTTTACACATTTGTCTTACCAATGACCGGAAAGTCCTGTTATTAAAGCAAACCGGTGAATAATGTTGGAATCTGGGTGTAAATTTACAGAAACTTTTTGCAGTGTAGCCTAGCTAGTCCTAAAACACACAAGCATACAACCAGCTGATGTTAAGCTAGTTAAACTTCTGAAAAAGGTAGGCTAGCCTACTCCTAAGACACACAAGCATACAACCAGCTAATGTTAAGCTAGTAAAACTTCTGAAATAGGTAGGCTAGCCTACTCCTAAGACACACAAGCATACAACCAGTTAATGTTAGGTTACAGTGGGCAGTGCTTCGACTTGGCCAGCTTCACTCGCGGTCCGCGCGTGGGATCACGCGGTATCACGCGACTTTAATTTGTATTTTTCCAGTGAGACGCTGCAACAACCCAAACAACCGGTAGATGGCTCAAGTGAGCAGGGTGTCTCGTAAAAAGAAATGGAGCCTGGAAAACCCTACACAGACTTCACTACAGACTTTAGCAGACTGGTTTAGAAATAATGTAATAGCCAGAAATATGCCTGCCCTGCCCTAATAAAGAAATATTTGGTTAACTGCGAGTGAATCCCGTTTGCAGCCGTAGAAGAAACGCAGGACAAACTAAACATTCTGGTTTTCTCCGAGTGCAACGATGATAGACAGACATCATTTGGACAAAATATAGAGCATATTAACCTCCGTTGCTCAGCCAAATGCCTTCCTGTTACGTCCTGTTATCACGGAGTTACAGGCGATAAACGATTTTTGATGGTCACAAGTTTACTTCATTAGGGACTGTTCGTTATTTATTTAAGGGGCTACCGGAGGAGTTTTGGGAGCATTAGTCCAAAAAGACACGACCCTCCCTCGCCAGCAATACATTTTTCTATGACAAAATGGGGACATGAGACTGTTCAGATAATAACAGATGTGCCTCAAGTTTTGGACGGTTTTAGTCAAGTTATAGGCCTGTTTACCTTTAAAGATTCTGCATTTTGCAATGAGCAGTGCTTTCCCGTTTGAATTGGAAATGCTCTGTGTCATGGTGTGTGTGGGTGTGGGTGCCCTGCCCCCAACAACTCACCTTTCCACCTCTGGCCTATTGTCCAGGAGGAGGAGGGGCCTGAGGCCTGATGGCCTGATAAAAAGGCCTGGTTAGACACCCAATGCATAGCCCATTTACACAGTTCAGAGATGGTTGTCGTCAACGCAGAAGTCAGTGAGCGCATCAGGACCCTGCGGAAAAAAGGCTGTCCGACTAGTTCTATCGCCAAACAACTAGCCATGATTGGAATAAGACCATCGTTGCGGACTATACGGCGTCATTGCCGACATGCTGTTGTGGAAAAGAAGAAACCAAAGCCGCGTAAAGTGACATGGTACATTTACTTTTTTATTCTTAAACTCAAGTTACTCCTATACGTTTGACATGTTAATCAAAACAACAACAATTGCTTTACCAAACTATGTATGTCTATTTCAGTCAGGTGATGGAAATAATAAACTCCATCATCAGCACAGACGATGAACTATCATCAAGAAAAGTGAAAGAGCTTCTCCAAAGAAGCCACAACATATCAATCGGTTTTACCTCAATGAGAAAGGCAGTCCGGATTCTTGGCTGGACATTTGGGAAGCCGAGGTAGGCCTAACAATAACTCGTCTCTTTAGGCTATTATTTACCCATCTGTGATAATCTGGCAAATATAGCCTTCTTACAGTACAGTAACATTTTGATATACTATGCTTACAGATTCGTTCCAATGACCCGGGACAAAAACAAACACTTGCGTCTAATCCAAGTTCAAGAATGGAAGGCTGCTGGCGAAAAGTTTGACGATGTTCTCTTTACCGATGAGTCAACCTGTGGCACTGGAGCGTTTTGCATTGCGCTGTTGGAGAAAGTCGAGCTACACGGTCCATATTTAAGGGAGCAATTCCCTATGTCTACACACAGATTCTTCCAAGGTAGGCTATTGTTCGGGTTTTTTTTGCATGAGCCTATAGTAAAAGCAACGTGGTGATGATTAGGCTACTGATGTTTGTTGAATGAGTAACACTAATTTGTCCCGTTTGATTTTGTCAGACAACGATCCGAAACACACAGCTAAAAGTGTCAAGACCTGCATTCAGAGAGAGGGGATCAACTGGGTACCAACACCGGCGGAGTAAGTTATTTTAATAACCTAAAATAATAAAATTGATGAATACATATTCAGAATCCGGCTATCACTTTACTGACATGTCCATGTGTTTCTGTTTTTAGGTCGCCAGATCTGAACCCTATCGAGTTAGTGTGGGCTGAAATGAAACAATATATTCGCTGTGACGCCAAACCCATGAACAAAGACGCATTGATATCGGCAATAGAGTTTTTTTGGCGAAACAAACTCACAGCCGAACGTTGCAATAATTGCGACCATTTGGACAAAGTCATCAACAGAGTCATAGAACTGAAGGGAGGGGCAACTGGCATGTGATCTCCCCACGGGCCAATGGATGTACACGTTTTCTCCTGTGTCTACGATAATCCAGTGTTTTGTCAAGTTGCAAATTGCTATTCGTTTTAACGAAAGTATGAAGTACTTTTTGTAATTGTGATCTACTGTATAGGCTTCATAAAATAAAATAAACAATACAAGCTGATCTGGTGTCTGATGTGAGATCGGTGGAATATGGGAAGGGAAGTGGCAGTGTTTTTTTGCGCGTCTGCAGTCAGCCAAATATGAATGTAATTCTACGGCTTAAAGCAGATGTATTTGTTTATTCTACAGAAAAATAAAAATGACATGTCAAGCAGTCAATTGACTACATTGCAGTCAAGAAGTAGGGCAAATTCATTTACGAAACCAAAACGTGGGTCATAGTTGTCTAAGCCTCTATTGCGTAGCCTGTTAAAAACGTCGCCAAATAGTATTAAATCGGCAACAACATCGTTTTCTGCAGAAGCCTACCCAAGGCTACAGATTAATTCTGAACAGTTATTTCTCTACTGGCTCAATTATCACACCACTGTTTTGATTTGCGTAGTTGAGTTAACCCCAACACTGACAATAATGTAGACAGCAAATTTTGATTTCGATTTTTGTTACCACCGTGTAGTCAAGCCTTAAGCCATACCCAAGTAGTCTAAATCGAGGTAATGTTTAATTATGCATGATTTATTTTGTTATTGAATTCGTAGGCTGGGATTACTCTCGGCAACAATTATGTTTAATGGTAGATCCTGCTTTTTCAGAAGGGACCGCAGGCAAAGCGATATACAGTGGCAGACGACACACAGTGGCTGAAAGTGGTACTAAAGCTTCACGCAGTTTCACGCCGCGTAATGCGCGAATGAAGTGGTCATTTGAAAGCGATGCCCACTGTAGTTAAACTTCTGAAATAGGTAGGCTAGCCTACTCCTAAGACACACAAGCATACAACCAGCTAATGTTAAGCTAGTTAAACTTCTGAAATAGGTAGGCTAGTCTACTCCTAAGACACACACGCATACAACCAGCTAATGCTAAAGCTAGTTAAACTTCTGTGTCATTTCATTTGCCTGTTGCGTTCTGCTCTCCTCTCTTCATCCATAAAGTTAGTATCATCAGAAGCTGGATTCTTCGCCTCCTGTGTCTCTCTGTTAGGTACTCCAGCCTAGTCTTGAAACACCTCCGTTCAAACTCTGTTATGAGGATCCCCGGGAGGCACAACATTCCGATGTCACAGCATTCCGATGGCCTCCTACATGCTGATTTGTGTTGTTGTTGTTGTTGTTGTGCTCAGTGACGAGGCTATAAACACCGCCAGCGTACTTACGTCACATTACGCCCTACTACTGGTTCCTACGCCAGTGCGAGTGCAAATGAAAAACGACTCCTGGGGAAGAGTAGGCTACTTAGTAGAACTGATCTGGAAGTGGACTGATCCTAGAACTGTGTTCCTAGAACTGCTCTGTGCGAAAACGCCATGCCGTAAAAAACCTAAAAGCCGTGTTGGCATTGCACGCACACTCATGTTGTTGCAAGAAAGATTACATACCTGCAAACTTAGAAGGGCTGAAAACACTAACACACCCAAACTGTACATACACACGCCAACACTGGACCAGACACATACTAACACAGGACCAGCACACACTCAAACATACACAAACAAACACACAGGACCATACACACACTAACACTGGACCACACACACACTAACTAACACACACCCAAACTGTACCAGACACACAGTAACACACACCCAAACTGTACCAGACACACACTAAAGGCCCATTCACACCAAGAACGATAACTATAAATAAATATCGTTCTCGTTAATATGAATGATGACGTTCACACATAAATGATAACGGCATGAAGAACGATATCGTTTGGGATCACTTTCAGAGCAATTTTCAGAACGATAATCAGCTAATAGCCAATCAAATGTTCAAATCAAATCAAATCAGAACCCATCAAATTGTAACCATCACATTCATTAACACAAGGAGAGACTTTGTTTATAGTTGTTCAGTGTGAACGTTTTTATCGTTATGGTTATAGTTATCGTTATCATTCTTGGTGTGAATAGGCCTTAACACAGGACCACACACACACTAACTCTGGACCACACACACCCAAACTGTACCACACACACCCTAACACTGGACCAGACACACACTAACTCTGGACCACACACACTAACACTGGACTATACTCTAACACACACCCAAACTGTACCACACACACCCTAACACTGGACCATATACACACTAACACTGGGCCACACACCCTAACACTGGGCCACACACACACTAACACTCGACCACACACACACTAACACAGGACCACACACAGTATTTCTCGCAGCCCTCTGCTTCAGGCCAGCCAGCACCAGTCAGATCAACAGCACCTCAGAATCCCTAACCCGACACCTGCAAGCAGACACACACACACATCAAAGGCAGGAGTCACATAGCACACACACTGATGTAGAAGTGAGCAGCCGCAGCCGGTAATTAATTAAGCCATGTGCTAGAGTGCTACACACGCAAATTAGACATGTGTGGAGCAAGAGAACAAAGCGCTGCTCACACACACACACAGTCAGACACACTCAAAAGTACAGAGATAGTTCACTCAGCCAAAGAGACAACAGAGACACACTCTCTCTCACACACACATACACACTTACAGAAATAGTTTACTCAGCTGTGGAGAGAACAAAGACACATACATACTCATACATACACACACTCTCACACACACACACTCAGATACACTACACGCATGCACACACACACATTACGTTCAGGAACGAAGCACATCCATGAATATTACACACACACACGATACTGCACACCAAGTTTCTGATACACCCACTCAAATACATACACACACATGAACACAAACCATGGCTTAGTAATCTTTGTTGTGTGTGTGTGTTAGTGCACTGTATCTGAGTGTGTGTGTGTGTGTATCTGTGTATGTGTGCTGCGCTGCAGATGGAGGGTCGTGATGGGACGAGGTGCAAATGGAGGGCCGGCGGGTGTTTGGCATTTCTTTGACATTTCTGTTCTCTCTCTTTCATCCCTGCAACCAACACACACACACAGACAGACTGACATCTCTATTTCAGAAGGAAAGAAAGGAGAGAAACATTGGGTTCCAAATTGAAAGCAGGGTGTGTTGAGTGTGCTGAGTGCTAACCTTTCATATTCACTGCAGAAAAGTGCGGCTCTGAACTCTTACTTCGCTTTTAACTTTTTTTCCACCCTGGACCTGAAACAGAGTCACGCGGCAGCCATCTGGAGCTCTGTGCTCTGGCAGGGCTGTGAGTGTGTGTGTGTGTGTGTGTGTGTGTGTGTGCGCGGAAACAAATAGCAGACTCTGGCTCATGTCCACTCTTATAGCTGCTGCAGTGTGTGTGTGTGGATGTGGTCAGCTGTAGTGTGTGTGTGTGTGGTGTTGACTCTTCAGTGGGCAGAGCAAGAAACTGACAGCCGTGATGGAGCCGGCTGTGTGTGTGTGTGTGTGTGTTTCCCTGTCTGGGCCTCTCACGGAAACCTGACCAGATGAATTAGTAATCAATATTCTCAGAGCAGGAGTACCATATGAATCAGATAGGAGCACACAGCGTGTGTGTGTGGAGACGTCATGAAATATTGAAGCGTGATGGCAGTTTCCAGGGTGATGGCAAACACTCTCACTCTTTCCTCATGCCAGGTGTAATACATGTCACAGTGCCTCATAGCAGAAATACACACACACACACACACACACACATCAGGGTTACATATCACACTGTGTCTGTCACATAGCAGATACACACTCACACACACCAGTGCACGCATCAGGGTAACAAACACACTCTCACACACACCAGTGCATGCATCAGGGTAACACACACACATCGCACACCAGAGAACGCATCAGGGTAACATACACACATCACACTGCCCCTGTCACATAGGAGATACTCAAACACACCCACAGACACACTCCACAGGGTAACACACACACAAGGTAACACACGTCACACTGTTTCAGTCCTGGCCTCTGAGGTCAAAAGAGGTAATAATCAGAGGTTGTGAAAAGAGAGTTCAGAGTTCATAATCTGACCATCCAAACACAACCATGGAAACAAACCTACAACAGAACACACACGATCCAGAGTGCAGAAACCGGGTAACACACACACACACAATCCAGAGTGCAGAAACCGGGTAACACACACACACACACACACACAATTCAGAGTGCAGAAACCGGGTAACACACACACACACAATCCAGAGTGCAGAAACCGGGTAACACACACACACACAATCCAGAGTACAGAAACCGGGTAACACACACACACACACACACAATCCAGAGTACAGAAACCGGGTAACACACGCACACACAATCCAGAGTGCAGAAACCGGGTAACACACACACACAATCCAGAGTGCAGAAACCGGGTAACACACACACACACACAATCCAGAGTACAGAAACTGGCTATCACACACACACATCACACTGCCTTGCAGATACACACACACACATAATCCAGAGCGTAGAAACAGGGAGATTTAGCACTGTAGTCCACTAAGGGATACTACCCACCAGTATTCTGCTGGTCAGTGTTAGAAAATATATCCCCAACGACAGAACGACCAGGACTGAGGAAAAGTCTTGTTTTGATACTGACCGGCAAACTATTATCCCACTGGTTGCACATTTGCCAAAAAGACAAAAGTCCTTCAAAGTATCTATTTTTCTGCCCATTTCCTTCACTGTTTATAAAATTAAGATACCTGTATGAATTATTGAAAAGAGTAAAATTCTGGTGGATTCTACTCTTAACTCTTTCACATATATATGTAACCTGTGTTTTGTTGAACCTGCACGATTTAGCCTGCACACGCCCAGACTCGAACCCGCAAACAGCAGCACCTGTCAGATCGGGAGGCAAGCGTGCTGACAGTTGAGCCAATAGCCCAGGCTCTCAACTCAGCGGTTAGAAGCGTTCTTAAGGTAAGGGCTGTGAGGATTTACACAGGCAACTAGCACGCTAGCTCAGTTCGCCTTCGTTACATACAGATTAATTAATAAAGTTTCTGGCATTATTTAGGGATATCCAACCAGATGTGGGGTCTTCTTCCATCAACAGAAAGTTATTTACAATCTAAGAAACACACACACACACACACACCAAGAGGGGATCTCTGACTACACACACACACACACACACCAAGAGAGGATCTCTGACAACACACACACACACCAAGAGAGGATCTCTGATAACACACACACCAAGAGATGATCTCTGACAACACACACACACACGTACGCACAGAGTGAGCAACTCACACCACTTGCACCCAGCTAACCTCTGTACCTTGGTCTATGTGAGAGAGTGTGTTAGGTGGATGTGCTGGCGTGTGTAACAGATGGAGTGTATCAGGGGCCAGAGAAACACTATGAATCACCAGGCTGGTGTGGAGTTGCTGACCCGCCCGATGGATGACTGTAATAACAGCTGCTGGACACACACACACCTCCAACAGCGCCTCACACACACACACACCTCCAACAGCGCCTCACATACACACACACACACCTCCAACAGCGCCTCACACACACACACACACCTCCAACAGCGCCTCACACACACACACACACACACACCTCCAACAGCGCCTTACACACACACACACACACACCTCCAACAGCACCTCACACACACAGAGACACACCTCCAACAGCACCTCACACACACACACACACACCTCCAACAGCCAATATCATCCGGCTGTGGACACAAATAGGCGTTCCCGTGCTGGTGACCAAAACGCCCCCTTCTTCGTCACTATCAACAACATCCGGCTCCCTTCGCCTACTTCTTCGCCTCCTGAATGCGACGGTCGACATCTGGGTTATAGCATTCGCTAGATAGTTAACCTTTCTAAAGAAGTTGTTTTAGAATAACACTTAGAACACAAAGAGTATAGAACTAGGACAGGTAGCGTAGAACTAGCGTTAGCGACAATACAGAACGTTAGTCCTATTAGCCTACAGTACAAGTTTACATTTGATCTACGTGTAGGATCTAAGCACAAGCAGACGTCAGCTAGCATCGAGATGCTTGTTTAGGTGTAATTTCCTGATTACAGTAGCCTAAACTACGATAATTTCAGGGAGGCTCCATGGTAGCCAAATCTAATGAGAATGTTGGGGCTGTGTAGTTATCTCTGGAGAGAGCATGGGACTTTGTACCGTTCTAATCCAGATACAGTTACACTCCCCCCCCCCCCCCACATTAAATGTTTTCAATAAAGATACAAATAAAAATAATTGTTCTCAAACTATTTACTTTTAATATATTCACAGTATGGTCAGTTGTACATGGTAAGAACAGTAGTGTTGTTTTTGTACTTTTGAACAGGCAAGAACAGTATTGAAAAAACTCAGGCTATTTATTAAGAAACAGCAGTTCACTTAATGCTTTGAGCCAGAGAGCTGGACGATAGCATCAGGGGTCAGTAAAGCATATTGAATGAATGTATTTCAGTGCATTGTGCCCAATTCACAAATTCACAGTTACTTGCAAAGATTCAAAAATAAAAACATAATTAAATAATAATAATAATAATAATAAAAACACTCTTACACTAGGAGCTTATTCACCTGTAGGCTAACAAGCCCCATAGGCATATAACTGATTTGCCAAATAGGCTGTGAAACCCCAAAAACCTGTTCTGCCAAAGCATCATTAATGTAAATGGAGGGGTGGAAGGGCTTTGCAAGTGTTTTGAAAGATTTAGATAGATAGATAGATAAATAGATAGATAGATAGATAGATACTTTATTGATTCAAGGTCTCAGTAGCATACAGACATCACACACAACATGCACTAACAACAAGTAATAAAAGTAATAAAAGTATATAATATAAAAAACACAACTAAGCAATCAGGACAGTAGAAGATAAAGGGTATACTAAAATACAAATTATACTGAATAACACTAAGTCTAAAACAGTATCCATAGTGTGCTTAGGGGTGATTAAGCATGAGGCGCTTGCAATGACTGAGGCAGGGACTGAGCCTGTGATTCTCTGTGCATAGTAAGGTAAGGTGCTCTGTGAGAGTGAGTGTCATGGTGATGGTGCAAATTAGTAAGTCCAACAGTGCAAGAATAAAGTCTAGAGACCAGCATAAAATAAATATGGACATATAAGAGAGTAGACAAGGTAATATAAGAAAAACTATATCAGTGCAAGAATGGGTTGACGTAATAGGGTTACAGCCGTTATACGAGTATTGATTATAAAGCATTAAGTAAAGGAATAAGTGTGGCCACAATCCGGCTGTGGGATGGAGGGAGGGGTTATGCATATGTGCTAATATAGCATGCAAACAGTGAAGCAGTAAGACAGTGGTAAAAAGTGGCTAGTGGACAGACAGTACAGCAAGATTTTGATACTCTGTTAAAAACACCTAGCATAGACATATCAAGACACAGTGTTTCTCCAATAATTTGTTGTAACACTTCTGGGGGGAAGATTGGCCTGTCACTTGATGTGCTTGATGGAGAGTGTGAGAATGGTCCGACAGCTTGTCCTGTAAGACTAGAGAGAGAGAGAGAGAGAAAGAAAGAAGAGACGAGAAGGGGAGGGAGATTAGATACCATATTCATTAGCACCAAATACAAATAAATGGCCAGGTTTGTTTTTGTTTCATTTGTTGCCATGTTAGAAAATGGCAAAGTACAGAGACAGTATGTAATACCTTTCACTGCTTGCTGTCTGGAAGGTGGTGCTGAACTGGGCCGATGGAGACGATGGGAGAGGTACGCCAGCTTGTCCTGCAGGGCTAGAGAGAAAGAGAGAGAGTTTTTTTTTTTACCATCTTCATAAGTAACAAATAAAACTAAATGGCAAAGGACTTAATAGAGTAAGTGATACCTTTCACTGCTTGCTTGAGAGGGTGGGAGGGGTCCGCCAGCTTGTCTTACAGGGCTAGAGAGATTACAGAGAGATGAATAACAAACACTACTTACCCACAATTATACCTGCCACCAAAACGTAGCTTCACATCGACCAATGTAATAGTGTGCCATTGCCATGCTAGCTAGCACGTTAACTCTTACCAACGAACTCTTACCAACGATGCTAACGAACACAAACATCCAAATTAACAATGCACTCTGGTCATTTCAGTCCATATAAGTATTATCTGTGATTTCAGCTACACAGGAAAATACTTGGCAAAGTCTTCGCAGCAAAATCTAACATCTAACTACAAACAGTTTTAAGTTATACGTTGCTCTCTTCTGGCTAGCTGCTAAATATGAACAAGATAACATGAGATTACCGAACCACACTTGTTGCTTTTACTATCAGATTCTGATACGACGAAACAACAGCTTAGTGATGTAGG
Organism: Alosa sapidissima; assembly: GCF_018492685.1. Lineage (NCBI taxonomy): Eukaryota > Metazoa > Chordata > Actinopteri > Clupeiformes > Clupeidae > Alosa > Alosa sapidissima. The sequence continues at coordinate 32,936,804 of NC_055968.1, read as the reverse complement.
GTAAATGGAAATACTTCCCCAATGTTGTCAAAACAAACAATAGTCAACTTACTGACATCTCTCATTGAATGACCGCAACCGGGGAAATTATCTTATTAATGGAAAATACCGAGAAACGTTCTCTGTGCACACCATAGACAGTGGTGCACACACGGGATGAAATTGAGGAAAAGGAAGAAGAAATTACATTATACCCAGCGTCACTTGAAGCTCTTTGTGATTGGTCGATGCTGCAGTACCAGGAACGCCCAATGGGGCGTTCTTGTTTAATGACGGACACGCCCATGCCGCAGACGGACCCTACTCCCAACAGCGCCTCACACACACACACCTCCAACAGCGTCTCATAGTGACCAACTCATCATCATCATCATCATCAACAACACTTCCCCCTTTTACAGCCCTCAGCTCCACACTGATGATGTTGTGATGTTATCGTTAGCATGATGATGTTGTGATGTTATCATTAGCATGATGTTGTGATGTTATCGTCAGCATGATGTTTTTGTTAGCTTGATGTTATCGTTAGCGTGATGTTGTGATGTTATCGTTAGCATGATGATGTTGTGATGTTATCGTTAGCTTGATGTTATCGTTAGCGTGATGTTATAGTTAGCGTGATGTTGTGATGTTATCGTTAGCATGATGTTGTGATGTTAGCTTGATGTTATTGTTAGCGTGATGTGATGTTATCGTTAGCGTGAGTGATGATGTTGTGATGTTATCGTTAGTATGATGTTGTGATGTATGATGTTGTTGTGATGTTATCGTTAGCATGATGTTGTTGTGATGTTATTGTTAGTATGATGTTGTTGTGACGTTATTGTTAGGATTGTGTATAACTGTGTGTTATTATGATGTTATAAGCACTGATTATGTGTATAACTGTTATTATGATGCTATACATGTATTGATTATGTGTATAACTGTGTTATTATGATGTTATATGCACTGATTATGTGTATAACTTATTATGATGCTATACATGTATTTATTATGTGTATAACTGTGTGTTATTATGATGATGTACATGCATCAATTAGGTGTACAACAGTATGTAACCCCTTGCATCCCTGTACAAAGAATAAACTGTGTGTGTGTGTGTCGCAGACACGTGATTAACCACTCCCATCCCTGTACAAAGAAAAGGTGTGAACACGATTACATGTACACGTGTGTGTGTGTGCGATGTGTCCTGGCCAGTCCGTGTCAGTGAAGTGCAAGAGCAGTGTTATGCATCTGGCAACGTCATTTTTGGTCCTCTCTGTGAGGAGGGAGGGGAATCAATGAAAGTTCTCTCTCTGCTCTGTGTGTGTGTGTGTGTGTGTGCATCACGCACGTCCACTACAGCCAACTTATTCACAGCCCGCTACCTTCCTGTCACGAGACTTAGTGCAGAAGCAGGAACTCATTTCAGATGAGTTTCTCTCTCTCCATTCCTCTTCTGCTCCCTCTCTCCCTTCCTCTCAATCTCTATCTCTCTCTCCATTCCTCTTCAGCTCCCTCTCTCTGTATATCTCTCTCTCCCTTCCTCTCTCAATCTCCCTCTCTCTCTTTTCCTCTTCTGCTCCCTCTCTGTATTTCTCTATCTCCCTTCCTTCCTCTCTCTCTCTCTCCATTCCTCTTCTTCTGCTCTCTCTCCCTTCCTCTCTCTCCATTCCTCTGTTGCTCTCTCACTTTCTCCTTCCTTCCTCCCTCTCTCTCTCTCTTCTGCACTTCCTCACTCCTGTCTTAAGAGGACGGCTGATTTTGCGCTGACTGGGTGTTTCTCGTGAGGTGAGAGGATGAGAGTGCCGTGTGTGTGTTTATATGTGTGTGTGTGTGTCTATATGTGTGTGTGTGTATATACGTGTGTCCTGAGGAGGTTGTCTGTCCTTAAGCTAGTACTCTGAATCCTCCCCAGCTTAGAGACAGATGAAGTGACATTTCATTTCTGAATTACTCAGGTCCTGGGGGGAGAGAGAGAGATTCAGAGGAAAGACTTTACTGGAAACTTTACAAAGAAACATCCTGCTTTCCTAATCTCTCTCCCACTCTCCTCTCTCTCTCTCGCTCTTTCTCCCTCTCTCTCATTCTCTCTCGCCCTTGTTCTCTCACTTTCTCTGTCTCCGCATCTGCATATTTATGAAACTGGGTGTAGTCGTGTTCTAAAACACGTGTCGTCTCTGCTTTACGCTACAGAGTTGAGAAGTGGCACGGCGCTTGATCGGTAAGAATGCATCTCTGGTAAGGAGAGGAAAGGAGCTCTGACAGCCTCTCTGCTGCTGCTGCTGACTGAGAGTGTCTCTACTCGTACCACAAATTAACTTCAGGGATTCTCGGAGAAGCTGAATAAATAAGTCAACATGAATTCTGCAATAGCTATGATCTGCACCCGCCTCTCTCTCTCTCTTTCTCTCTCTCTCTCTCTCTCTGTCTCTCAGTGTGTGTCAGAATCATGCATCTATTTCTCCCTTGTCACTCTCTTTCTCCCTTTGTCTTGCTCTCTCTCTTTCTCTCCATCTCTGATAAGGGGTGTGGGGCTGATGAAGAAAAGCAGGAATGGGATCACAGAGGGCCCAGGAGAGAGGAGAGGAAAGGAAAGAAGAGAGGAGAGGAAAGAGGGGGAGAGGAGAGGAAAGGAAAGAAGAGAGGAGAGGAAAGAAGAGAGGAGAGGAAAGGAAAGAAGAGAGGAGAGGAAAGAGGGGGAGAGGAGAAGGGGAAGAGGACTGCCCAGCCAATCACCACACCCCCTGATCAGTCAGACTCCCACTGTGATTGGCTGGTGTGCAGGAGCCTGGGAGCTGGCTGAATGAGGAAGTAGCCGTTTAGTCGCTCATCATCTGCATGCAGTGTGGAGGTGGTCATCCTGGGCGGGTCATCAGGAGTTTAAATCAAGCTCCGCACACAGGAACTGGAGAGATAAAAACAGCCTGCAGGCATCTTCAGCGAGGAGGGAAGGAGGGGGGGGGGGGGGGGGGGGTAAAAAAAATAATAACGCGGAGCACAAACTCCTATTGGGAGGGAAATGATCATTGGAGAGCTTATTTGGGTGTCTTCAGCCCACAGCTCATTAAAAAGGTCATTTTCCATCATTTATCGATGCTCCATTATGCAGACGCGCTGACAGCTCTCGCCTTGGGAAGCTCAGGCCTTGCTTCCCCATCTCCCTGCAGTCGGCATGGAGACGGTCCAGCGCAGAGACTCACGGTGCAGTCAGGCGTGTCTGTAGGTGCTGAGGAGAGGAACAGTGTGTGTGTGGTGTGTGTGTGAGCAAACTGCCCTCTGCTCGCCAAGCTTTAGGAAGTTTATTTAAGAGTTCTTTAACATTAAGTAGTTAGTCTGCTCTTGAGCTCGCCCAGTGGAGTGTGTGTGTGTGTGAGGCTACCGCACACAAACACACACACTGAGGCTATTGAAGCTGATGTGCCACCTCTAAATGATACTAAGTGAATCATCTAACTCCTAACCAGCTTCTTCAAGGGTTTCTGTCTCAGAAAATACCATCAGATTACCATCCCAGAGCCAGTGTGTGTCCAAACACACACACACACACACACACACACACATGGTGGAAGCTGCAATCAACTTATACTTCTGATACTGTCTGTCTACCATGTATTCACACACACTCACTGCTCCCCACACACACACACGCACACACATACACACTTCCTGTTGTCTATCAGTCAGTGAGTCACCAAACAACACACATATACAAAACACACACACACACACACACACACACACACACAAGCCAATGATAGTCAGTGAGTGAGTCACCATGACAGAAAAGCACAGGAATAAGATTCAACACATACACACACACCACCTCTCATTCACACAGTAATTTCCACAGCCATTGACAGCCGGTCTGCCTGATGGAAAAGATACAGCACAGATCTCAGCACAAGTGAAATTGGCCTATACTCCCACCCTACACACACACACACACATTTACATACACACACACACACATTGGTCATCGCTACTCCCACTCTGAGTTGTGTCCTCAGGAGGTCCTGCTGGGTTACACAAACACACACACACACACACACACATTAACACAGAGAGAGAGAGAGCTGAGGGGAAAAGGAACCTGCTCACAGATTAGGGAAACATGCTTTGCCTGTCAGCTCATCCTACACACACACACATGCTCATTCAGTCCAAATCAGGGGTCCTGTGGGTGAGTGGGGATCAGACAGGTGAGGGGCTACACAGGTAAAGGGTCATGCTAATGACGTGACCACTGGGAGCTCACGCTAAGCTCCGGATAAGACCCAGGTACGGCTCGCACCTGTACTCGCTTCTTCAGATAGTTCCGGCTGACTGGTCCCAGAGTGATGC
>NC_055968.1:32894975-32927475 GCF_018492685.1 Alosa sapidissima | reverse complement strand
AGTGAACAGAGAGAGGAGAGGAGATGAGTGAACAGAGGGAGGAGAGGGGAGGAGAGGGAACAGAGGGAGGAGAGGAGAGTGGAGAGAGGATTAGAGATGAGGGATGTTTCCCACAGCAGAAACATCCCACCACCCACTGGGGCTCCACCCTACAGAAAAGAGACCTCGTCATTGGCTCTGCCCTTGGCCTCCATATTGGCTCTGCCCTTGGCCTCCATGTTGGCTCTGCCTTTGGCCTCCATGTTGGCTCTGCCTTTGGCCCCCATGTTGGCTCTGCCCTTGGCCTCCATGTCTCCATGTTGGCTTTGCCCTTAATGTCCATGTTGGCTCTGCCCTTGGCCTCCATATTGACTCTGCCATTGGCCTCCATGTTGGCTCTGCTCTTGGCGTCCATGTTGGCTCTGCCCTTGGCGTCCATGTTGGCTCTGCCATTGGCCTCGATATTGGCTCTGCTCCTCATAACTGGGTCATGTAGTTGTAAAAGACAATGGTGGTGCCATACTGTAGTGTTAGGGGTCAGGATCTAAAGGGTTTTCTTTAGCCAGTTAGTATCCAAGATGGACACCACCATCTTTAAAAATGGCGCCTGACAGGTGCTCACTTCCACTCACATTTTTACAAACCAAGACAATCCCCTCCCGCCCACACACACATCTTCACTGTCATCACTCACATACATTACATACAGTACTCTGCTTGCAATAGTAAGTCCCTGCCCCCCCCCCCCTACATACACAGCACATTATTTCATCAGGAAGCTTCTCCAACACACATCCCCAACATACTTACAGCACACTGCCCCCCCCCCCCTCAATACACAGCACATTGTCTCATGAGGAAGCTTCTCCAACACACATATTGCACACTGCCCTCTCCCCACATACACAGCACACTATCCCATCTCCCCTGTCATCCCCCCAACACACACACCAAGACCCCTGGCAGTTGGGTTAGCCCCTTGAGCCGTGGATCTGCCCAAGGTTTCTTCCTTGGTAAGGGAGTTTTTCCTTGCCCCTGTTGCTCTTGGGTGCTCCTTGTTGGTGCCCCCCACCCAATCCCAATCCTCCCCCACCTTTTTTATGCAGCCCTTGCCACTTAATCTACTAAACCCCTCTTCTACTGCACTTTTTACCCCCCCCATTAATGCACAAATAGGCTGACACCAGACATAATTTCACTGCATTTCTTACTTCCAGTAACTATATGCATGTGACAATAAACTTCCTTGTACCTTGTACCTTGTACCTTGAATTTGCGAAAGTCAATCAGGTGCCACATTAAATGTCTTAAATCCTAAATTTCCCTTAAGATAAGTATTGTATCTATTTATCTACATTACCGATGGCCACAAATTGTGTTGTCCATGTGGATTGGAGGTTGAGCTGACCATTTCCTGCTCGGAGGATGGAGATGGGATTGGAGAGAGAAAGAGAGAGAGAGAGAGAGAGAGAGAGAGAGAGAGAGAGAGATCTAAAGGAAGACGAAGGAGGCCGGTGAGTCTAGAGAAACTAAAAGGGGGAAGCATAAGTTAAAGGAAAATTCCGTTTTTTAGCACTTTAAGGCCCTTTTCTGGTTTGTTTTGGATGAACTAGAGTGGTGGACACCGAAATTTTGATGATTGGTCCTGTCTCGACTTTTCTGACTCGTTTTGAATCGCCTTTGACTTCTCAGGGTGGCTGGCAATGGGCATACTGTAGTAGGCTACTCAAACATGTCCTAAAACAACCCTTAACGTTCGTTTTCAAAACTGTGCAACTCACCGAGTGGTTAGTGGTGTTCGTTGATGTTCCAAAACAAGTAGCGTAGCGAAATACAGTTTCTGTCGTGTTTTATTTGCCATTTTGTAAAATCCCATTGATTTCTGTTGGAAGACTCATTGCACGTTGATAGCTGCGCCACCGTCCATGCTTCAGGTTCAAATGTTGAGCGGTTGTGAATAGTTCCATAATAGCAAATAAGACGGCTGGAAATCATACATTGCGCCGATATATTTGCGTTTAATAACCAACGAACACCACTAACCACTCGATGAGTTGCGTCCACCACTCTAGTTCATCCAAAACAAACCAGAAAAGGGCCTTAAAGTGCTAAAAACCGGAATTTTCCTTTAATAAACACCTTTCTCTCACACACTTTAATAAACACCTGTCTCTCACACACTTTACTAAATACCTTTCCCTTACACACTTTAATAAACACCTTTCTCTCACACCTTAATAAACTCCTCTCTGTCACACACTTTAATAAACACATTTCCCTTACTAACTTTAATAAACACATTTCACACACACACTTTAATTAACACCTTTAACATAGAGATAGATAGATAGATAGATAGATAGATAGACAGGGTGCGATTTGTAGGGGGGGATGGTGAGGATTTCCCCCCCTCTGGTTTTCCTATCCCTACCTCTGCTAAATTATTTTTAGCGTTGGGGGGGGACAACATTTATCCCCCTCTGCCTCTCATATTGATTAATGCTACTTCATATAAGTAAAGCACTGCAACGTGAGAACAGTCTAGTAGGCTAGCCTACATAATAATCTGACATCAGAAACGCACCGTCACCGTCAGCACTGATGCTGCTGACACAGTGGCTGCGTGATAACTTAATTTGGCCTTGATCGTGCAGGACATTTCAGAATGTCGAGTGTGTAATCCATCATAAATGGCTAGGTTCAATGGAAAAGTTAGCTGGACAAATGAAAGAAAACGAGAAGGATTCAGTGAAGCATAATAATGTTTTAGAACCTTCAAAATTAGAAAACTGATGCAACTGAGATGGAGGACAACTGCACGTAGAGTAGAACGTAGGTCTATTGTCCGAAGGAACTTACATTAAATGAGGAGATATTTGCTGAATGGCACAAAAAGTGTTACAGAAATTGCTTGGAATCGCTTATTCAATGGCTCTCTACCGAAACACCTGTGGTTTGCGGAGGACGAACGAGAAAGCACTCGTTTGATAAATCAGCTAGTTGTAGACAAATAACTTTTAGAAATAATCTGTACTGCAAAAACGAATATTGGTGGGTATTTAAACTATCTAGCGGGTGTTTTAACAGCTGCAAGAAATAGAAGCTTCATGGTCTTTATGTTCTGGTTCGTAAATTATTTTTATAAAACTTCAAGTTGCCCTATAACTTCCCTCTCCAAACTCTTCACTGGACTGTAGGCAATTAACTGACAGTATCATAGGCTATTTATTTTCTGTAGGCTACAATAAACACATTTATTTTTTCAACTTTTGCAATATTACGCACTTGGCTACTGAACGCAAATCAGCAGGAGAGAGAATGCACGTAGCCTACGCAGCGTGTAGCGCAATGTGTAGGCTATTTGGTTACCAATTAACACTGTTAGCCAATTCACTAACTTAAGACTTCAGTGCCATCATATACAACGTTTTTTTACACAACAAATACAGAAAGGATGGAGGCAGCAAAAGTAGAGAAGTCATTTCAGATGGGGCAAGAACAAGGTGAATTTGTATGCTTGTCAAAACGTAGTCCTACCCTGCATTAGAGGAGCTGATCATCATACCAAGCACACTCGCTGTTTAAAGTCATACACCACGGTAAACTAAAACTAAAATGTTACAAAGGTGGCAAAAACTAGATGTACCGCATAGTGGTACAAAATATGACCGCCGCTCAGTCCTGTACATCCGTTCCGCGAAAATAAATCACACTTCAATTTGTCTCCATATTTTACTCCATCCCCCACTTAAAACTTTTGTGTATGCTTGTTTGGCATGCCTGAGTGTGTGTGTGCGGCTGTACAGAAAGTAGCCTACTGGTGCTGAAAAGGTGAATAGATTGTAGAATAGCCAAAGAAGATGTAACATTGTTATAAAACCTTTAAAATCTCTAAACAATCACAAGTAGGGCAGTTCATCACAGTTCATCCATTGCAACTGGATTGATGAAAGGTCACTTACACCTGTAGGCTACATTGTATTTGGGAAAAGCAAAAGGTATCAGCATAATGTAATGTAATGTTATTTATTTATTTATTTATTTATTTATAAACAAAAACATCTCTGTCAGTTCCATGCCGTTTTCAACAGCTATCAAAAACAAAGGTAATTTTTGGATGGATGGATTTTTTGTGAATGTTTCTTCTTCTACATAAGATTTTAGTCATCTTTAGTTCATGTAATACTTTATTGTCAATGCACAAATTAAGTAACAGTAGTCTGAAACGAAATGTTGTTTTACATCTAACCAGTGGTGCAAATAACTGACATGATGAAATGCGTCGCTAGACTGTTCATACACATTTTAACGGGCCAAAGTTGAAGAGCTGTTGTCCGTTATTGTTTGTGCAAATATAGGCTGATTCATGTTCCCTTGCATTGTGTAACTGAGGTCCATGGCTAGTCTGGCTTTCACCAGACCAAGCTCAATCTTTTAAGAAATCAAAAAATAAATAGCGGGCAGATCAGACTGCGTTCACCCAGCCTAGTCCATAGGCACCCGATATTGTTTAATTTTCAGATTGAGATATACACGCTCTGGCTATTCTAAATGCAAAAATGCATCAGGGAGTTATGACAAAACTGTAACTAACAAACTAGATCCTAATAGAAAGCTGTTAGCTTCCCTAAGCTACAGGTAGGCTTATAAGGTAGACCTATTTACAACATAAATTGTCAATAGGCTATGCTGGCAACACAAATAAAATCTCCTTTGGAAACCAATGGCTTACGCCTTACAGTATCAAGCAGACTTAAATTGCCATATCGTGGCGAAGAGTTGTAATAAAATTCACGCAGCTCCATGAGTCAAGGAAAGCGCTAATGAAGTAGCCACTTCTAAATGGGACCCACTACACAGTAGCTTAAGGTGTGTTGCTAAAGCAGCCATAATGAAATGAAGGTGTCATTGTTTGGATACTTCACACACACATGCTTTTTAATTTCACAGACTACAACTACCAAGCTGGAATCAAAGCACATCGATTCCCCTCTCACACCCTGCATGCACTTAAAACAAAATAAACAGGCGTCTCAGTCTCACGCATGTATAGGCAAAACTGTATCAAAACCGGTGTAACGTTGGTAAATCTTCCATTGCACAGAATGATTTTTGTAGCACGTGCAACAAATGACAGTCGAAAGATACAATTACAGTGCTGCTATCAATTTGCTTGGTATAACCGCATGTATAGTTTTCTACAAATGCAATCAATCAAATTGGCCTCCATCACTCAACCAACGCTAACGGTAACATTACCTAGGTCCTTATTGATACTATAAGATTAACATACCTGCAGTAAAAACCAAGCATGTCCGATAAACATCCTCAGATTTATTTCGGCTTCAAGAAGAAATGGGAATTACATTTCATGTGACTATCATCCGGTAAACTACAGTCCTTGTAGGAAGCGTCCATTGTTTTTCCAACCCACTTTTAACTTCCAACAAAATTACGTCTCACTGCAACGATGCGCCATCTAGTGGACAAACGACTACTTATCGCCTTATCGCCAATACTGGAAATGCAGCCATGATGATGATGATGAATATTTATTTTGGCTTTCTTTTAATCCTACTGAATTTGTAATTATGTATCGACCGTTCTAATACCGATAGTATGTGGGTGCCTGTGTGTGTGTGCATGTGTATATGTGTGCACTGCCATCTACAGGCCAATGAGTGTACAGTCACTAAATGTACACATAACCTAATTTTTTTTAGACCCCCCCATGGATGAAATTCTACGAAACTTGGCATACCCCCAGAGAATGCCAGGTCAATCATACACATAAAATTTGGTGCAGTTCTGAACATCTTAACAGAAGATAGGGGCGATTAAAGCAGAATAATATTGCATTTTCATTTTTTACCGGGGGGGTGCAAATCACAAATGAGTGATTATGGGCCAGGTTGATGTGGGCCCTTGAGACCAACATACCATAAAAGATTCTTCATCCTCAGTGCCACGGTTCAGGTAGTTATTTAGGAAAAACTGCTTTTTTTGCGGTTCGGGGGGCCCAGCACGGGGGGGGGAGTGGCCCCCGGGGACGAAACGAAATTTTTCCGTAAAAGTCTAGTGGGGCTACATACCCACCAAATTTCATGTGCCCCGGTGGTTCGGTGTCCCGGATATCGTTGACCAAAAATTCAGGAAGTAGATGACGGGGGGGAAAAAAAAAAAACTTTGACAATCCCTATATGACCGCTTCGCTAGCGGCGGTCATAATAATATAGGGTATTATTAGCCATGACATTACTAGGCTATGAATCGTTCGTTTTTTTTTGGGGGGGTGGGGTTACAAACTTATTCAAAATCATCCCCCCCTCTGGTTTTTACACAAATCGCACCCTGGATAGATAGATAGATAGATAGATAGATAGATACTTTATTGATCCCCGAGGGGAAATTCAAGTATTCAAAATACACATTTTCATAAACATCTTTAACATACACACTTTAATAAACACCTCTCTAAAGTAAGTTGTTGTTTGCACTGCTTCCCCAGGGGCCCCAGACTTGTGGCAGTGAGGGAGATGTTGAGAGACAACCTAGAGAGAGAGAATGTTGTTCCTCAGATGATAAATGCAATAGCTTCATCGTCGCTGTCACGCATAAGAAATATAATAGCTTCATCGTCGCTTTGTTTAATTTCTGTTTAGTGTAGTATTGACCTCGAAGGCTGCAGATATTTCCCCGCGCTCCCCAGCCTGATTGAATGCAGTTGTATTGTGATGAAATCCCCCCTGCCTTGCTGCAGTGACATGCCGGGCACGCCTGCCCATAATTAAGGAGAGGAAATGTTTCTTCTCAGCCCGACTCTCTCCTAAGATTACAGGCCTGCTGGCGAGCTGTGCGGAGGAAGTGGTTCGGAGGCAGGGAAGCGAGTGCCCTCTAAGGAGAACGCATCACGCGCCGCAGCGGTAATGAGTTGGGATTTACAATATTAGTAATAACGGGGACGACGTACCTGGGGGCAAACTGAGATTAGCCGAAATGCAGATTGCACACACTGGTTGAGTGTTTATGGTAAGGGGGGGTTCACTTACGTCGAGTGTGTATTGTGAGAGTGTGTGTGTGGACTGTGAGAGTGTGAGGTGGGGGTTGTCCACGTTGAGTGTGTATTGTGAGAGTGTGCACCATGAAATGGAGTTCACACACTATGGGTGCGAGTTTGACAGTGTATTTTGCAGACAGAGCAAAGTCAGACGCACACAGTGGGCCCAAGTTAGATAGATCAGAATTTAACACTGGTTAATTAATAAAAGATAGATAGATAGATAGATAGATCAGAATTTAACACTGGTTAATTAATAAAAGATAGATAGATAGATCAGAATTTAACACCGGTTATTTAACACTGGTCGATTAATAAAAGATCAGAATTTAACACTGGTTGATTAATAAAAGATAGATAGATCAGAATTTAACACTGGTTATTTAACACTGGTTGATTAATAAAAGATAGATAGATCAGAATTTAACACTGGTTGATTAATACAAGATAGATAGATTCGAATTTAACACTGGTTATTTAACATTGGTCGATTAATAAAGGATAGATAGATCAGAATTTAACACTGTTGCATGTGATTTTTTTTGTTCAATTTCACTTCACCAGAGAGGTCTTGCCCATTTCAGAGTCCCTACTTTGACGTAGCATCGCGCTACCTACATCGCCACTGAACCTGAACCGTCCCAAATGAATACGGCATAAGTGTGTAGCCTGCCATGATAGTGTTTACGGTGAGGTGGAGATCACACACTGTAAGTGTGTACTGTGATAAGAGGTCACACACTGAGTGTTTTCTGTGAGGTGGGGGTCACACACACCGAGTGTTTTCTGTGAGGTGGGGGTCACACACACCGAGTGTGTACTGTGATAAGAGGACACACACTGAGTGTTTTCTGTGAGGTGGGGGTCACACACACCGAGTGTTTTCTGTGAGGTGGGGGTCACACACACCGAGTGTGTACTGTGATAAGAGGACACACACTGAGTGTTTTCTGTGAGGTGGGGGTCACACACACCGAGTGTGTACTGTGATAAGAGGACACACACTGAGTGTTTTCTGTGAGGTGGGGGTCACACACACCGAGTGTTTTCTGTGAGGTAGGGGTGTGTACCGTGACAGTGGGTGTGCGAATTACGGGTCATTAATCACTGATGATCTTAACCCCTCATTCTGTACGCTGCATAACAAGAGTAATTGACATCTCTCAAAAGTAATGCGTGACTGAGCAGGTCATCTCATTTCTCATTCTCATCTGTCTCTGATTCCTCCATCCTTACTGCATCTCAATCTCATCTGTCTCTGATTCCTCCATCCTTACTGCATCTCAATCTCATCTGTCTCTGATTCCTCCATCCTTAGCACCTCGTGTCTCTGATTCCTCCATCCTTACTGCACCTCGTCTCGCTGACGTGGTTGATTAGGAGGAGGGGCTAGAACATGAGGAAGGAAGGGAGGATTGAGAAATGAAAAGAAGCCTCTCTCTCTTTCTCTCTCTCTGTCCCTCTCTCTGCGTCAGAGCTGCGCCTCAGACTGAATGCATGGAGCGCCATCCAGACCCAACACAGTGAACACACACACACACACTCTTTTACACACATACACACACACTCTTACACACACTCTTACACACACTCTCTCACACACACACACACATACACTCACACACACTCTTACACACACACACACACACACACACAGCACCACCCAGGCCGAAAGAGTTCAAGTCACTAAGTCACTCCTGGTCAGGTCAGCTTGTATGAGGCTGATGGTATTTCTGCACACACACACACTTGCACACCCATGCACACACACACACACACACACACACACACACACACACACACACACACACACACACATCTATCCATCCTCTGCTGTGCATATTTGACACGGTGGAGCAGCAGGAGACGTGGTTAAAAGCCGCTCACTGACCCAGAACTCTTCCTGTCTCCGGCTAAAAATGCTCTCCTCTGTCTCTCTCCTCCCTTCTTTTCTCTCTTCCACTCTATCCTTCTCTCTTTTTCTCTTTTCTCTCTTCCACTCTTTCTTTTCTCTCTCTCACTCTCTCCTTCTCTCTTTTTCTCTTTTCTCTCTTCCACTCTTTTTCTCTTTTCTCTCTCTCACTCTCTCCTCTCTTTTTCTCTTTTCTCTCTCACTCTCCTGCCCCCTTTTCTCTCTTCTGCTTTCTCTCCCCCTCTCCTCTCTCCTTCAGCCTCTCCACTGAGCACATTACCATGGTGACGTATGGTCAGTGTTTGGGGTGCACATTACCATGGTGACGTATGGTCAGTGTTTGGGATGCACATTACCATGGTGACGTATGGTCAGTGTTTGGGGTGCACATTACCATGGTGACGTATGGTCAGTGTTTGGGATGCACATTACCATGGTGACGTATGGTCAGTGTTTGGGATGCACATTACCATGGTGACGTATGGTCAGTGTTTGGGGTGCACATTAACACGGTGGCGTACAGTATGGTCAGTGTTTGGGGTGCACATTACCATGGTGACGTATGGTCAGTGTTTGGGATGCACATTAACACGGTGGCGTACAGTATGGTCAGTGTTTGGGGTGCACATTACCATGGTGACGTATGGTCAGTGTTTGGGATGCACATTAACACGGTGGCGTACAGTATGGTCAGTGTTTGGGATGCTCGCTGTGTTTTCTGCTTTAATGATGAGAGGAGGCTGATCATTAGTCTCCTTCCTGGGCCCGATTCCCCCTCGTTTAGTCCTTAGCAGCTCGTTTATCTAAATGGGGGGGTGCAAAGCTTTTGTCGGACTCCACGTCTCTTCTCTCAGGAACACCTGAAGCACAGGTGAGGTGTTTGATGTCTGGGATGTGAGACCTCAAATGAGACTGGCAGTGGACTACAGAGCTCCCTGCACCCCCCACTACTCCAGTTATCACCCTGTCTCATATAGAGGTGCAAATCCAGAAAGCTAAAAGTTTGAGTGACTTGGGAAAAGAGTGGGTCAGTGGCTTGACTGACTGAGAGCAGACGTGTCCAGTTTACCACCCCTCTAGACATAGATATGAATATATTCATATTCATGTTATATATTCATATCTATGCTTCTAGAAATATATATATAATATGAATATATTCATAGCCACTCTTCTAGACCTCACTAAAGTGAGCACCTCAAGTGCCATTCCTCCAGGCTCCTGGGCACTTCAAGGGTGCAAGTGTGTGTAATAGGAGAGCCGACTGGGGTTAATGTCCTGAAAGTGATGTCCAGACTAAACACTACCGTAATTGACAGAGAGTGAGAGAGAGAGAGAGAGCGAGAGAGAGAGCGAGAGAGTGAGCGAGAGAGTGAGCGAGAGAGATAACTGCATTTAATACCTGCTGGTGCTCCACGTTTACGGAAACAACCCTGATGGAACATTTCTGGTTTATGTTGCTGCTCTCTGGTCTGATGTAGTCTGGTCTAGTCTCATCTGGTCTAGTTTGGTCTGGTCTAGTCTCCTCTGGTCTAGTTTGGTCTGCTCTGGTCTCATCTGGTCTAGTTTGGTCTGGGGTGGTCTCATCTGGTCTAGTTTGGTCTGGTCTGGTCTCATCTGGTCTAGTTTGGTCTGGGGTGGCCTGGACTGGTCTAGTTTGGTCTGGTCTGGTCTCATCTGGTCTAGTTTGGTCTGGGGTGGCCTGGACTGGTCTTGTCTGGTCTTCATGTGTCTCAATGGCTGATGGGAGCGTTCGTTCGCTCGGCCGCCTGCACGATGATCTCTGTTTAACCCAGCGCCCACGTGATGCAGCCTGTGGAGCTGCACTCTGGGGGCTAAAGGCTAAAAAGGCTAATTGGTTTTAAAATGAGATGCAGAGCCGCAGCATTAGCAGGCCACAGAGCTTGGAGCAGAGCAGAGCACCCTGGCAGGTCTGGCCCACGCGTGGCTCACATCCGGCAGCACTGGCTCAGGTCTGGCTATTACACACGCCTCACTCACATCCAGCCCACAGGCAGCTCAGGGCTGGAGAGGGAGTTAAGTCTTTCAGAGACAAATGGCAGGAAGAAGTTGAAGAAAAGTTGCAGGAAGTGCATCATAACAAAGGGACACCATACCCTCTTGTAACAGCTGTTGCTGTTGCTATCACTGCAGCCTCGGAAAAAAGCACATTGAATGACCTCTGTGTATGAAATGCGCTATATAAATAAACTTGACTTGACTTGAAAAAGAGTTAGAAAATAAGGCAGAAAAACGAAAAGATTCTCATGCTGCTTCCTTATGTTGGAATGTGCAAAAATGTACAAAAAAAATCAAAAGGATACCTTCTTGTATGTGATTTCTGCGTGTTGATTTTTTGCTGTGGTGTAAACCAATGTCGCACATACTAGCCTACAGAAAACACTTAATTGATGTGATATGATGATGACTTGTTAAATGTATGCCTACAACGGTTTATTAAACATCGTAGTGATTTATTTAGTCAGTCATCACTTTCATTTTAATAAACAGGAAGGAAATTTAAACCATATCCAATGCAGACAAAATTCTGCGATATCTCCCGTGAGTCATGTCAGCTGATGTGTCCGAGGTCGCCTTTTCAAGCTCCTCCCAGCTGACTCCGGCAGATCACTGGACAGTCAGGCGCAATCGATTATTTAATAAATAAATGTGAATTACGAATAATATTTCCATAGTTCAAGTTCAAGACCATCAGAACGGGCAAGAAAGGTGACTTAAGGGGCATTGAACGTGTCATGGTAGTTGGTGCCAGACAGGCTGGTCTGAGTATTTCAGAAACTGGTGATCTACTGGGATACACACACACACAGTATTTGAGAAACTACTGATACTTGGACGGTGGGGTCAGTATTAGGCGTGAACACCATGAAAGCATGGACCCATCTGGCCTTCCACGGTCCAGGCTGGTGGTGGTGGGGTAATGGTGTGGGGGGGATGTTCTTATGGCACACTTTGAGCCCCTTAGTGCTAACTGGGCATCATTAACCAACATTTTGCTGAGCGGGTCCACCGCTTTGTGACCACACTGTACCCATCTTGTGAAGGCTACTTCCAGCAGGATAACGCACCATGTACCAAAGCTGGAACCATGGCAAACTGCTTTCTCAAACAAGACGATGAGTTCACTACTCAAATGGCCTCCACAGTCACCAGATCTCAACCCAACAGGGCCCCTTTGGGACATGGCAGAACAGGAGATGTGCAGCCGATAAATGTGAACCAATCCGGTACTAGTAAGCAGTACCTCATAAAGGGGCCAGTGAGAGTGTATGTTGGAGCTCATGTGTGTGAAAGAGAGAGCGAGAGAGAGTCAGAGAGAATGAAAGGGGGGGGGCTAGAGGGCTATATTTTGCACTCGTTTTCCACCCGTTGCAAAGTTTAATTCGGTATTTTGCACATTTATTTTTTAAACAATGCGCCCATGGGTGTGGCAATTAACAACTTAGGGTGTGGCTTAGCACATTGTCTAAAAATCGCTATTGTACACCTGGTCAGAAGTCTATGGTGAGTTGTTTATATGTTATTTTAAAAGCGCATTGTCAACAGTCCCAACGCACCATCCTTCTATCAGAGAGCACGTCCATGCAAAACATTACAAATCACACGATTACAATGGCAAACAAAATTAGAATAAAGATATTACGAAATACTATACATCTCATGATTTGCAAATTGGTAATGACGGTTAAAAGTGATTAGGGGAGAGGCGAGAGACACGTATGGAGCACAGCTGAAGAAGCACGGTCACGATGGTAACCCATTATCAGTCAATAGTGAAAGTAACTGCATATAACGGTCTTGTCGTTGACTGACACCTTGGTGAAGTTAGTTTCACTTTGCCAATGAGTTCAAATAATAGAGGAGTGCAAATGCGTGAGGGCTTTGCTAGGTTTTAGTAAAGCATGGTTTAGTGGAATGACTATTCCATACGGTCTCGCAAGCAGCCTCCTTCAAATGCACCGTTGAATGTCAAAATACCGATGCATTTATTTGACATAT
Source organism: Alosa sapidissima (assembly GCF_018492685.1). NCBI lineage: Eukaryota > Metazoa > Chordata > Actinopteri > Clupeiformes > Clupeidae > Alosa > Alosa sapidissima. The sequence goes on along the minus strand of NC_055968.1, from coordinate 32,914,507 downwards.
CGCGCTTTGCGCCGTTAAAGGGAATGACAGAAGTCATTCTCATTGGTTTAAAATGATGTTACGCCCCAAACGCATCCATGACTGATTAAAAAATCTAGGAACACCTTGTTGCGCCATGCGCTCGACGTTTGATAACAAAACCCCTCCCAATGTGGACTGGACATCCTACTAAATTTGAATAAGCTTTTGACGAGTGACGATGCGCTTTTGACTGTCATGATGGGGCCCAGAGAGGGAGAGAACAAGAATTAGAGGGGGATAGAGAGAGAAAGAGAGGATGGAGGAGAGAGGGAGAGAGAGGGGGGTGAGGGGAGAGGGGGGGGGGGGGATGAGGCGAGTCAGACAGAAACACGTGTGTACACAGCTGTAGCAACAGGGCCTGCTAGCACCATCAGAAGAGCTGAGTTTATTTCACAAACCTTTGAAAATGGACTTCCAATAATCAGGAATAAAAGCTGAATTCTTTGTGTGTCTAAAATCTCTAAAAAATAAGAGTTATAAATCTGTCAAAACAATCTCTTTTTTTCCCCATCCTCTGACACGGTTTCAAGAATTTCACAAAATGAAAACTTTAGAAAGCATACAAGACAACATTGAAATCAGAACAACCATAATAAAAAGAGACAAAGCATATTGTATCCAATATTCTACATTTATCAAGGGTGCTACAAAACCTTCCTGGAAGCAGCACCACATGCTCTTCTGTGTGTGTGTGTGTGTGTGTGTGTGTATGTATGTATGTGTGTGTGTCTGTGTGTGTGTTTTTGACAAAAGCAAAATCATCTCATTATTTCACAGCATCACACACACAGAGACACTCCCCAGTGGTTTTACACACAGAGAGAGTGATAGTGAGGTGTAGACACACACACACACACACACACACATTTCTGCACGTCTCTTCCAAGGTTTGCATTCTCAAATATAAGCTCTACATGTGACACCGAAACACCTGATCCCAACGATCCCGGACCACCCCACCCCCCCCCCGCACCCCCCCACCCCACAAACTGTACACACAATGCTTATCTGACTGGTTCTCTCTTATTGTGCCTTCCTGCAAGTTAGCGGAGTTTGAGTCTGTGTGTGTGTGTGTGTGTTTGGCTTTACTGTAGAAAAATACTTATGGGAACACATAAAGTAACAGCATATCATGTTGGTGGGGGCAGAGATGAGGAGAGAGTGTGTGTGTGTGTGGGTGTGTGTGTCTGTCTGTCTGTGTGTGTGCGTGTGTGTGTGTGTATGAGAGAGAGTGAGTTAGTGAGAGAGAGAGGTACTAGGCAGGTGAAAGGTAGGTGATAAATCTCCACCTGCTGAAGAACTCAGCCAAGACAACATGGCTGACAACAGCAGTCAAATCATATGGACAAACATACAAACAAACATACATACAAAAACACACATGCAGACAGACAAGTTCAGTTCTGAGTTTGTTCCTGGGAACATAATTAGCAGGAAATCGGAGTGTGTGTGTGTGTGTGTGTGTGTGTGTGTGTGTGTGTGGTGTTTATGTATAGGGTATGTGTGTGTAGGCATTATGTGCACATATATTAATGCATGTATTTGTGAGCATCTATATATTAAAATGTAAATGCTGTGTGTGTGTGTGTGTGTGTGTGTGTGTGTGTGTGTGTGTGTGTGTGTTTAATACATGACGCCCTGGGCCTCGTGGGCCGGCCCCTCCTCGGAGGGAAAGTTCGAGTTGAGCAGAGCCTCCATGTAGGCCACGTATCCAGAGCTGGGTGTGTAGCTGGCCTCCTGCGGAACCGGTGTGTGTGTGTGTGTGTGTGTGTGCGTGTGTGTGGCCTGCGTGGGGGGGGCGGGCTGGGTGTGGGGGGGCGGCGAGGTGGGGGGGAGAAAGCCGTAAGGGCCGGGGGCGGGACCATGGTTATGGGCGTGGCTTGCTGCAGCCTCTGGGGCAGGAGGCGGGGCTAGTGCTGGTGAAGGCAGGGCCTGTTCCTGGGGAGGCGGAGCTAATGCTGGCGTGAGTGGGGCTGGTTCCTGGGGAGGCGGGACTGGGAGGCGTGGCCTCTTGGCAGCTTGAGCCTCGTCGTCGTCCTGAGAGTGAGACTCCGGCTTCACAGCGGACAGGACCTGATCACACACACACACACACACACACACACACATTAATATCTCAGCAGTGAAATACATACACACAGTATAGTCTGAGCGAATTAGCCTAGAAAAGGGTCAAAGGTGCAAGTAAATAAGGCAAAAGCATATTTGGCATCATTTGAATCGTAATTTTCTGTAGATTAAGAATTTGTGGTGCCTACAGCGCATATTTGTACCGAAAAAAATATATAGGGCTTTGAATGGAGCATGGCACAATGAATTTTGGGCCAAAAACGTATGTTAGTACATCTTGATATCAGCTGATATCTCTTAAGCCAATTGAAAGATATTCATCAAACTTGGTCAACTTACCCACTATAAGTTGTCAAAGAGCTGGCAAGACAATTTAGGTCTTGAGGTCAACGGTCAAGGTTACAAGGGGTCACACAAATAACTCGTAGTATTTGGTTCATATCTCCAAAGCAGACTGATGGATCTTCATTAACTCTAGTACATTTATTGTCTATATAAGTTAGGTGAACTTAGGGACTCAGGGCCATGGGGTTAAAGGTTAGCAGTTTCATCCCCTGACATACAAGGTTATAGACGGTGGAGACATGCCAATCAACATGCCATGATCAATTCAATTACTGTAAATATAGTGAATGTTTTTTTATGTTGCACAACATAGACTTGGTTGTTTTTGACATGGGGAGTCCCTATCTACAGCACAATGAGTTTAATACCCCTCCTTTGTATATAAGAATCAAGAATCTGATTGCAATTACTGTAGGCAAATGTGCTTAGCATTTACATAACAGTGAAATACTTCCACTAGCATAGTCATGACCTGACCAATATCTCTTTCAATATTGCCCATGCAGTCCTTTCCACAGTACAAGCAGTGCTACTTGCAGCTGTAAATTATAGCTTTCTGTGCTGTTGTGATATTCCATACGTTAGCATGACTGCTAACTGTGGCCCTTGCTATTTTCCCCTTCATGGACAAGGCGTTGTCCACTTTCTCCTGGCAGTTTCCCCTGGGATGAATATCAGTATATAGTTGTGCTCAGTACTGTCTTGATTCATTATTTTCCATTTCATTGCAATGGATGAGGAGACGGCACTTGAAGAGGAACTTGGCAGATCTTTGCGTTATCTGCCAATGTGGAGGTGAGCCGTCATCTAGTAGCACTGGCTTGCAAAAGCTGATTTACTATAGCATTGCTATAGCCAACAACACATTTTTAAAGGGGTGGTTCAGGATTTTGGACATAGTACCTCATTTCCAAGTTAGCATGTGTGATATTTATCAGTGGAGACCGTTTTCAAAACGTTTCATCCAGTCCTTCTAGTTGCAGGGTTCGCAGCCTGCCACTAAAAACAGTCTTACCCACTCCACAGTACACCCAGGCAAATACATACATATAACGGCAGACAAATAAATTATAACGGCAGACTGTCGATGTAAATGTCTGTGTTGATAGTTTTATTTCTAACATTATTCTATCCTTGCATTTCAATGATCGCATAACATTTTGAGGGACTAGTTTCTTAGCAGCGGTTAGTAGTACTGCACCGAAAAGTAAACAGAGAAGCGCACTCCAATCAGGATACTGTCGTGGAACGAGAGTTCTCGCGAGAGTACAATGGAATGAGCAATGATGCACGTTACTTTTACCCCTTGCATCCCGGGGAACCAATCAAATTGGCGTATCTGATATATACAGGCCAGAGGCGAGCTAAACTGATGACGACAGCGCTGCAACATTGGTCATAGTGTTATCCAATTGTGTCGAAGTCCGGAATCATTCAGAGTAAACATTGGTCTAGTGTTATCCAATTGCGTGCAGTGAGATTTTCAAATGCATCCATGGTGCCGCCCCTCGAGTTGGGCCATTACATTGTTCGTGGCCAGTGGCCAGTTGCACAAAGCACCTTAAGTTAAGTTTTTCCCTTAAAATCTGATTTAAGGGTCCCTTAAAATAAAAACGGTTGCACAAACACCCTTAAGTTCTCTCCTTAAGGGTTCCTTAACATTTTCCCTTAGTATTTAAGGGTTTGTCTTGTAAGAAATCCCTTAAACTGTTACACAAAAGACCTTAGTAGTCTAAGGGGAAAACCCTAAGGGACATCTGACTCTACCTTAACCAATTGATGCTGATAAATGAAGTTTATTAACTACTTTTGACCATTCAAAATAAAACCTCTCTGTTAATATGCTTCCTCTGTGAAATAGATAGGCCTATTAGAAATATGCCGTATTGTTATTGTTTGGTTTACGTAGGCTAACGTTAACAATTCATATGGATGTCTTGTTAGCCTATGAGCTTCGGTTCAGTTCGCTAGGCAAAACGTTGGTGCACTGATGACTGTCAGGATCCTTTCTAACTTGCCAACTAGTATTGTTCAGTTCATGTATATAACATGTTTTACTTGCTACCTGGATAATTTCCGCTAATATTATTAAGGTAAGATGAATGATAAGATATAAGCACTGTGTTCGGTGGGTTAACTAACGGCATCGCGGCAAAGGCAGTTAGCTAGGCTCCAGCTGTAGAACAATCTCCGTGGAAACTATAGAATTTTCATGCCGGAAAATCCCTTTCAGTGCAGTAAATCCCTTGAAGGTATTCTGTGTACAACACCCTTAAGTAAATCCCTTACCTGAGGAGAAATTAAGCCTTAAGGGTCATACTTAAGGGAAAAAACTTAAGGTGCTTCTTATCTTATTCTCTTCCTAGCTAGACGGGCCCTAACTCATAAGGCACAGTGGCCTCCTCATCCCTGTCCTGTCCAGTCCTCACCAGCTTGATAACACCCCCTCTCCATTAACCATGTAAGGAGGAGATCCTCTCATCCTGGTACCCCCAGTACTTTTCCACTCACCCCACTCTTCTGACAGTTGGTCTGACCTACACAAGATACAATGACCTCACACTGCTCACAGCAAATGCAGTGGCATTAAGACTTATGACACTCATGACTACATTCTTCTAGAACATGAAAACCCATGCAATAGTATGAACCCTTACGAAACCCATGATTACATCCCTTCACATCCTGAAAACCCACCATAATACCTAGTAGAATCCTAGGTAATATCAGTCCTACTGCCGTTGCTTATATGCCTACTACCAACTTAAGGGAACAAAGTATACTGTAACTATTGCAGTGCGATGCAAGGGTAGTTTTTATTTCCAAAACTATTCTATCAACATAGACATTTACATCGATTGTCTGGCGTTATAATTTAAGTTGAAGGAAATAGCTCAAGATGACAATGTTTATCAGATGTTTGACAGAAATGGTTTGGATTTAATCTAAAACTTCTGCTATTCAGCTTGTCTAAATGAACTACAATGTTGTTATTGAATGTTATGTATTAGTACTTTGTTTTTTACTCCAATATCATTTATGAACTGAAACGGTTATTTTAAAACAGGTATTTACACAGATATTTGCATTTTAAAACAGCAAATTATTTTGATTTCACCTGGTTTCAGAGAGGATACTACTACAATACTAAAATAAGATGTGGAGGTTGAAACAACTGTTTTTATACAGAAAATAAAGTTTGTTTTGCTTTAATAAATGTCTTAATCTTTTTTAATGTCAATTCAGATAGTTGATTCTATGCCTCAGCCAGCTATAACCTCATGACCTTTAACCTCTACCTGTGACCCCATGATCTTTAATGCCTTATTAGTTAATTTAGGCTTACTTAACAGTGTTGGGTTTAATGAGGATCCTTCAATCTGCTTGAGAGTTATAAAACAAACATTGCATGTCAAGTATGACCTCACGTGACCTTGACCTTTGACCCCGAGACCTTAAACACCAACTAATTTCATCAAGAACTTATGGTGAGTAAGTACACCAAGTTTGGTAAAGATCCTTTTACCAGTATGGGAGATATCAGCTAATATCTATATGTGATAATATAGGATTTTGGCCCAATAATCATTATACCATGGTCCATTCAAAGCTGTATATCTTTTTTCTGGTACAAATCTGCGCTGTAGGCACCTGAAATTCTTAATCTGCATGAAATTACGGTTCGATTGATACCAAATATCCTTTTGCTGTATTTACTTCCACCTTCAACCCTAATTCACTACCTTGGAATGCATTTACACATTGTGTGTGTGTGTGTGTGTGTGTGTGTGTGTGTGTGTGTGTGTCTCACCAGGCGTGCCATGACCCTCTTGGGCAGCTCCTGCTCTAGTGTGTAGATCTCGGAGCGTTTCAGAAGGAGCTGAGACATGTCCTGAAACTCCACCTGCCGGACAGACAGACAGACAGACAGACAGACAGACGCAGAGCTTAACACACAGAATGGGGGAGACAGTGTGTATGTGAGTGTGTATGTGAGTAAGTGTGTGTGCGAGAAAGAGAAGAGTGTGTGTGTGTGTGTGCGTGTAGTTTGCGATGTGTGTCACCCGCACACATACACACACTCACATACACACACTCTCTCTCTCTCTCTCTCTCCCCGTTTCTGTGTGTGTGTGTGTGTGGTGTGTGTATGTGAGTGTGTGTGGGTGACAAACACATCGCAAACTACACACACACACACACACACACACACACACACACACACACTCTTCTCTTTCTCACACACACACACTCTCTCTCTCTGTTTCTGTGTGTGTGTGTGTGTGTGTGTGTGTGTGTGTGTGTGTGTGTGAGTGAGTGAGTGCTTCATTAGGAGTGCTGGATCATGTAGAGTGTTAGAGGGGAAGACCTCCACACCCAGCATGAGCTTCACATCTCTGCTCTCGTCTTCTCCTCTTTCCTTCTCCTTCCCTCCATCCACCCCCCTCCCTCTCTCTCTCCCTTTATCCCCCCCACTCCTTCTCCTCTCTTTCCTTCTCCTTCCCTCCATCCACCCCCTCCTTTTTTCCCTCTCTCTCTCCCTTTATCCCCACACTCCTTTTCCTCTCTTTCTCTCTCTCCATCTCTCTCCCTCTCTCCCCCCCTCCATGCTCAGCGTGTTGCTTTGGTAATAATGTATTTCAGCAGGAGGAAAGCTCAGCCTCTTTGAGAAGTTTTCAACACTTTTCTATACACACACACACACACACACACACACACACACACACACACACACACCTCCTGCTTCTGTTGCCCTCATTAGGAGCAATCCCACCGCACCTCCCATGGTGTGTGTGTGTGTGTGTGTGTGTGTATGTGTGCGCGCCCACAGGTGTATGTGTGAGTGTATATGGTGGATGGGAGTGTGTGTGTTTGAGAGGGCGAGAGAGCATAGCTCTGTGTAAAGTCATTTGCATGTATTTACATCTGATTTCATTGTCATTGTTCACACACACACACTTGTATGACACTAGCAGGAAACAGCTGTTGAGTAAGACCCGTCCTTCTTAGAACACATCACTGTAGCGTTAGTTCGGTCCGTTTGAGAACATTTGAACTAGGGATCGACCGATATATCGGCCGGCCGATATTTGCGTTTTTTACGTGTATCGGCATCGGCCGATAGTTGTTTCCCCGCATTATTTACATACAGGTGTCCACAGGCAGCTCTGTGTTGCTGGAGACGCTGCAATTCACGTGCAGACTGCCCCTCCCCCACGAGCAGAGTGCTGAAAGCCTGCTCTTCAAGACAACAGTAAACTTTAAACTTTCAAAGCATCTTTAACTGTTTGACTTAGCTGAAATATTGCCATACACTTTGAAGGTGGAAGCAAGTTTGTGGGTCCAAATGGAAAACACGAATGATAGATGCTTAATGATCGTTTATAGCCTAAAACTGCTTGCCATTGTATTTAGGGAGCTGCAAATAGCTAAGTTGTAGGCTATCCATATTCATGCGGTAGCTGTTACAAACACTGGTCATATGATTAAGTAGTCTAATGCCAACGTTGTTCCGTGGTATTTGTGGGAGTTTTATTCAGACCACCTGGCTGAGTGTTGGAGCGTGTGGTGTGTGTGTGTCTCCCTCCCTGAATGCCTGTTCTATAAAACATGCTTGCCATTGTATTTAGGGAGCTGCAAATAGCTAAGTTGTAGGCTATCCGTATGCATTAAGTAATGCCGACGTTGTTCCGAGATATTTGTGGGATTTTTATTCAGCGACCACCTGGCTGAGTTTTGGATGCGTGTGGTGTGTGCGTCTCCCTCCCCCTCTCCCTTCGATCGGGGCGGAGTTGCCATCGCAGTGATAACAGAGCTTTAATAATGAGAGACGTGTAGTTGAATATTAATTCGTGTTAACGTTTATCATGTACCAGACATACCGTGTATGCCTTACTTGTTTAGAGCCGTTTGCTAACGTTATCGGTATCAATCCAGTTCAATGGTGGTTCGTCAGCTACCAAACAGAAGTTTGTGTGTGTGTCTGGTCTGTTTCACTCAGTGGGACACACGCATCACAGCGATATGAGAGTGCTGCGCTACCTGAAGGAGAGATTTTAAAACTTTGAGAGATACGTTTTTATACCTTTTGACATTGATTTAGAACATACACATCTGACACCACGTTATTTCCACGTTATTTTCCTCTGCTGATTTATGTTCTGTGGTTGACAAATCTGGCAGCTTTTTTTAGAAAAATATAGACATAGAAAAATTGAAACCATGCAGTCTAAAATGACAAATCAAGCACTTTATTTCAATAGCTACTTTTCAGGCTTATTGTTTTCTTAAATTATTTAAATGTGTTGACAAAGGACATTTTGTGATGACTTGAATTATGTCTTATAATATGTCAGCAAGCAATGCATCATCAACATGTTGTAAGATTTTGATGAAAGCATTTTGCACAGTTAACCATATCCAGTGCACCCATCCATAAGTTCAATAAATGTTCCTTTTTTAAATTGAGACTTATAACATTTGTTATCATCATTTGTGTAATTATGTGTCATTTGTATGATGTAAATTGAGGGAGCAAAATGAAAGCAGTATCGGCTCCAAATATCAGCTCAAGAAAATCGGCAGCCTGTATCGGTCATCGGCTAAGGCTGATGGAAAAAAATCGGTATCGGTACTAAAAAATCCATATTGGTCGATCCCTAATTTGAACTAGGCTAGTTTCAGTCTAGTTCGAAGATGATTACGCTAAAACAGACGGTTAATTCGCAGCCTAGAGCTGCAATGGATGAATGATCTCAATGTTCCACAGATCTGGAGGAAACGGTACCACCAATTGCCATTGATTTTTGTGTTCCTGGACTCAGTGCCCTGATTGGCTGAGGTCTCACGCTCCAGCTGACAGACTGGTGCTCTCCTCAACTGCTCTGCCAGTGCCCTTTGTGACTCAGTGTGTGTGTGTGTGTGTGTGTGTGTGTGTGTGTGTGTGTGTGTGTGTGTGTGTGTGTGTGTGTGTAGGTAGGGGGTACCTGGTAGTGTTGTTGGTGGGTGGGTGTGAGTGTGAGTGTGAGTGTGAGTGTGAGTGTGAGTGTGAGAGAGAGAGAGTGTATGTTACCTGGTAGAATCGGTGTGTGTGTTCCTTGATGAAAGAGGCGTTAAGCATCTGTCCGTCGGCGGTACAAACACACAGAATCTCACCCGTCTCAGGAGGGCCCGAGCGTAGGCAGTCATGGCTCTGGGGGTCAAAGGTCAGACGTCAGGGAGATCTCACACACACACGCGCAGGGTACACAACACACCAGAACTTCAAAACATCAGTTAGGTGTCTGACAGAAAAACAACATGACCAGATGTGCGACCCAGTCTCCCCATCAATCCGGTGAAACACACACACACACACACACACACACACACACACACACACACTCACACTCACACTCACACTCACACTCACACAGAAAACTTCTTCTGCCTGCTGTGTTTCTGTCTCCTTTATCTGTCAGCTCTTGAGTACAGAAAGTGTGTGTGTGTGTGTGTGTGTGTGATGTGATGGCTTAAAGAGAAGCCATCACTTCTGTCAGCTGTCTTGACCAAACTTCCACATCTTGTCAACTTCCATCATTTCTACAGACCACATTTGCTGGACATGAATGTGTGTGTGTGTGTGTTTGTTTAAGGTGAAAAACATGATTGATTCTGAAGTGTGTGTGTGTGTGTGTGTGATCACACTTACCACCACATTCTCAGGGTAGACATTGTCACAGTAAGAGCCGTCATCAAAGTTGACCTCATAGAGAATCTGTGTTGCCATGCCGATGATGATGCAGCGGTAAAACCAACCGTTGCTGTAGCGACCAATCACCTGCTGGCCTAGCAACAGGTCCCGTGACCCCACCTTAACCTGATAGAGTAGAGGAAACCAATGTGTGTGTGTGTGTGTGTGTGTGTGTGTGTGTGTGTGTGTGTGTGTGTGTGTGTGTGTGTGTGTGTGTGTGTGTGTGTGAGAGAGAGAGTGAGAGCAAAGGAAAAAGAGAGACATAAAGAGAATAAATCAGAATGAATCTCTGTATGTTAATGTCCAGATGGAGTGAGTGAGTGAGTGAGCGTGTGTGTGTGTGTATGCTCTTACCTTCTGATTGGTCCGTTTGTGCTTCTGGCAGGTGACTGACACAACGTAGGGCCAATCGGCTGGCTTCATGACGACCCCGGCCAGGTGTGCACAGGTGACGTGGAAGGAGGTGGAGCAGCTCTCGTGAGAACACTGGATGCATGCACCACACGGCGGCCTGCTGGGCTTGTGGCAGTACACACACATCTGGAACACACACACACACACACACACACACACACACACACACACACTTAATAACCACAGCATATACCAACACACACACAACTGGAGCACACACACACACTTGATAACCACAGCATATAACAACACACACACACCTGGAGCGCACACACACACACACCCTTAATAACCACAGCATATACTAAATACACACACCTGAAGCACACACACACACACCCTTAATGACCACAGGATATACCAATACACACACACACCTGGAGCACAAACACACACACACACTTAATAACCACAGTATATACCAATACATACACACACACACACACACACACACACACATAGTTACTCCACCCATCCCACTAACTCCTTTTTCAGTTTGCTGAAATCAGGCAAGTGCTTCAGTAGTTTGATGGCCCAAACTGAGGGCCTCAGGAGGATCTATTTCCCCAGGCCATGAGTCCTCAATATGGACACGCCTCCCAGGCAATGAGTCCTCAATATAGACACGCCTCCCAGGCCATGATGATGCATTCATGGCACTTCGGAATGGCAAGCCCCCGCGGCTACTTTGTTTTTCCCACGGCAAATGTTCATGTGCTTTGCCGTCGGAACATGTGACAAACACGGATGCCACAACAAAGGTTAAAACATACACTCACAAATTCTAAACAAACAACTGTATTCGGTTAAAATATAGTGTAAGACGCTCATGAAAAAAAGATATGCAGCTTTCAAGTGACAAAAACGGCAAATTCCCAAGTTCACATTAAAACTGTTGAACATGAAAGGCCACATGGACTACAAACGAACTACAACGTGACGACAAAAGTCATGACGAGCCCCTAACTGGGCAACTCTGTTAGCAAAATCTAGCCCCAGTTTCCAACCTCTGACTCACACATTATGTGACGTGAATGACGCAGAATGATGATGTTTTCACCGGGAAAAAGGTTCTTCCGAAGCCCATGAACGCTAGGTGAGTCCTCAATATGGACACGCCTCCCAGGCCATGAGTCCTCAATATGGACACGCCTCTTTAATGCAAACTCAGGACTTCTGTTCCAACTGTTGTCTATACAATGACTACTATCTCTCTTTGTCTGTTTTAAAATATATATATATATATATATTATATATATATATATATATATATATATATATATTTGACTATCTATACTTATCCACTGTAAAATGGAGCAGAAATGAACTGTGGAAAGTCTAGTGGTATGTAAAAATGATTTGTTGATCATACATAAGTGCTTAAATTGCTCTAAAACAAGTACAAATGTGTGAATGCTGCAATGCTAGATAATATGTGTGAAACTAGTTTAGATAAAAGGTGTTTTGAATAGTTAAGATGTTTTGAATAGGTAAAATGTGTTTTTGAACAGTTTAAGCAAAGGCATACTAACAGTAAAAAGCTTTCCATTGCACTACTAGCTGTATACTGTTCATGTGACAAATACATCTCTTGAATCTGAGTGTGTGCGTGTGTGTGTGTGTTCTAACTCCTTATGTGACAAATACATCTGTTGAATCTGAATCCCTGCAGCTCAAACCATCTTTGTGTCTCCGTTAACACTTCTCTTCCTCTCTCTCTCCATCTATCTCCCCTCTCTCCTCTTCCCCCCCTCTCCTCTCCATCCCTCCCCCCCCCTCTCCTTTCTCTCTTTTCTGTCTTGTTCCTCACTCCCCTCTCCTCTCCTCTCCATTCCCTCCATCTCCACCTCCTCTCTCTCTCCTCTCCTCTCCTCTCCTCTCCTCTCCATCCCTCTCTCCTCCTGTTCTCCTCTGTCTGTTCGTAGTGCTTGCCGCTCAAGGAAAAATCGATGGAAATAAAATTTCTTTATTAAAATGTCAATACTTCATTTGAGCCTAGAATGACAGAGATATTGGCATCACAGCTCAAAACACTGACAATGTGTGTGTGTGTGTGTGTAAGCATGTAGTGATCATACGTGATTTGTATGTCTATGTGTTCGGGTTAATGTGAGAGCTTGCGGGGGGGTGTGTGGAGTGTGTGTGAGTGTGTGTGTGTGTGTGGTGTGTGTGTGTGTGTGTGCGTGTGTGTAATATTCCCGTGGGGAGAATGATGAGGGAATGCACACAGACTGCAGAGAGACCAGTTAGATTTATGAACAAGAAACCAGCACTGGTCCAATCAAACCCACTCATCCTTCAACTTACAAGCGCAACGCGCTCACACATGCACACACACACACGTCCAATCATAAACAGCCTACTCATCTTTCAACATACCACCACATGCGCACACACCTACCCACATGCGTCCTTTAACGTATGAGCGTGCACAACACACACACACACACACAAGCGTACACCCTCCACAGTCCACTCATTCCCCCATCCTTCAACACACACAGGCGCGCACCACACACCCTCAGTCCACTCCTTCACATCATTCATCAACACACACACACACACACACACACACACACACACACACACACACACACACACACACACACACACACACATCACACACACAATAAATGAAGCAAAGGAGTGGACAAAGGGTGTGTGTGTGTGTGTGTGTGTGTTGAAAGCGTTGATCACCTCCAGTCTGCAGAATCAAAGTACTCATTGGGCACAGCCAGAAACCCACAACAGTATTTCTACTTCCCTCCACCACCAAAATAAGAAATGCATTTCCTCCTCCTCTCTCTACCTCCCGCTCTCCTCCTCCTCTCTCTACCTCCCTCTCTCTCCCTCTCTCCTCCTCCTCTCTCTACCTCCCTCTCTCCTCCTCCTCTCTCTACCTCCCGCTCTCCTCCTCCTCTCTCTACCTCCCGCTCCTCCTCCTCTCTCTACCTCCCTCTCTCCTCCTCCTCTCTCTACCTCCCTCTCTCCTCCTCCTCTCTCTACCATCCCCGCTCTCCTCCATTCTCTCTATTCCTTCTTCCCCCTCCTCTGCCCCCCTTCCCCCTCTCCCTCCTTCCTTCTCTCTCTCTCTCCACCCCTCCCTCCTCTCTCCCTCCTTCCTTCTCTCTCTCTCCACCCCTCCCTCCTCTCTCCCTCCCTCCTTCCTTCTCTCTCTCTCTCTCTCTACCCCTCCCTCCCCCCTCCTTCCTTCTCTCTCTCTCCACCCCTCCCTCCTCTCTCCCTCCTTCCTTCTCTCTCTCTCCACCCCTCCCTCCTCTCTCCCTCCTTCCTTCTCTCTCTCTACCCCTCCCTCCTCTCTCTCCCTCCTTCCTTCTCTCTCTCTACCCCTCCCCTCCTCTCTCCCTCCTTCCTATCTCTCTCTCTACCCCCTCCCTCCTCCCTCCCCTCCTTCCTTCTCTCTCTCTCTCTCTCTTCTACCCCTCCCTCCTCTCTCCCTCCTTCCTTCTCTCTCTCTACCCTCCCCCTCCTCCTCTCCCCTCCTTCCTTCTCTCTCTCTCCACCCCTCCCTCCCTCCTTCTCTCTCTCTCTCTCTACCCCTCCCTCCCTCTCTCCTCTATTCTCTCTATTCCCTCTTCTTCCTAATCCTTGAAAGAAAAATTCATGTGACAGTGAGGATAAGAGGAGAGAAACTGGGGGGAGAGAAACTGGGGGGAGAGAGAGAGAGAGAGAGAGAGAGAGGAGAGAGAGAGAGAGAGAGAGAGAGAGAGAGAGAGAGAGAGAGAGAGAGAGAGAGAGCAGAGGAGAGAGAGAGAGAGAGAGGTGCAGATATGGTGTTAATATGGGGATGTGAGGGAACAGGAAGAAATAGAAGCCAAGACAGAGAGAGAGCGATACGAAGTTGTGTGCCTGTGTGTGTGTGCCTGTGTGTGTGTGCCTGTGTGTGTGTGTGTGTCTGCCTGTGTCTGTGTGTGTGTGTGTGTGTTAATGTGGATGAGAAAAGTTTCCGCTTCACAACTTCATGTCACATTCAGCACTTCTCAAGTGTTCTCCAGTGTTTGACTTTGAGTTTGAGTGATGCTCTCAGGAGGTTAACACAAACACACACACACACACACACACACACACACACACACACACACACAGGGACTCACTACACTCTTCCTGGCGTCGAGGATGGTGGTAACATGGACGGGTTCACACACACACACACACGGGGTCTTACCAGGCTCTTCCTGGTGTCTGGGATGGCGGTGACGTCGACGGGCTCTCTTTCAGTGGCGGTTGACAAAGCGAGCCTCAGGAACGGATATGGCACACATCACATGGACCCACCTGCACAGGAGAGAACACACACACAGTCACACACACGGATGAACGCGCGCACGCACACACACACGCAAGCACGCACACACACACACACACACACGGCTAATCCTACTCACACTCCTACTCCATCACCATGTTGTTCAGACTTAAAGGTTAAGAGGTCAAACTTTACTCAGAGAAGGAGGGAAACTCACCTGCCATCACACGCACAAGTGCACACATGCACACGTACACGCACACTCACACACACGCGTTCATGTACATGCACACATACACGTATACAGTGCACACATGCTACTTTAGTCAGAGAAGGAGGGAAACACACACACACACACACACACACACACACACTCACGCTACTTTAGTCAGAGAAGGAGGGAAACTCACCTGCGATCACACGCACACACACACACACGCACACACACACATGCAAACAGGGAAACTCACCGGCTATCTGTTGTCATCTTCAAAGCTCCACCTCTGAGGTTACACAAACAGCACGCCTGTCAACACACACACACACACACACACACACACACATTAGAAAGTTTATCACTAAGTGTTGACTGTGTATATGGCCTGTGTGAAGAAGTGCCTATGAATCTGTGTAAGCGTGGGTATAGTGGTGTGTGTGTGTGCTAATGTGTGAGTGTGTGTGTGAGTGTGTGTGTGTGTATATATATGTGTGCTAATGTGTGTGTGTGTGTGTGTGTGTGTGTGTGTGTGTGCTAGTGTGTGCATGTGTGTGTGTGTGTGAGCGCGCGTTACTCACTGCGGTCCAGGCCACTGCTGTGCATCTTGAGCACATCCATCCTTCCTTCTGCATGTCAGACTGGACGCCATAGCAACCTGCACACAGTCAAGGAGAGAAAGCATCAGAACACAGAGGCTACACAATTGCACTCGCTCTCACACACGCATGCACACACACACACACACACAAACGCACACAAGCACACAAACAAACAAACACACACACAAGCTTCATTGGCACCCCATCAGGGCTTGTTGTCAGATGCATTCCGAATTCAACATCTCAGACATAGCAAACCAGTGAATGTGAATGTGTGTGTGTGTGTGTGCGCATGTGTTTGGTTCACACAAATATCAAACCAACGGTGCGGTTAAGAAGCAGGGAAAGATGTTTCCTGCTCTCAAAGCTTTCTCATTTAAATCCAGTTCTCTTTTCACATGACTGCTTGCTCTCTCTCTCTCTCTCTCTCTCTCTCTCTCTCTCTCTCTCTCTCTCTCTCTCTCTCTCTCTCTCTCTCTCTCTCTCTCTCTCTCTCTCTCTCTCTCTCTCACACACACACACACACACACACACACACACACACACACACACACACACACACACACACACACACACACACACACACACACACACACTCTCACTCTCACTCTCACTCTCACTCTCACACACACACACTGCACTCAGTGAACAGGAACCTTAAGCGGAAGGCTTATTCCAAGAGAGGGAGAGAGAGAGAGAGAGAGAAAGAAGAGGGAGGGATCACTCACTCTCTCCATCTCCCCTCCTCCATATCTCTCTCTCCCCGATATCTTTCTCTCTCCATCTCTTACTCTCTCTCTCTCTCCATCTTATTCTCTCTCTCCATCTCTTTCTCTCTCTCTCTCTCCAGATCTCTCTCTCACTATCTCTTTCTCTCTCACTCTCTCTCCATCTATCTCTTTCTCTCCATCTCTTTCTCTCTCTCTCCATCTCTTACTCTCTCTCTCTCTCCATCTCTTTCTCTCTCTCCATCTCTTCCTCTAGCTCATGTGGACAGAGAGCGGAAGGAGACTTGCGTCTCTATGGAAACACAGCAGACGATGACATCAGAGATACTCTCAGTAGAGAGGGAAAAGATTAAAAAAAAACACACACACACACACACACTACAAAGCTACAAGGCAAGATGTTAAGGTGTGGTTATGAGATATGGATTGTGGGTAATCAATATAGAGTGAGAGGTTGATGGAAGACACCATACCTACCCACACATCTGTGTGTGTGTGTGTGTGTGTGTGTGTGTGTGTGTGTGTTCACTCACTGGCGTGGACCTGTAGACTACAGCTGGAGCAGGAGATGAGCAGGCTGGTTCCGTCGTCGCGGGTTCCGCTGCTAGAACGGGGGGGCGGGGGCTCGCTGGTGTCCCCCCCACTGCTGAAGCACATCTCAGGAACCAGCGGCCGTGTGAACCGGCCGCAGCCGGACGCCAACAGGGACGCAGAGTCCAGCGACAGGGCCTCCTTCAACACACACGCGGGCGTACATCAACATCACTGACACATCAGGTGTGTCTGTGTTTGTGTGTGTGTGTGTGTGTGTGTGTGTGTGTGACTGCAGCCGGATGGCAACAGGATGCAGAGTCCAGCGGCAGGGCCTCCTTCAACACACACACACGCGCATGCGCGAGTACATCAACATCACTGATACTTCAGGTGTGTGTGTGTGTGTGTGTGTGTGTGTGTGTGTGTGTGTGTGTGTGTGTGTGTTCGAGTGTGGCTACCCGACCCGAGCCTGACGGGACACGACGGGTCGGACAAATATTTAGAAATTATAGTCGGGTTCGGTTTGGGTTCGGAGACATGGGGGCGATATGCATTGAAAGCTTTACATTTAAAATTGCTTATTATGTTGGGTAACCAACAGGTCTGCTTTACATGATGCAAACGTTTGTTTTTTGAAAATAAAATAAAATGTAAAAAAAAGACCTAACAGCTTTCTTCCTGTGTGCAAGATTTGTTTATGTAGCCGTGACCATGTATGTGCATTTCAGGCGGCACGTCTTGGGTGACGTTAAAAAAAAAAGTTGTTAGCCTATCCGGAGATTTTAAGA
The DNA here is from genome assembly GCF_018492685.1 of Alosa sapidissima. Lineage (NCBI taxonomy): Eukaryota > Metazoa > Chordata > Actinopteri > Clupeiformes > Clupeidae > Alosa > Alosa sapidissima. Next base: position 32,896,792 of record NC_055968.1, on the reverse strand, counting down.
CCAAAGAAAACTAAGCAAATTTTTAGTCTAGGCCTACTATGTGAAGGTAGTCCTATTTGGCTTTGCATACTGTGGTAAAGACATAGGCTACCGGTAGGCTATAAGGTCGTCGAATTCAACTGGAGGAGGATTTCCTTGAGTTGCCCCAATTAACGTCGATGCTGCATATGGATCAGTGACAAAGGGACTGTAGTTTCAAAGACTGTTGCAGTTCATTTCAAGACTTTTCGTCAATGGTAAGACTAGAATTCTACTTGCTTGGGCCTCTTGTTAATGTGCGGACGCGGGCCGGGTTTGGACAGAAATTTGCGGCCCGAACCGCACTCTAGTGTGTGTGTGTGTGTGTGTACCTGTTTATATGGACAGAAAAGTGTGCACACAGCACAGTGTGGCTCAATGGTTGCCATGGCAGCGTTGAAGCGTCGCTCGGCGAGCAGGTTGGGCGAGTGGTCCTGCCAGAGCTGAGCGGCGCTGTGAACTTCCTGCTCCACATCGCCCCCTATGGACACAACACACACACAACAAAATAGAGTTACATTACTATCAACTATCATACCCACATTACCACCCTACACACACACAAACGTACTGTACGCGCACCCACACGCGCAGACGTGCGGACACACACACGCGCACACACACACACAGACGTGCGGACACACACACACGCACACACACAGCTGGGTGACGTGTCAGACTTAAGAGCTGTCCTCTGGGCTCCTTCTTTTAATTGTTGCTCTTCATTACCATCCCTCTCTCTCCATCCCTCTCTCTCTCCATCCCTCTCTCCCTCCATCCCTCTCTCTCTCCATCCCTCTCTCCCTCCATCCCTTTCTCTCCAACCCTCTCTCTCCATCCCTCTCTCTCTCCATCCCTCTCTCTCCATAACCCTCTCTCTCCATCCCTCTCTCTCCATCCCTCTCTCTCTCTCTCTCCATCTCCTCCTCCTGCCACCCCCCCCCTTCTCTCTCCCTCTCTCTCCATAACCCTCTCTCTCCATCCCTCTCTCCATATCCCTCTCTCTCCAACCCTCTCTCTCCATCCCTCTCTCTCTCCATCCCTCTCTCTCCATCCCTCTCTCTCTCCATCCCTCTCTCTCCATAACCCTCTCTCTCCATCCCTCTCTCTCCATAACCCTCTCTCTCCATAACCCTCTCTCTCCATATCCCGCTCTCTCCATCCCTCTCTCTCCATCCCTCTCTCTCCATCCCTCTCTCTCCTCCTCCTGCCACCCCCCTCTCTCTCGCTCTCTCTCTCTCCATCCCTCTCTCTCCATCCCTCTCTCTCCATATCCCTCTCTCTCTCCATCCCTCTCTCTCCATCCCTCTCTCTCCATCCCTCTCTCTCCATCTCCTCCTCCTGCCACCCCTCTCTCTCTCTCTCTAATTGTGGTCATCTCAAAGTGACTTTGAAAGCAGGTAATTGGGAGTCATGATCCCCAGATCAATAAAACTCACTCAAACAGAGAAGGAATGGAGCCCGCTGTCTACACACGCATGCACGCACGTGTGTGTGTCTGTCTGTGTGTGTGTGCGCGTGTGTGATGTGAAGTGTGTTACACACATCCCCACTTCCGCACACACACACACACACACTTACACGCATACTTGGTGTCATGGCACAGTCTTACACACACTCAGTCTGGTGCACACGCTTACACACTGAATCATACACACAGAGTCATACACACGCTTACACACATACCTAGTGTGATACACACGCACACACACTCAGTCTCAGAAGTGTGTGAGTATCTCACCTTCATCATTAAAGGTCTCCTGCTTCACAATGAAGAGTGGTGATCGCATGGGGGGTTT
>NC_055968.1:32884935-32889704 GCF_018492685.1 Alosa sapidissima | reverse complement strand
ACCTCCGTTTGACAAACCTCCTCATATACTCCGGAGGTTATATCTGAAAGCGCTTAGTATGTATGTGTGTGTGTCTGACTCTTGCATCCATAAACACTACCCATGTCACTGTGTGATGGCGTGTCTGATATTCTCACAATCGCTGCTCTCAGAAGCATCAAACATGCCATTCTGACATCTCTGCCTCTCCCCTCCTCATCCCTCCCTCTGTCTTCCCCCCTTTTCCTCCTCTGTTTTCCTGTCCTCTCTCCCTCTGCTCCCTCTCCTCTCTCTCTTTTCCCTCCTCTCCTCTCCCTCTCTGTTCTGTTGCTCTTCATCTGTCTGGGGGAGCGCTGCTGCTGTGTGTGTGTGTGTGAGTGTGTGTGTGTTATGTTTTGTTGAGTATGTATGGTGTGTGTGTGTGTGGTTGTGTGTGTATGCATGCTGAGTATGAGTGGTGTGTGTGAGTGTGTGTGCATTGTGCCGAGTGTGTGTGTGTTGTTCTGAGCGTATGTGTGTGTTACGTTGTGTTGAGTATGTGGTGTGTCAGCAGCAACTGAAAGCTCCTTGGCTGCAGGGAACTTCATCAAGAGACCGAGGGAACAGCAGCCGTCTGATCTCACACACACACACACTCCATGGCGAACACCCTCTCTACCTCATACTCTCTCTCTCTCTCTCAATCTCCCTGTCATTCCACAATCACACACACACACGGGGGGAGTGAGTGTGAAAAGTTAGAGTGTGAGGGAGAGTGTGAAGCACTGGAGTTGGAGTATGTGTGTGTGTGTGCGTGTGCGTGTCTGTGTGTGTGTGCGTGTCTGTATGTGTGTGCGTGCATGTGTGTGTGTGCGTGCATGTGCGCGCGCGTGTGTGTGTGTGTGCGCCGTTTCATTTCCCCGGCCGGAAAAGAGGGACGGGAGCAAATTGAAATGTAATGCAGAGACTCCGAACTCAATCGGCTCAGCAGACCTCGTTAATGCCCTCGTTAAGCCGCCGTAACCCTAATTATACATATCAGCTCAGCATCTGTGTGAGGGAACGAGGGAGCGGGAGGCACAGAAGGAGCTCAGCGCGGGAACAATGGATGAAGAATACAGACAGGCGCAATAACACATGAAAATCATCTTTTGTGCCAGTTTGAACAATGCCTGAGCTCAGAACTACCAGAGAATAACGAGAGATAGAAAGGCTGAGAAACGCACTCACACACACACACACACACACACACACCCCTCTGTAGATGATCACATATCCAGAAACACACATATGACATATCTCCCTCTCGCACACAGACAGAGACAGACAGACAGAGACACACACACACGTACCCGGCCGAAGGGGATGCTGTACTTCTTGAGGATGGAGGGGGAGATGACAGACATAAACACACACACACACACACACACACGTACCCGGTCGAAAGGGATGCTGTACTTCTTGAGGATGGAGGGGGAGATGAGGGTCATCTTGTGGCGCAGGAAGGCGTCACACCCCTGAGAGCTGCCAGGGAAGAAACCTGCAGGGGGCGACAGAGAGCCTCACACATCACTGCACAGCGGCAACACAACAGCAAACACCAGCCCAATATTCCAACTATACACTCATACTTCACATATGACCAAGGCACAGAGCGACACAAATGACACACACACATATGAGACAGACATACACACACACACACACGCACACACACAGATGAGACAGACAAAGACACACACACACACAGATGAGAATGAATCATATGGGGACTGGGTTGGAGAGACCGACCGAGAGAGTGAGGGAAAGAGACTAGAATTAAGAGGGAGAGATGGACAGATAGAGAAAGGGAAAGAGAGAGATGGACAGATAGAGAAAGAGAAAGAGTGCGCTTTTGAATTTGAGAGAGAGAGGGGAGAATGATAGAGAAAGCAAGAGAGAATGAGGGGAGAATGATAGAGAGAAAGCAAGAAAGAGAGAGAGAGAGAGAGAGAGAGATGGTTGCATAGTGATGCAGGGCTGCCCTAATGTAAAGTGTAATTGGGGTCAGGCGGGAATGGCTGAGCGCTTCAGCAGAGCCACACCACTAAAAGCGGGTCACTACCTGGCCCGCTCAGAGTGTGGGTGCAGCCGTCTGTGTGTGTGTGTGTGTGTGTGTGTGTGTGTGTGTGTAACCATATGAAGGGATAAAAGAGGTGAATCAGAAAGCTTTTAGCTTTTAAAGTCAAAAAGTCTTTGAGCTGAAAGACTTTCGTCCTTTACGCCTTCCTGCCCCCTCCTCTCCTGCCCCCTCCTCTCCTGCCCCCTCCTCTCCTGCTCCCTCCTCTCCTGCCCCCTCCTCTCCTGCTCCCTCCTCTCCTGCCCCCTCCTCTCCTGCCCCCTCCTCTCCTGCTCCCTCCTCTCCTGCTCCCTCCTCTCCTGCCCCCTCCTCTCCTCCGCTCTTTTCCTCCTCTTCTCTCCTCGTTCCCTCCCCTCTCTTCTCCTCCATCTCTCCTGCTAGACCTCCTCCTCCTCTCCTCCATCTCTCCTGCTAGACCTCCTCCTCCTCTCCTCCCTCTCTCCTCCCTCTCTCCTCCCCTCTTCCTTCCTCTCCTCCCCTCCCCTCTCTCCTGCTAGACCTCCTCCTCCTCTCCTCTCCTCCCCTCTCCTCCTCTCCTCCCTCTCCTCTCCTCCCCTCTCCTCCTCTCTCCTGCTAGACCTCCTCCTCCTCTCTTCACTCTTTTAAGTGCTTCTCCTTCTCCTTCGCACACGCGCGTGTGTGTGTGTGTGTGTGTGTTTTTGTGTGTTTTTGTGTGTAGGTGTGTCAGGGTGTGTGTGCAGTGTGTTAGGCTTTAGCCATTGAGGATAAAGGTTGGATCCATGAAAGACAATGAAAAAGAGGAGAGAGAGGGAGAGAGAAAAAAGAGGAGAAGGGGGGGGGGGTACAGGAAGAAAAGGAGCAAATCGTTTGAAAGAATCCTTTGAGAAGAACTGAGAATTCCCACTGATTCTCACACACACACACACACACACACACACACAGCTCATCTAGGCTTCAGAAGCAGCCTTCTCTGTGTGCGAGAGACAAAGAAAGAATGTGCATGCATGAGTGTGTGCAGGAAAAAAAGATTGTATGTGAGGGTGTGTGTGAGTGTGTGTGTGTGTGTGTGTGCGAGTGTGCTGTCTGCTGATGTAAGAGTGCTGTGGTGTCTGTTTCTCCTGTGTCAATTCTGTCTCTCAGAGTGACGCACACAATAAACGTCATTGATCTGCAGAGGAAGAGAGGAGAGAGAGAGAGAGAGAGAGAGAGAGAGAGAGAGAGAGAGAGAGAGAGAGAGAGAGAGAGAGGAGAAAAAGAGAGAAAACTTTGTGTGTGTGTGTATGTGTGTGAACGTGTGCATGAGCGTGTGTGTGTGTGAGCATGTGTGTGTGTGAGCATGTGTGTATGAGCGTGTGCGGTTGAGGACTGTTTCCGCAGTAATCGATGCAAAAACTTGATGATTGTAGACAGACACAAGCATACACCCATCCACAAACACACACACACGCACACACACACACACACACAGACAATATGACACACACACACACACACACACAATATGACACACATACAAACAATAACACACACACACAGACACACTATGACACACAAGTACAATATGACACACACACACAGTGCATTCAATTAACGTGCGTAAACTACAGTACAAACAAGGATTCATGGAAAAACTTAAGCTAGAAACAACTACACAGAGACAGACAGACAGACACACACACACACTTAGGCCTGTCAGGTGTGGAGAATGGACCTGTCAGGTGTGTCTCTCCACACACACACACACACACACACACACACACACACACACTCCAGAGTTACCTTGCGCTAGTCTCTCCAGACGCTTCCCGTGCTTTGTGTGTGTGTGTGTATGTGTGTGAACGTGTGCATGAGCGTGTGTGTGTGTGAGCATGTGTGTGTGTGAGCATGTGTGTGTGTGAGCATGTGTGTATGAGCGTGTGCGGTTGAGGACTGTTTCCGCAGTAATCGATGCAAAAACTTGATGATTGTAGACAGACACAAGCATACACCCATCCACAAACACACACACACACACACAGACAATACACAATACACACAATATGACACACATACAAACAATAACACACACACACAGACACACTATGACACACAAGTACAATATGACACACACACACAGTGCATTCAATTAACGTGCGTAAACTACAGTACAAACAAGGATTCAGTAGAAACAACTACACAGAGACAGACAGACAGACAGACACACACACACTTAGGCCTGTCAGGTGTGGAGAATGGACCTGTCAGGTGCGTCTCTCCACACACACACACTCCAGAGTTACCTTGCGCTAGTCTCTCCAGACGCTTCCCGTGCTCTGGAGGAATAGCATACCTGCAGAAGAGAAGAGAGAGGGAGATAGATGTGATCTATTGCATGCTCATCACTGCTCATCACCAGGTAAATAAAGACCACGCTAACACACCAGGTAAATAAAGACCATAACACACCAGGTAAATAAAGACCATATTAACAAAGTCAGTGAAGCCCCCAGGAGAGGGAGTACCGTTATTGGTGTGTGTGTGTGTGTGTGTGTGTGTGTGTCTCCAGAGAGATACAGAGGATACACATCAGAGCAGAGAGCTCTTTCACATCATTTCACAATCTCACAGCACTCCACAAAGAATTACACATGACATGAATTTCCTTCTCTACTCATCTCTCTCACACACACTCTCTCTCACACACACACACGTCTGATTTCCACACTATTCTGTTTCTCACTCACACGTCTCA
>NC_055968.1:32742435-32879935 GCF_018492685.1 Alosa sapidissima | reverse complement strand
GAACGTTCTAAGTTCCGCAACAATTGAAGGTTCTAAAATTCTGTGTTGAATTCAATGAACCCAGATATTCTTTAGAACGTTCATTTCTCAACATTCCTGTCACACCAGTGTGATGGTACTCCTTTAAGGGTTAATCTCACACACACTGGTTTAGACTGATAACACACTCTATCTCAGACACCCATTTACACAAAACACTATCTCTCTCTCTCTCTCTCTCTCTCTCACACACACACACACTCACTGGATCATAGAGGGAGCCGCTGATGTCGGCTCCATATATGGGCGAGACGAAGGTCAAGTTTTTCCAGTACTTCCTCTCCAGGTCATCAAAGTCTTTGTGCTGTGGAGTGCAATACCTACACACACACACACACACACACACACACACACACACACACATCAGAGAAGAATACATATAAAGGAACACCACATCAAAGAATACATATGCACACACACCATCAGAGCACATACAGACCAAAAAATACAAATGCACACACACCATTAAAGCAGACAAATGCATACACACACACACACACACAATGTAGTACACATTTACACTTTTATCAGAAGCTGATCAGGGCATCACACACACAGACAAACACACACACACATACACATACACACAGCCTGTCTTACTTGCTGTTGTTATAACACATGCAAACACACCCACACACCTTGCTTACTTCTTGCTAATGGTTTAATGGTGTAACACACACACACACACACACACACACAGCCTGTCTTACTTGCTGTTGGTATAACACATGCAAACACACCCACACACCTTGCTTACTTCCTGCTAATGGCGTAATGGTGTAACACACACACACACACACACACACACACACACACACACAGCTTACTTTTCACTGTTGGTGTAACACACAATAGGGCCGCACGATTTGGGGAAAATATCTAATTGAGATTTTTTTGACAGATATTGCGATTGCGATTTGCTATATGATTTTTGAATGTCAATGAATTGATTCCGTTGAATATGCCAAATGTCTCTAATTTGTGCCACCCCTGATTGGTGAACACGGCTGGTGCACAAGTCTATGTTCCTCACACAACGCACACCCACCAACCAGAAGTGGCGTAGTCAAGGAGGAAATGAATATAAAAGTCACAAATGTGACAAAATTGCGTAATTGCGTCGGTTCGTATCACGATTACGGTTGTGATAATTGTGCAACCCTATAACAGTGCGCGTGTGCATGCATACACACACAACTTGTTTACTTCTTGCTGTTGGTATAACACACACACGTTCCACACACACACGCACGTTCCACTTACTTCTTGCTGTTGGTATAACACACACACGTTCCACACACACACACACACACGTTCCTCTGAATTTCTTGCTGTTGGTATAACACACGCACACACACACGCACACCACTTACTTCTTGCTGTTGGCCAGTTTGCGGTACTCTCCGACGCTCATGGACTTCTTCTGGATGTTGTACTGGGTGAAGAGGCCGGACTGGCCAGTCACCACCTGCATGATGGGCGCTGGGATGACCATCTCCTCGATGGTGTCGTACGAGCGTCGCGGCTTCCACTCCTTAGGAGGAATCACCTGCAGGCACCAGAACAGCACTCAGAGCAGGCCACTGTGTGTGTGTGTGTGTGTGTGTGTGTGTGTGTGTGTGTGAGGCCCTGTGCGGTCTTTATACTGCAGTTTGTAACAACGCTAAACTATGGTATAGAGGTAGAGAGAGAGAGAGAGAGAGAGCGGTTGTGTGTGTGGCCTTGTGCGGACTTCATACGCTAAACTATGTTATAAAATGGTATATTCATGCATTGTTAATTAAATCTACCTATATATAATATGCAATGTGCGTTTGTGTGTGTGTGCATGTGTGTTATATGCGTGTGTGTGTGTGTGTGTGTGTGTGTGGTGGGCATGACTGTGTGTGTGGTGGGCATGACTGTGTGCCTGCGCTCGTGTGCGTTATATGCGTGTGTGTGTGTGTGTGCGCGCCTTTGCTAGTCCAGCGCGGTGCGCCCCTTGCGTCTCCATGTAAGCGTTATGTGTGTGTGTACCTTTGCTAGTCCAGCGCGGTGCGCCCTTTGTGTCTCCATGTAAGCGTTATGTGTGTGTGTGTGTGTACCTTTGCTAGTCCAGCGCGATGCGCCCCTTGCGTCTCCATGTAAGCGTTATGTGTGTGTGTGTGTGTGTGTGTGTGTGTGTGTGTGTGTACCTTTGCTAGTCCAGCGCGGTGCGCCCCTTGCGTCTCCATGTAAGCGTTATGTGTGTGTGTGTGTGTGTGTGTGTGTGTGTGTGTGTGTGTGTGTGTGTGTGTGTGTGTGTGTACCTTTGCTAGTCCAGCGCGGTGCGCCCCTTGCGTCTCCATGTAGGCGATGTATTTGCCGAAGTCGCTGAACTCCTCCATGGTGGGCCGGAAGGTCATGATCTTGCAGGCGGCGTTGGGGACGGGGGCAGGGGGGGCAGGGGGAGCCAGGCTGGGGGGGTCAGCAGGGTCAGAGGTCATCTCAGGGGCGGGGGCAGTGTCAAGGTCAGAGGTCATCTCAGGGGCGGGGGCAGTGTCAAGGTCAGGAGTGTGAACAGGGGCGGGGGCGGGATCAGGGGCGGGGTCAGGGGCGGGGTCGCTGGACTCAAGGCTAGGACGGGGCGAGCTGGACTCCATCTGTGCCTCAGGGGACTGTAGAGACATGGTGGTAGGCCGTACTGCAAACACACACACACACACACACACACACACACACACAGGATTAGGATTACTGTTTGGTTGCAGAAGTTCACTTCTGTGTCTTGCAGAGCATGGAGTTTGTTTAGATCTGATCCCATCAGCAGGTTCGGTCATTGTTATGATTTGAAATGCTGTCGGCCCCATATTCCATTGTTATGATTTGAAATGCTGTCGGCCCCGTATTCCATTGTTATGATTTGAAATGCTGTCGGCCCCGTATTCCATTGAAAACTGAAGCTTTGCATTTTGAAAACTTTGCATTCCTAAACTGATGACGTAGCAACCCATGTTCCGTTCCTGACGGGACATTGTCAGCCTGGTGGTTCTCGACTCTCCATGACTCACTGCGACTACCACTACTGGCCTGCCAGCACAGAATGCAACATGGAGACTAAAATACAAGCTTTATTGGCCTTATGTGTATGTGTGTGTGTGTGTGTGTGTGTTTACTGGCCTTGTCGTCTTTGGCAGCTTCTATAGTACGGTTAAATTCTGTATTTTTCGTTGCATGAGTGGTCATGTGATAGACGCTTCAGATGTCCCCCACACTAACTATTGTGTCCCACACAGACAAAAATCCATAATTTGCAAACATGCATGTGCATGAAACAACATATAAAAAAGAAAACAGAACAGTTTGAATGTAGCCTAACACACACACACACACACACACACACACACACAGGGCAAAGCCTAGACCCTGGGCAGGCTCACTCACAGACTCCCTCACACACACGGCTAATGTTTCTGCTTCACTTAACTGACAGTTACTCCCAGCATCACACACACACACGGGGGCACACACACGTACACACGCACACACACATACATACACGCGCACACACACACAGTCCGAGGAAACACCTGTGCAGGGTGACTCCGCAGCAGGTGTGAGAGGCAGAGCCACAGGCCTGATAAGACAGCCCACAGGCACAGTGTACACAGCTCTGTGTGTGTGTGTGGGTGTGTGTGTGTGTGTTCACACATTTTTACAGGAGATCACCCCCACAAACTCAGTAACGTCCCACTATTTAGTAGGGATGCACCGATCTGACGTTTTTGGCTTCGATACGATACCGATGCCTGGGCTTTGTGTATCGTCGATACCCGATGCCGATCCGATACCATAGTTAAATTAATAAACCACCATGTGGAAAAGACTACAAGCATCAAGCCTGACTTAAACATTCTTTCCCTAACTAAACATTATTACAGATAAGAGATGAGAAGGACAATGTGTTTAGTTTTAGGGCCTAAATTCAGCGTGGGATTGCAGGTATTGCGCATAATTTATTAAGTCCCGCAACTCTAGCCATCATAATGCGAGAAATTCCCGCACATTTTGCAGGGCTGTCTGATAACGTTAATCTAATAATGGAGTGGCGTGAATGCGAGACTGACTGAATTGACTTTAATTGAATGTAACCCCCATGCATAGACACACACACGCACGCAGGACCACTTTGCGGGTGCCTCTCTCTCTCTCTCTCTCTCTCTCTCTCTTTCGGCAGAATTTGTCCCAGCTGAAGTCAAATTATGCTATTATGATGTGCTTCTACATCAACTGCTAACCGACAGGAAAGGAAAACAATAGTTTAGCGATCAGGAAGTCAGGAATTTTGCAAACACAGAACAGAATGCATAGCCTAGAGTGGCCATGAGATACGAAGGAACATAGATGTGTTCTCCATTTGAGGAACGTTATAGGCTAATTGATTGCAGACGTGAACTGACAGCTACAGACACGGAACACATAGTAGACCTTCTTTCACTTTCTAGAGTGCACATTCATTACGTGAAAGATGTATAGCAAAACAGAGATCAAATATTACCAAATGTATCATGACGTGTGGTCACGAACACTTACTCCTATTAGAAAATCAAAACCGAAATCATGTACAGTGGGGAGAATAAGTATTTGAACCCATGCTAAAGTTGACTAAAAAGAGGAATATAAAATAATCTGTTGAAATTGATCTTACATGGTGTATTTTTCAGTTAGCCTATTAGCTGGTTCGATTTGCATTGAACTCAATGAACATCAAACCAGCTAATAGACTTAACAAAAAAAAAAAAAAAAAAAAATCTCTAGGTATGGTGAAGGGTATGTGGTGATGTAGGGATATTTTAATTCCAAAGGCCAAGGGAACTTTATCAGGATGCATAGTATCCTGGATCCATAAAATAAGTGGCCTTTCAAAATAAAAAAATGTGCCTGCCTCTATAGCAATTTAACATATGGGGTCGAATACTTATTACCCCTGTATTTTAAGGAAGAACATTTATTTATTTACGATACATTCTTCATTCACTAAAATTGGTGTTCGGGTTGGATTTTTAATCATTTTTTTCAATTAAGGCATTAAGATCAATTTCTAACAGATTATTTTATATTCCTCTTTTTAGTCAACTTTAGCATGGGTTCAAATACTTCTCCCCACTGTAAGTGATGACCACCACATTAAGTGTTGTTCTCATTGACGCCTGTAATAAGGAAAATGCTTAACATCGAGAACTTTGTTCTTAATCAATTTCGGATTGTAAAATGTATGCCCCACCCTCCCCCAAACTATATTAATCCCCTTATTAATCCCCCCTATGTAAAGGACCCCCCATTTTGAAAAATGAATTTTAAGCCCTGGGTTTGAGTATTTTCTGTTGGCCGTCACGCATTAAAAGTGTTGGCTAAAAATGCAACAAAAAGGCATGAAGATCGTAATAAATCAATAACAAATGGTGGTTAATAAAATAATTAATAATACCGTAATTTCCCAACTATTAGCCGCGGTTTATACATTGATTTTGCAAATTTCTTCAGCTATATAGGTTAATACACGGGGGCAGTATTAATATGTTTTTTTTTTTTAAATGGCATAAAACACTGTCCTGCTGTTTATACACAATGCAGCGAACACACAGGAAATTACTGTAAACCAGAAACATGACGAAATGACAAACAGAAGAAATATATAATTAGTGGCAAGTGTCTGGTTGCGCGTCACGGCTCAGTCTTTGAAGTTAAACTAAATTCGGATCGGCCCATGGATCTGCTCATTTTTTGTCAATGTCCGGGCCGATATCTGATCCTAATATCGGACCCCTACTATTTAGGCATTTCCCTTTTCGTCCAATGTCAAAATACTGGGTACTCATTTAGCGTTAAATGGTAGCCCAATTTGTCGAGAAGTGACCAAAATGGTCACGTTCGTCATCAGAACAAAGCTACATAGAGTAGGCCTTCTGGGTGCGCATCGGAGACGCAATACTGCCTAATATATCAATGCATCTTAAAAAAGCTATTAAAGATATTTTAAATATGACACTGAATGGATGACATAGAGGATTTTACCTTGTTTTCTGATAACATAGAAGATATGCTGCTTAGGTATTTTAAAAAACATGCTCAGTTGTTTTTTAACTTCACAAACCTTTAATTAGGCTGGGAAATAAAATGGTCCATTTTAGCAGATATCTAGCGCCCCCTCATGCTTATCTGGCACCCACATTAAGAGAGCGTTATGCCGATTATAATTCTTTAGTCTCTGGCAACACACACTGAGCTCAACAAGACGTGCTTTGCTTGCGTAGGGTCCTCTCTTTGTTAAATGACCTGACGTATCTAAGACACAGCCATGATATGAGCTGGTGGAATTCTCTAGAAGCTGAAAGAAAAGTGCATTAATGTTCCCGTTCTTCTCCTTGAAGTGCAGCCAGCACTCACCCGGCAGACTTCAAAGTCCTCGTTGCAATACGGACCGACTGTTGAGTCACCCGGTGTAGCAAAATAAGGTTATAATGGTATAAGTATAAGTATATATACTCTTTTGATCCCGTGAGGGAAATTTGGTCTCGGCATTTATCCCAATCCGTGAATTAGTGAAACACACTCAGCACACAGTGAGGTGAAGCACACACTCATCCCGGCGCAGTGAGCTGCCTGCAACAACAGCGGTGCTCGGGGAGCAGTGAGGGGTTAGGTGCCTTGCTCAAGGGCACTTCAGCCGTGCCTTCTGGTCGGGGTTCGAACCGACAACCCTCCAGTTGCAAGTCCGAAGCGCTAACCGGTAGGCCACGGCTGCCCCCAAATGGAACACACTGGATAGACTTCTGTCTGGACAACAAGCTCTGCAGTCTGTACCTAAATGACATGCTGATATACAAAACGTAACCAAAGCAGCATTTGCTCAGCACTGGCACAGTGGTTCAGTGACAGGTTCATAATTGATCCACTTTTGAATCAGGAATAATGTTTCATGATAAACTGCACAGGGCACTGGCGTTGTCAGTCGTGGCTCTTTTGGTTGTGTAAAAAAATAAAGAAGGACAACCTGCCGTTTTAAGATCAGGTCATCGAGAAGCAAAACCACCAGGATTTTATCGCCTTAGAGGAATATCTGATAATTACATATGCACTTCTTATCAACAGGTGGGCAAGCTCAATGGACATTTTGAATCAGAGGCGTGACTGTTCCAACAGTGACAGAGGCATGTCTGAATTGACAGTGCAGCACACACCACCCCTAACCATTGGGCTCATGGACCACCCCAAGGTCATCAGACATCTGACCGTTGGCTTGGTGTACCCAAGGGGACTATGGCTGATCTGAGGCTAAATAGTAGACCAGTTCACCTAGCCATCCCATTGAAACCCGTTCAATTTTGGCGCCACTTTGACATCAAATAACGTTACAGCTGAAGCGTTTTAAGCCTTTATATGAACTTTTTATATTTTCGGAGTAATACAACATTGTGTAATTGGCGTCATAACCTCGCCATAACTGACTTAACGGCTGAGTAATAAACTTTTTTCCGAAATCAATGCTAAAGTGACGTAATGAGCATACAACCAGAGCGGGTGAAAGCGTCGCACAGGAGCAAAATAACCGTATTCTCTGGATAAGAACGAAAGCATCGGAGAACATTTCTGCGACGTTTTGATGGATTGACAGTAGCCTAGGCTATGAATGTGGCGAGTGCTGTTTATATGAAATCACATTTATCTACGAACAACTAGGACATTTAGAACAGTAATGCAGACATGGTGGTAACGAAGTAAGTGGCTACATACCCAATCTCTCGGTGCAGCTATCACAAGAGTTACACGAGTCAGACTACGTGCCTACGTTACATTTGCGTCCCCTGAGCCTGCGCAGAAAGCCTCGTCGACCAACAGGAAACCGTTGAAATTTGCTTCACCCGCCTCGATTGACGTCTACGTGATGACTCTGTCCATATCTTCTGCTGTCTATGGGTGTACCAGTGTTTCCCCTACATTGACTTATTTGTGGCGGCCCACCACAATATCAACATTGACCACCACAGAATGATTTTCCATATTGTACTATTTAAATGGGATGAATACCTTTCATTGTAGAGCTATGTGCACCTTCGCACAGTCTCTCCTTGTCTCTCTACGGGCATGCATGTTTAAAGAAAACATTATTGGCATCATAACCACGCTAAACAGATTTGTTCAAAACTACCACCACAAATAGAATTCAAGTCTATGGGAAACACTGTGTAGTCACTAAACTTAGCTAATCCCAATTGCCTGCCTGATCCTGAGCTGATAACAGAATGGGTAGAGGACGTTAGCATGTGGCCAGAGATTCATTGGCCCGCCATATACGGCTATCTGGTTGACAAGCCCAGTGTGTATAGACGTGAAAAAGTAATACAAGTGTCAGGTGTCTTCCTTGATCTGTGTTTCGTGGAATTACACTCACAACACCTCCAGAAGGCTCAACAGCGGTGTCTGGTGTCCCAGGCTCACCCTCCCCCCTCCACAATCGTGATGGGTCTTTTCTACCAACTAATTCTTTGGTCATTCCTCTTTGTTGCTGCGGCCATTCATGATCCAATTAGAAACATAACCAGACAAAACACAAACACTTAATGAATGAGGAAAACATCAAATACCTACCAACTAATACCAGCAACATTTTCTGTCACTCCTCTTTGTTGCTGTAGCCGTTTATGATCTAATCAGCAACATAAACAAACAAACCGCAAGCCCTTGATGTGGGCACCCTCAAATACATAGAATAGTACAGTGTTTGTCAAGTTTATTTGTTAAGTTCCTTCAGTTTTTTTGTCCATTTTGTTTTTCCTTTCCAAAGATTTATAGTACCATAATCACCATTCAACCATTGCTGCTACCCACACCACTGCAAAGAGGTAGGCTCTATTTGTAACCAACCGTTATGCTAAAAATGCACTTTAATATCAATTTTGGGCGACTTTTGCCCTCTAGAAGCCATAGCTCATTACAACTTATTTGGGAGGTAGTGGTCAGTTCAGAAGTCTATCTAGTGCATTTCTGGTGAACATAAATTTCACAATCTCACAAATGGCTTAAACTAAAAATATGGAAGTTTGATATGATTCATTTGGCTACATTATTTGGATGCATGCCAAATTTGTTAAATTTTGTCCATGTGAAACTGACATTTCAATATCTTAGGAAGCACTAAAAATGAGAAGTTTGAACTTTCTTAAAGGAACATGCGAACATTTTGGGGAATGAACTTCTTTACCGTTTCCACCAGAGTTAGAGGAGATGATGCATATCCTCGTCTCTGTGCATGCAGTAACTCAACCTGACACACACACCACGTTAGCCTAGCTTAGCACAGCTCATTAAAGTGGGCAGAACCAACCAGCCCATCTCCGAAAAATGACAAAAGAACTCCAACAATCTTCCATTCAAAAGTTTGAGAGAAAAGCTAACTTTTCGGCACAAATAGGCCAGAAACAAGGAACTCTTTCTGAAAGATGTCGATCTCTTCTTGAGAAATGAGGCTCCTCCGTGTGAGAAACCGAAGAGCTCATACAACACTCGCTCTGGGTGCCATTCCCTTCACAAAGGAGCGTAAACTGGCTAGAACCAGATTAGAAAGAAGCGTGGAAGGCCCAAGTGCACAACGGAGCAAGTAAACAAATACATTAACATGTCTCTAGTTTGAGAAACAGACACCTCACAGGTCCTCAACTGGCAGCTTTACCTGTAAAACACCAGAGTCATCAACAGGATGACTTCTAGATAGAATTGCAAAGTCAAAGGTGTTCAGATCACAGAGAAAAGCATTTCTGAGACGCAGATGAAATGCTGGAGGGGAGACTCCACCTGTGTTGAGTCAAGTCACCGAGACACCGTTCTTAGAAATCTTGGGAACCTGGCACACCAAAAGTAAACCAAAAGTAACAAGCCTAGGTGTCATCTTAGATACAGAGTTAAGCTTCAAGGCCCCATATCAGTAGTTACCTAGACAGCTTATTTTCACCTGAGAAACATTGCCAAAGTGCAGCCCTTTTTAACTCAACAAGATGCAGAAAACTAATCCATGCCTTTATCACTAGTAGGTTAGACTACTGCAATGAACTTTTTATTGGTTTCCCATATAAAGAAATTGGAACTCATAAGGAACTGTGCTGCTAGACTTTTAACTAGGACCAAGAAGAGAGAACACCTCACCCCTGTGTTGGCTGAACTGCACTGGCTCCTATAAAATTGATTTTAAGGTTATGTTAATTACTTACAAAGCTCTCAATGGCATAGCACCTTCATATATCTCTGAGCTTTTAATATCTTATCAACCACAAAGGAAACTTAGATCTTACAATGATCTTCCAATCTTTTAATTGTACCCAAAGTGCTCAACAAGCAAAGTGGAGAAGCTGCTTTTATCCATTATGCCCCAAAGCTATGGAACACCCTGCCTCTGTACATCAAACAGGCGAGTTTAGTGAATATCTTTAAAAAAAAGACCTCAAAACATGAGAGCTTTTAGTTAACTCATTTGATCTGTTAGACTACTTTTTCAGATTATTCTACATTCGACTGCTGCCATTAGAGCTGCAGCCAGCCAGAAGCAGATGGGCTCCCCCTATTAAGTCTGATTCTGCTCAAGGTTTCTTCCGGGAATATGGGAGTTTTTCCTTGCCACTGTTGACATATGGCATGCTTGTAGGGGTTAAACGTCTGTATATACAGTACATTCATATAATCACAAATACTAAGAACATGTCATAAGGACATGACAAAAGTATTTCTGATATTGCTTGGTATGTTAATATGTTGTTGATCGGATCATAAACGGTCACAGCAATGAAGGAACAAAGAGGAATGACTGAAGAACTTGTAGGAAATCTGGTGGGGGAGTGTGACAGTCTGAGGGTACTTTAGTGAAGGTGAAGAAGTGGGAATTTTGTACAGGATAAAAGGAATCTTGAAAAAGGAAGGTTATCACTCCAGTTTGTAACTCTATACCACACCCTGTGTCAGTCTGTGTAGGGTGCTTGATTGGAGCCAATTTCATCCAAAAAGAGTACTGTGACCAAAAAGCACATCTCTGATGAACCAAAAAGGGAAGACACAGCCTGTTGGTATTCTCACACCATCAATAGTGTTTATTTTCTGGTTTTGGAACAGATAGCAAGTGCTGAGTTTGGTAGACTGCATCCACATTATCAAAATTAACCGAACAAACTGTCCAAACAAACTTGGGTCCGTACCAAAGGGTCAAGTGTGAATATGCCCATACTGTAAGACTACTTATTACTTCTTGTCTCGTGAAGAAGCTATTCACACAATTCCAAAAAAAATTAAAAAAAAAAAATTATGATGAGATGTTGCTAAGTTTGCATATTCTGCTTGGATCAGATCACACATAATGTGTTACACTGTTTGTTCATATGATACAGGTGATAGGTCATATCCAATTATCTAGGTATCTTAACTTGCAATCATGACAAACCACTTCACAGAAAACCTTTAGCAAATCCCTATGATGCGCAATTCCTAACCTATTCCAAGAGTTGCAGGCTATGTTCCCCATGCTTGCAACCTAGCAGTGGTGATCTACTGCAGATCACAAATAAAACACAATACATAACAATAATTTACATTCACTGTGTCTTGTATGGCTTTTAAGATTATAAATCACTGAAAACCAGGGGGGTATTCCAAGTATGTGGTTTAGTGATAAACCTGGGTTAGTTAACTCAGAGTAAGTTAAACCTCCTACAACAAGAGACCTATGGTATTGTTTTGTTAGGAGAATGAAGCCATACAGCTCTTCTATTAGGAGGTTCACCACCTATTCTGAGTTACCTAACCCAGGTTCGTCACTAAACCACATACTTGGAATGCCCCCCCAGATGTGTCTTTGGACATGTTATCTTTAATTGTTTCTTAATTCAATTTACCTATTGATAAACAACAACAAACACCCTGCGCCATAGCAACAGGCTTCACCTAGGGGCAACGTGTTCTGCAGGTATGAGGTCTCTATATTCTCTGAGCATCTCCTAGCAAGTCCCTCGAGGCAAACCACAAGGCATTACTGGATGGGAACACCACAGTCACACAACACAAACAAACCTCCAATGCAGCAGCAATTGGTAGGTCATGTGGGTTAGCTCATTTCCCTTCCGTCACAGACAAAACCAAGGCAGCAGAGGAGTCCCAAGTTAAGGTGCACAGGGCCATGTGTGGAGTGGCCCTCTGTATAGAACAGTAGAGGACTGTGCTGGATAACTATAGGCACATGGCATTGTACTGGTTAACTATAGGCACATGGTTGACACATGGCCATCCTCTGTCTTATGAGACTGCAATGCAGCTAGCTAAGCTCTCATCCCAATCAAGGTTATGGTTATGGATTTGGTAGACGCCTTTGTCCAAAGCGACACATAAATACAAAACAACATAATATTTAAAATTGAACAGGGAACAGATTAGAATGTTGGTCAAATATAATAAGGAGAATAGTAATAATAAACAACAATATCAATAGCCTAATAAAAATAAGCAATGAAAATGAGGGGAAAGGCAATAATGTCCATTCAATCAATAATATAAAAACCAGTGTTTCCCATACATTAACTTATTTGTGGCGCCCCACCACAATATGAACATTGACCACCACACAATGATTTTCCAGGTTGTACTAAATTATGCTTAAATTTGGTTAGCATCATAACCACGCTGCGTTAATTTGTTAAAAACTGTTTCATTCAAGTTAATTCTGCAAACCTACCACCACAAATAGAATTCAATTCTGTGGGAAACACTGAAAACAATGACATGGTAAGACTACATTAAGGAGAATATCAATAAAAAACAATAATGTCAAATTAATTAACAGCCTAATGAAAATAAAACAATATTATACAAACCAAACCATAACACATAAGCGCTTAAATAGGAATGTCTTTAGACCACTCTTACTTTTATTCTGATAAAACTGGTCCTAGAGGAACCGGCTCAGCAGGGGGTTCCGGCAATAGACCTGTCACATCTCCTACCAAACCTTTCTGCCCACAGGCGTTTGATTTTCAAATTTTCCACAGCTGACACATAGATTATGTTTCTGTCTAAACCAAGCACAACAATTGGAAGTCCAGCGTGTACCTGCTACTGTGCCTACAATTGTGCCAAAAAACTAGAGAATAAAAGAGCTCAGAAGCAATCAGATCAACCAATTTATCAAACGAGCCAGTCTGCCAAACGCTTTCCTTCTTTCACGTTCAAGCAAGTTTCGTCTGCCATTTGTGTAGTTCAGCAGACGAATGTTTGGAAACAGCACTTGAGTGAATAACAAAGACAGCTGGGGGATGGGGGGTGTCCAAGGGTTCAAGGCCTCGGTTTAGTTTCTGTTTTGCGCACACTACTTTGCCATTCAGTAAATGTTTACATTATATAGCGTATGTTTCTTCTAGTTTATAATTCCAACAAGTTCGACACATTCCTCACATGTATGCTTTTGATCGAACCAGCAGGGGTGGACTATTGCTATAAAGGGGGCGGTATTTTTAGCAAGTTAGCTATCCACTACCTGACCTAAGCCCACTACTAAATTCTTTGGTGTTTGTGAGCAAATCCCAAGTTAAGGCCTGTTTACTTATTCGTGTAAACCACCGATACATGAGACACAAACAGGGTGTAATTTATTTCAATGCCACAAAGTTGGATACAGTATTGCATTAATTTGCTATTCAACTATTTATCAAGAGTGTAACCAACAGATTGCAAACCGTGTGCAGTTGGGTAAGTTAGCAGCTATCAGTTAGCCTCCTGACGCTTTTGTGCGTGACGTCGCCGTAACGCAACACTTCTTGCTAGCCCCATAGAACCAACCCATAATAGAATGCTACTAGCTTGCTATGATGGCTAGCTATTCCAACAACACAGAAACTCTATCGATGGTTACACCGCACATTAAATAATTTGAACGGTTATTCACTAGGGTGATACACAGTTGCAGTCGACGGAGACGTTGGGAAGCATTCAATTATACACAGATGAATCGAGCTTGCTTGATTACTAGCTAACACGGTAACGTTATGGTGACCAATATTTCAATGAGCTCTGCATTGCCCATGGTCGAATCAAATCAGCTGGTTTGTAGAATATTCCCAACGCAAAATAATTGTAAATAAACGATAAACACGCACTTTACTGAAACCGCTGTTCTGTGCCTACTGAGGCCGATGATAATTAATCATGTGCATGATTTGACAGCATCGTATCCAAACTAGCTAGCCTCCTACCCCTTTCCTTCCATTTGAAAAAGTCAACAAAATATCCGTCGACAACCGACGTGCAATGGTGGCTTTGGCTGAAAGAATTTCACATTTTCGCATAAAACACGAAAGGTAATAATGCAATGCACGCATAACAGTGCCTTACCTCCGGCTGCCAATCTAGCTTGTTTTTATTCCTCGTATCAGATTTAAATCCACGAAATTCACAACATCGATTATCTTCCACGGCAAAGAGGAACTGGGCCTCACGCCTACCCCGGAATTTACTACCACGATTGGCTGAGCTAGACCAAGCAGTCACTCGTGGTAAACCAGTTAAAACTGTCGTTGGCTGCTTTCGCAAACAGATGTAACTCTGCACCAATTACATTAGCTCAAAATGATAGCTAGTAGTCACGGAGCTCACGTACCAGACCTCCGTCTTGTACTTCTTCCGGTATTTTAAATGGTGGCTACTAAAAATGTGTTTCACAAATTGACCTACTGCAGCTAGGGGCTTGCTATTCTTCAAATGTCAGAATTGAGATAATCATCAACCCCTTTTGTCTTAGTTTAAAATCCCCACACGTCAATAATTAATATCTGCGGCATTCAGCACTAGGACCTGACAGAATGTCAATCCGTCTGATTGATAAAATCATTCACATAAATAATTCGCTGCTTTGATCAAGCATTAGGTGATATTAATGAAAGAAAACACAGTGAAGCATGTTTCATTTTTAGAAAAAAGGTCAATAAGAATTTATTGAAAATCTGCACTTAAAACGTGTCCAAGAGACCGCTATAAGCCTACATCTAGAGAGGGGAAAAACAACTGAAGGACAAGTGCTAAAATATAAACAATTTCAGAATATACATTTCCAGTCTATAAAATATTAATAGAAACCGCTGAGGTAAAATCTAGAGGAAACAGCTGCAGCCTCAAGCAATTATAAAAATGGAAACTGAATCAAAATTAACTGGATTTTAATTAAAGAAAATGACTCTTTGCTTTCTCAGCTAAGACTGGGAGGGTAACGGGGAAAGTGTGTGGACCAAGACACATCTGGTCATCTCACAGGTTCAGCTTAAAATCGTTTCTATGGGAACGGTGTTAAGGCAAAGTGGGATCTTTGGGTGTTCTCAATCTTCCAATCATATGGCAACTATATTTGGATTAAACGCTACAACAAACCAAAGATATGAGGGAATATTACTTGGCTACATTTACAAACTGGCGATTACATCCATCACATCAAAAAGCAAGTAGGTATGACGGATTTATATACCGCGCCAATAGCGTATAAAAGTAAAGTGTATGATAGTAACTTAGAGGAATGTTAAAGCTAAACATCAAATCAACAGGGTGGGGAGGGCAATTAAGTTTGCGGAGTGGAGGGGCGGCTTGTGTTTCCTACTATAACGGGCTCACGGTTAACTCTGGGACACGAGGTCCAGGTAAGCACAGCATTGTCAATACAGCATGGTGAATCGGACCTCCCTCACTCATACACGCACAGACAGGCACACACACACACACACACACACACAGGCACGCACACACACAGGCACGCACACACACAGGCACGCACACACACACACACACAGGCACGCGCACACACACACACAGGCACGCGCACACACACACACAGGCACGCACACACACACACACAGGCACGCACACACACACACAGGCACGCACACACACACACGAGAAAGGGGCTGTGCCTACCTTAGAGCTGTGTGTACATTTATTTCGACCCAAAGGCAGAATAGCTACTGAAATGGCAAACTCATCTAATCTGCTTCAAAGGGGACTGGGGCAAACGGGATTCAACTCGGGTCAGCTGCTTTCTACAAATTTCATACAACTGGGCACACCCTGAGTGTGTGTGTGTGTGTGTGTGTGTGTGTGTGAGAGTGAGTGTGTGTGAGTGTGACTGTACAGCATTCTAGACATTTGAGGGCAGCAGTGATGTGGACTGCTGACACTAAGGACCTGATTTCCTACACAAAACATCAGCCATTTATAAAACACATTAAATCTCAGTCCATGGTCACCGGTGTTGTGTGTGTGTGTGTGTGTGTGTGTGTGTGTGTGTGTGTGTGTGTGTGTGTGTGTGTGTGTGTGTGTGTGTAGGGGGGTATGTTCCAGGCATGAGAGCTAGCGCTTCACCCTGTGGCTGTCGGACTCTACTGAACATGACTGGCTAAATGAAGGCAGTGCGAGAGAGGTGTGTGTGTGTGTGTGTGTGTGTGTGTGTGTGTAGGCCTCTACTGAACATGACTGGCTAAATGAAGGCAGCGGAGACACAAACTGATTGCATTTCATTGGCTCCTGCTCCCAGATTTAAAAGTCATTACATTTTAAATACATCAGAGGAACAGAGGTGGCGTTGCGATGAGTGACTGAGATCTGCGGTCGCCCTCAGAGTTCGTGTTGCGGTGCCGGTGTGGCGGGGCGGGCATCATCGGCCACTGCTGTACCCGGGGAACAGCTGGGTGAGAACGGCCTGGAGGGACTTGTTGACGCTCATCTGGTGGTTCTTGCCCAGGTCGTGTCGGCACGCTGGGCACGTGTACACTTCGGCCTTAAAGGACCTCTGGAGGCATTCCTACACACCAGGAGGGGGAGGGGGGGGCAGGATAGTGACATAAATGCAAAGGGTATAGGTTACAACAGCTGCTTACGATTACACACACACACACACACACACACACACACACACACACACACACTCTAAAAACACTCCACTCTAAAGGGGTAGTGTCAGAGACACACACACACAGTAAAACTGCTACAGTGTGTTTAATAGTGACACTACCTCACACAGTAAAACTGCTACAGTGTGTTTAATAGTGACACTACCTCACACAGTAAAACTGCTACAGTGTGTTTAATAGTGACACTACCTCACACAGTCAACCCACTCCACTCTGAGGGGCAGCGTTTTGGGAGAGGGGGCGTGTCTTACCCTGCAGACATTATGTTGGCACTCTGTGGTGACTGGCTGGAAGACCACTTCCTGGCAGCAGATGCACAGGAACACCTCCTCCACCTTATTCAGGAATTTCTGGGGGGGGGGGGGGGGTAGTGACAGTCAAGACCACAAAGAACTACAACGTCCAGCATTCCACATCTCAGACGGTCGACAGCAAATGGAGTACACTACATAACCATCCAACTGATCAACGATAAAGAGAGAGATATGTGTGTCACTGTGTGTGGGTGTGTGTGTCAGTTTGTAAGTCTGTGTGTGACCGTGTGTGTGACAGTGTCGGTGTGTCCACTCACCGGCCCCAGACTGAGGGACTGCATGGCCTCGTCCCAGAGCTTCTTGTTGAGCTCGTCCTCCTTGATGAGCGCCTTCTGTTCGCGGCTAAGCTTGTACGCCTCCACCTTCATCTTCTTAGACGGGCTCTTCGTTGGGGACGACTTCTCCTCTGCATCCACTGGAACACACACACACACAGCAAATTTAGCGCAACAAGTCAATGCCACACACACACACACACTTCCCCTGAGTGTTCACTGAAACACAAGCCAGCAGTGTGTGTTGCTGTTTAGTGGTGTTAGCAAGGACAACTGCTAAAGCCGGGTTCACACTGTACGCGCCAATGCACTGCGCTCGCTCAGAGTTGCTCTTGGTTGAGGTAAATGTCCCAAAGATTTTTGTTGTGCTCGCCGTCGGGCTCAACGGAAAAAAAAAAAAAAAAACTATGATTTGATTGGGCAGCCGTGGCCTACTGGTTAGCACTCTCCAGCGGGCCGCGGCTGAAGTGCCCTTGAGCAAGGCACCTAACCCCTCACTGCTCCCCGACCAGTAGGAACGGCTGAAGTGCCCTTGAGCAAGGCACCTAACCCCTCACTGCTCCCCGACCAGTGGGCCGCGGCTGAAGTGCCCTTGAGCAAGGCACCTAACCCCTCACTGCTCCCCGACCAGTGGGCCGCGGCTGAAGTGCCCTTGAGCAAGGCACCTAACCCCTCACTGCTCCCCGACCAGTGGGCACGGCTGAAGTGCCCTTGAGCAAGGCACCTAACCCCTCACTGCTCCCCGACCAGTGGGCACAGCTGAAGTGCCCTTGAGCAAGGCACCTAACCCCTCACTGCTCCCCGAGCAGTAGGCCGCGGCTGAAGTGCCCTTGAGCAAGGCACCTAACCCCTCACTGCTCCCCCATGCCCACATCCACGGCTAAAGAGCCCTTGAGCAAGGCACCGAACCCCTCACTGCTCCCCGAGCTCACTGCGCCGGGATTAGTGTGTGCTTCACCTCACTGTGTGTTCACTGTGTGTGTTTCACTAATACACGGATTAAGTTAAATGCAGAGACCAAATTTCCCTCACGGGATCAAAAGAGTATATATCCTTATCTTATCCATTTACAGTGTGGTTTAACCGTGGTACGCGCAAGAGCGGCAAAGCGCTAAAACTCCACTTGTGCTGCGCTTTGGTCGGCGCAGTGGCAGGCCAGTTGTTGCGCGCACAAGCCATGGAAAATAGTGGGCTTCATAGCGCAGTGCAGCCACTTGCGGGTACAACGTGAACCCGGCTTAAAGCGGAAATGAAGCAGTCAAATAAAACAGATGACTATAGAACTAGTTAAATATACCATAAATACAATGTGAACCCGGCTTAATAGCTATCTGGGCAACATGAGCAAATCTGCCACACTCGGGTTGTACTGGTAATAACTTCTCAGCCATGCTGGCACCCAGCCGGTCATCTTTGTGTATCAGTACAATACCATTGCTGTAGGTTGGCCTGTTATTCTGCTATTCTGTTAGTATACACCCCGCCCCCGCCCCCCCCCCGTTTCCCAAGACAACACAGCTGCTTCCAAATGATTCAGTTTGTCAGCAAACAGCCTTCTAAGGGCTCCCAAACTGCTACGTCTCTGCCCAAGCCCCGCCCACTCACTCTTCTGGGACTTCCTCTTCCTCTTGCCCTTGCTGGGCGTCTCTGGCTCCTCCTCCAGCTCCATGGCCTTATTCTCCTTTTCCTTCTCCTTGGCTGCAACCGCCTCCAGGTAGCCATCAGGGTACTACACACACACAAATATAACATTTCAGGGTACGACTCGCGTGCGCGCGCACACACACACACACACACACACACAAACATATCAGGATACTACACACGTGGGGTTGGTGTGCTTGAGTGTGGGAAATGTGTGAGGCGTGTTAGACGTGTGCAGGGCTTAAAGCAATAAAAATGTCTGTGCCTGAAGTTATCAGACAATAATGAGGACGTCATATATACTGTAGTCTCATTGCCCATTTTCAAATCTTAAGCATACCAGTTCACGCCTGAATTCAGGCATGGTGCCTAAATACTTTAAAGCCCTGTGTGTGTGTGTGTGTGTGTGTGTGTGTGTGTGTGTGGTGAGGAACAGTAAAACTGCACTGGCATCAGGGCTCAACGTTAACTTTTAAAAGTGGTTGCCAGCTTTGCCAACTTGGCAACCAGGCATAAGGTTTTGATTGCCAGAGCCAACCAAATCTGGTTGCCACTTGTAACAATTTGGTAGCCAAGGGCAAGGTCCTGGCTGGTAGAGAAATGGGGCAGTGTGTGAGGAGGAGGTGCTGGCACTGAGATGGGGCAGTGCGTGTGCGCGTGCGCGTGTGTGTGTGTGTGTGTACCTGCATGGTGAGGCCGAGCTTCTTGACGCGCTCCTTCCCATCTCTGGTCCAGGGGGCGGGCTCATCGTCGTCGCGCTTCAGCAGGTAGCGCCACACCAGGAAGCCCGACTTGCCCTTCTCCGGCCAGTACTTCTGCACCTGGAGAGACCACAGCACAGGTGAGCCACACGGGACAGCAGAGACCACAGCTTACACAGGTAAGGTAGGGAGGGCAGTAGGGGTGGGAAAAAGATTTGATTCTCTCTAGAATGATTACATCTCGATTCAGAGAAGTTAATAATCGCAATTTTGAAACGGACATCATTTCACCTGCTGCAGAGCGCTAAAGAAAGACTATTTTATATAAGATCTTGAATTTCCCCTTGGGGATCAATAAAGTATCAATCTATCTAGAAAGCTCTCCATGGCCCTGGGCCTGCTACAGAAAGCTCTCCATGACCCTGGGCCTGCTACAGAAAGCTCTCCATGGCCCTGGGCCTGCTACAGAAAGCTCTCCATGACCCTGGGCCTGCTACAGAAAGCTCTCCATGGCCCTGGCCTGCTGATTCTCTGCTGCACACGCATGCGCACGAAAAACACACGAGTGACGGCACATGTGCGAGTTGTTTATGTTTGAGCTGCAACAAAATTGCTAAACTTCGAGCTAGAACCAAGCCTGTTCGACCGGCACCGGCTTCCTTGAAAGCTACTGTAGTAGGCTATGGAATTTAGTTCATTTAGGCCTACTGTTGGGTTTAATGACATTTCAGAAATAGGTAGACAACCTTTTACGTCTGGAGAGCTTCTTCTAGCTAGCTATTCCGTTAGCTCACGCCATGTCGGTCACTGGGTAGTACCAAAATAATAGAAATGAACATTGCAAATGACAAATCTCTATGATCCCAGAAAGATTTTCTTTGACTTGTTAAGTTTTTGAACATTTATTTTATCTAATGACATAGAACACATAATGAATTGCATTTGTGAAAAAGAGCAGCCTTTGCAAATCCATCTGTTCATTTTGTTTAATGATCAAAGATTTAAAAAAAAAAAAAAAAAAAAAAAAAAAAAAAAAAGAGATGCATCAATCGTTTTAGAATCGAATCGACCTCTGAATCGAAATTGAATCGTGAGGTGCCAAGAGATTCCCACCCCTAGAGGGCAGTATTCTAAATTGTGGGACAGTAAATCAATCACAGCACTAACTCTGCACAGCTGTGTGTGTGTGTGTGTGTCTTTACCTTGTAGATGCCGTCGTAGCGGTTGCCGTCTTCGGGGCTGAACTTGCTGTGCTTGCGGCCCTTGCAGCTGCGCACCACTCGCACCGGTTTGCCCGCCTTCCAGTCCTTCGCCTCCGCACCGTTCTTCTCATTCACCGGAGCGTTACAGTTCAGCGCCAACGCCCTGCTCACACAACACACACAGTCAGAGACCCTCGCCCAACACACCCCCAGTTCACACTCCAAGCCCTGCTCACAGAACAGACACACACACACACACACACACACACATACAGTCAGAGACACTCACCCAACAAACACAGCTCCATGCCCTGCTCCAAATCCTGACAAGACAGACAGACACACACTTCTCACACTCTGGTCAAACTTTTAGCAGAGAACAAAAGCGCTCACCTGTTCATATTGGTCAGTTTCTGGTCACATGACTGCTCAGCTGTTCTCTTATTCCCAGACAGATCCCGCCCCCCAGAGCCTGTGTACGTAAACTCATTTCCATCATCCTAGAGCGAGAGAGCGAGAGGAGACACACATGAGTAACAATGTGCTGGGCTAGCGTAGTAGTCAGTACCATAGCGGTCAGTACCGTGGCGGTCAGTACCGGCAGCACCCACCTTGTCGTCCTCGTAGCCGCCGGCGAGCACCAGAGAGTAGGCGCCGTCGTTGCTCCTCCCGTGGATCCCGGCCACATGGGGTCTGTGCACGCCTGACTCGCTGACCTGGGAACAGAGACGCACGTCAGTCCCAACAGAGATCACCGGGCACCACATAGCACTCCCAAGCAGGAGATTCAATAACACAACTCCAGTCAAAGCTAAAATTGAAGCCCAACACAAAGTCGTCCAAGAGGCACAACTTCCTGGGGCCTATTGCACAAAACTAGGATAAGGGATTAAGCCGGGATATCTTGGTTATCCTGGCTCAATTTATCTGTGATCTAGTTGCACAAAAGCGGGATAGGGGGCAGCAGGATATGTTATGATATAAGTTACCATGGTGATTTATTCTGTGGAGCTAGCCTGCTCCAGACCAGGCTAAATTCCAGGATCTATTTAATCTCATCCCTTATCTCAGTCAGCAGTCACTGACAACAGTAGTCCGGCCAGGATATTGTCATTTAAAAAGTGAAGTTGCAGCCCTCAACTGATGTTGATGTTGTGTTTTTTTATGTCATTCTGTGTTTTGGCCTGATGCGCCACCCTCCACCCATCTACTAATCACGAAGTCAGTAGTGTTTCGGCATCCGGGTTGGCAACCTCGAGTCAGGGGGGAGGGGATACACGCTCTACAGTAATTTGAAAGTGATTGCAGTACCAGTTTTGACCACAATCTTACATATGGTTCCTTTAATTTTTACATACTCGCCATTCCCGACCTGTAATGCGACAATGTGACGTCACGGGAGTGCCAAATCATTTTGCGCGTGGTGGTCGCGGAACTAGTTGCAATATTCTCCTAAACAGAGGTGTTGCTGTTTGTTGCTGTTGTGAAAAGGCCCTCGCTACCTACTTCACACCGTAGAAGAAGCAATGAAGCCGCTCTAGTTGCCATGGTGAATCAGTGAATCTATGATCAGTGGCGGGGTCTATCTGAGGGAGTAGTGAACGCGCACTTATCCAGGATAGGTTTCACCTGGCTTGATGAATACGTGTCTGCTCATCCTGGCTTGCTCGTTGTGCAGCCAATTAAGCCTGTACGCCCTTGTTTTGGATTCATTGAGCGCAGCTCAGTTACTTATCCCGGATGTCTTAATTCTGCTTTTGTGCAACAGGCCCCTGGACTCCTACCCTTGTGTACACAGGACATCCACCACAGGGGGCTTCACAGCAGTGCTTTAACATAGCTCACCAGTAGGAAACCATACACAACTCTTCTGTTCCAGACTGTTCTAGTGAAGACCGACCACACACACTACTGCCACATCTGATGCAGCTGTAACTCTGCTTTAACATTTAAACTTAGTGAGATGACCTCTGTTTCTACTCATTACTGCAGCTAGCAGGCAGCTCTGATATTTGAACATTACACACTAGTGTTGCACGGTGCACCGATACTACAAAAGTATCGCAATACCCTGAAATTAATGTCACGATGACTAATTTTATTAGTATCGATATTTTTGAGAATGACCGTGTTCTTTTGAAGTAACATGCGTGTGCACAAGGCATGCTTCTAGCGCCTCCTCCCCTAACCTGTGGCTGTGCGTCTTCTCTCCTCACACACACACGTAAGCGCAGCTGTCGTGCTATAAACAGCGAGAGATGGCTGCTAGTTCAAGTGATGCTATGGTAACACATAATAATAGGCTAATATCAAGTTCATTTGCATCTCTCAAGTTTGTGTTGCTAACCTACCTAAGCTGTGGGATTTGGGTCATTTAGGCCTACTATTTGGGTTCAATGTAATTTAGAAATAGGCTAAGCAACTATGGCAAACTTTTACATCTGAACAGAGATCCTGAGAGAAGTATCGAAATTCTTGACTTGGTATCGAAACATTAATTTTGGTATCGTGACAACACTATTAGACACATTTCAGACACACACTGCTGACTACATCTGATGCTCCGCTAACGGCCGCTTACCTGCACACGGAACTTCCACTGGGTTCCGACGGGCACCCCTGGCACTCGCCCGTAGTGGTTGGAGGGTACGATGGTACACTGCTTGGTGCGCCCCACACACGCCATGCCCTGTGGGTTTAGAGTTCAAAGGTTAACCAGCAGATCACACTCGCCAGTGCCAAAGCAGCATTTCATAAACAGAGGCCAACCTAAGACTAACTTATGCTACCCATACATCAGAAGACTTTGACAAGATTTGGGAAAGACTTTTGAAAGATTAGAGTCAGTCAAGCTTTACTCAAAAGACTACAATCTTTCAAGAATCTCTCCCAAATCTGGTCAGTCTTCTGGTGTAAGGATAACCAACTCTGACAGAACAGACAAAACCATCTGCATGCAATCTGTTCTCATCGTCATCACTCTACACGCACAGATATGGCTCATCCAGACCCCCCCCCCCCACACACACACACACACACACACCATAATAACCCCTCAGCCCCGGGCGTAACGGTACCTTGCCCCAGTCCCTCTGGCTGGAGGAGTTAGCGGACGCCATCTTGGACTTCTTCTTGCTCTCTTTCAGTTTCTCTCCCGCCAACACCACCTCATTTACATCGTTCCTGCAGTCTGGGCAGTACCTGAGCCACACACACAAAAATATCACATCACTTTATATTACTTCATTTATGATATTCCAAGGTACCGTATTTTCCGGACTATAAGTCACTTTTTTTTCATAGTTTGGCTGGTCCTGCGACTCAGGTGCAACACACACACACACACACGTTTTTTTTCCTTTTCATGAAACATTCCTCCTCCCCCCCCCCCCCCCCCCCTTACCAGTCCTCGTCTTCAGGGATGCTCTCCAGCGGAGGGTTGAGGCAGTACGTGTGGAACGCCATGTCACACTCGTCACACAGCAGCTGCTTGTCCGGGTCCTGCTTCACGCCGCACACGTGGCAGTTACACCAGCGGCAGTTCTTGCTGGGGTTATCCTTACAGTGCTTACACTCTGGCCCGTTGGACCCTACACACACACACACACACACACACACAGGTTGGACCAGGCAGAGTTCCCTACCCAGCATGTCTAGTGCTGGTCCATGCTACTGATGACCATATACCATCCCTTCCACTAGTAAACACATAAACAACTACCATCTCCCATTCTTCTGCACACACACCTAGTCTTAAGAGAGTTCACACACACACACACACACCTAGTCTTACGTGGGCTCACACACACACGCACACACACACACACGCACACACACACACACCTAGTCTTACGTGGGCTCACACACACACACACCTAGTCTTACGTGGGCACACACACACACACCCAGTCTTACGTGGGCTCACACACACACACACACACACACACACACACCCAGTCTTACGTGGGCTCACACACACACCCAGTCTTACGTGGGCTCACACACACACCCAGTCTTACGTGGGCTCACACACACACACACACACACACACACACACACCTAGTCTTACGTGGGCTCACACACACACACACACACACACACACACACCCAGTCTTACGTGGGCTCACACACCTAGTCTTACGTGGGCTCACACACCTAGTCTTACGTGGGCTCACACACACACACACACACACACACTTACTCTTGAGCGGGCTCTCACACACACACACTTACTCTTGAGCGGGCTCTCAGATCCCGGTTCTGCTCCACCCTTGCTGCCCGCTTCCTCGATCTTGTAGATTTCCGTCACAAACATGATGCGGCAGTCGTTCAGAGAGTCCCCAGCTTCCCTAAACACACAGACAACAAATCGCTACATGACACAGCATGCCTAATGGCACTGGCGCGCGTGCACACACACCAATTACAAAGCACAGAATCCCACACACACACAAACAAAATCACTACACCGCACAGCATCCCTAACGGCACTGGTACACACATTCTAATCACACAGCACAGAATCCCACACACACACAAATCACTACACAGCATCCCTAACGGCACTGGTACACATATTCTAATCACACAGCACAGAATCCCTAAACACAAACAAACACTACATGACACAGCATTCCCAATGGCACTGGTGCGCGCGCGCACACACACACACGCACAGAATCCCTAAACACACGAACAAACAAAACAAAATACTACATAACAGCATTCCTAATGGCACTGGCGTGCATACACGCACACACAAACAACAAATCACTACACAGCACAGCATCTCTAAACACACCTTCACACAAACAAACAAATAAATAATTATGCGGCACAGCATTCCTAAACACACACAAACAAATCACAACACAGCATTCCTAAACACACACACACACACAGTGAAACTACACATCAAAGCATCCCTACACACACAAACAAATCACTACACGGCACAGCATCCCTACACACACACAGTAACTACACATCAAAGCATCCCTAAACACACACAGACAACAAATCACTCAGTGTCCCTAAACAGACACACACAACCATCACTCCACGTCTCAGCATCCCAGACACACTTCATTTATAAAGCATAGCTCTTCAGGGTTGGGGAGGGGTACGTTAGCCTTATCTGTTATTGCCACAAGCCCAGAAAAATATCACTAATAGGCTATAATGGAAATAAGGAAACCAAGTGGAATTAAATAACTTGTAAAACTTAAAGGAACCGTATGTAAGATTGTGGCAAAAACTGGTACTGCAATCACTTTCAAAATACTGTAGAGCGGTGTATCTTCCCCCCCCTCCCCGACTGGCAGAGCTGGCAACCCGGATGCCGAAACACTACTGACTTTGTGATTAGCAGATAGGTGGAGGATGGCACATCAGGCCAAAACACAACATGACATCAGTTGAGGGCTGCAACTTCACTTTTAAAATGACAATATCCTGGCCTTACTACTGTTGTCAGTGATGTAAGTATTTGAAATAAACATGATTTCTTAATGTCTAGTGACATATCAGTGTGCGTGTAATGTTTTCCTCTTGCAATAGTAGAAGCTTATAGACAACCTGTAACATGTTATCCTCTTGCACTAGTAGAAGCTAATAGACAACCTGTAACATGCTGATAAAAAAATAATTTAAAAAAAATCAGGTGTGTACAAAATTTAGATTAGCCATCTTGCCATAAGTTCTCCAAGTAGTTTGGTCGCCTTGATTGACAGTGATCATAACAAACTAAGCAGAGAACACGCTAGTTACAATTTTGGCGTGGTTCATGATGCTAGCGACTGCACAAGCAGACACACGCAACCCCAAACTGCTTGAGTGGCCTGTGCACAGAAGGGAGGAGCCTGTCAAGCACAGCAGCGTGAATCAGTACGCTGTAGGAGTTGAAATTCTATCCATTTCCAAAAACCCCGATTTCCTAACGGAATGTGTTTTTTTCCTCTCGATTATACCATTTTTGTGATCGTTTGGAGCCAAAAATTAAGATTGAAATAAAAATTCAATTACTTGCACTGCCCTAACTCAAACACACACCCAAGCAGTAACTTAGAGTAGACCCCCGCCCCACTCAAGCAGTAACTTCAAGTAGATGCCACACACACGCGTACCCGAGCAGTATCTTGGCGTAGATCTCCCTCTGTGTGCGTGTCTCCTTCTTCCTCTGGATCTGTGCGTCGTACCAGTAGCCGCGGTCCTTGGGCTCGTCAGGGTTGTAGTTGAGCATCACCACCATTCCCTCCTCCAGCTGGTGCCACTGGTAGACCGTCCGTGCCCGCGGCCGCACGTCCTTACCCGCCATCTCCACCACCCCGTAGTCTGGGTAGCTACAGCGGGCACACACACACACACAGGGTTGAGCGAGACACAGGATAGAGTAGCACACAAACAGGATGAATGTGTGAGCACTGGGTGAACGAGTCAAGGGTGTGTGTGTGTGTAGGAAGACTCATGCAGGCGACGTGTGTGTGTGAAGGAAACACAGATACAAGAAACACGTCGCCTGCATGAGTCTCCCTACACACACACACACACGAAAAGGCCATTGTTGTGGTTACTGGAACGCACTATGATCCAGACCACACATATTACACACAGACTGCAATCAGCTGCAAACCATTTAAGCAAGGAAGTAAGAGCGCAATTATTATCAGAGCAACACAAAGCGATTTACACACAGAAAACCATTTTTTCCTCTATAAGGAGAAAAACGACGCTAATTGTCGAGGAGGTCCATACAGCGCTATAATGAGAAACAGAACTCAGTCAGACTGTACTAGGGCATGTGCGATAGACATCGTCTACGGCAGAGGCTTTCCCCTGGGGGGCGCCCGAGAGCCGCAGAGGTAGTCACAGGTTTACATAGCTAAGGCAGGTAAACCCCCACAAATTTAAAAAAATAAATAATAAATAGATTAAACGTTACTTCCAGCTAAAGATGTGTTCAGTAATGATGGGAAAAGCAGCTGCTACCAAGCTCAAATGTGCTCCCAGAGTATAGGCAACACACACACACCCCCCATCCTGAGGTACGGTCAGAATACCCCTCGGCCAATGCAGTGACCGGCCCCTGGACCTTCCCACTCAACATTTCAGCCTGCAATCTGCAGCACACGGGGAAAGATGGCATCCTGCCAACGGTCACCAAACCCACACACAACCAACCGCCAGCACACTCATGTGCACGCACACACACAGATTCAACCATCCCCCTACTGCACAACACACCCGCCAACAACCAGCAAACAGACGCAGGCCCACCCAGATTCAACCAAGAACCAAAGCATGCATGCACACACACACACACACACACACACACACACACACACACACACACCACACACACCACACACAAAATTAATTTGCTGCCACCACACACAGACAATGAAGTTAACTGCCACCACAAAAACACCCTGCCACCTGCCATGGCATCCCAAATGAAAACCTCACTGTGTGCGTGTGTGTGTGTATGTGTGTGGTGAGCTTCTACGCCATGTTCAGCTGTGGCCCGTTCACTGTACCAGATAAACACTCTGCTCCGCATGCATTGCCAGCTGTTGTTTCCGTTATGCTATGGCGATACATGGAACACTCGTACCCTGCAGCCAATTAGAACCAGTACACGGCCCACGTCCGCTACAGTAGCACTGCACTGTCGCTGCCGCGTCGCAACCCTCACCTCTACGCAAGAAAAAAGCCAAGTGTGCAACTCTGGTTAAAACAGTTACTCATTTTCCAGTTCTACTCAAGTTTGTTTCTCTAGCACCAGATTATGCTGCTGTGCCTGAACTTGGTGTGCAGTTTGTTTCTCTAGCACCAGATTATGCTGCTGTGCCTGAACTTGGTCATTATTCCTGCTGCTGCTTCCTCCACACCCACCTGCAACCAACGGCAAAGGCCAGCGTGTGTGTTTCTCCAGCCCTCTTCTGGGGCAAGTGCAGGATTACTCTCAATACCTGATGTGGCGACACTCATGTAGAGTGTGTGTGTCGAGTGAGAGGTGCAGTCTAAGTTCCACATGTAATGTGCTAACAGACGTGTGTGATGCCTACTCCTCATATGTGACATGGTAACGGACCTGTGTGTGTGTGTGTGTGTGATGCCTACTCCTCATGTGACATGGTAACAGACCTGTGTGTGTGTGTGTGTGTGATGCCTACTCCTCATATGTGACATGGTAACGGACCTGTGTGTGTGTGTGTGTGTGATGCCTACTCCTCATATGTGACATGGTAACGGACCTGTGTGTGTGTGTGTGTGTGTGTGATGCCTACTCCTCATGTGACATGGTAACGGACCTGTGTGTGTGTGTGTGTGATGCCTACTCCTCATATGTGACATGGTAACGGATGTGTGTGTGTTTTGCTTACTCCTCGTATGTGACATGGTAGCGGATCTCCTCCTCCGCCGCCTCAGTCTGTTCGTCTCCCTCGGCTGAGCTCTTGGTCGTCTTGGTGACGTTGACGACCTTCGCCTCAAACCAGGCTCCCATGTTCAGATCTCTGGCGTCCACAAATTCATTTATCTGTCGGAAAAACAAACAATTCTAAAGCAACTTCCCACTACGAACTGTCCACCACCTACAGAAATCTGAGACAAGTTCAATCTCAAAGCGTTTTGCTAAATGTTCCTGACTAAACACGTTTGGTCAAAATGGTGTGCACTTGTATGCAACAGGCTTTGAGGTACGTTTTCTATTGTTTGGTGGGTGTGTCCGGTGTAATACTATCAGCAACGATGTGTATACAAATCCCACCGCATTAAAAAGGCAGTGAGCACAGCGCCACCTGTGTCCAGGCGGAGGAACTACAGTGCAGCCTGATCCCAACTGCTCAGACTTGCTCAGTGTGTGTGTGTGAGAGTGTGTGTGTGTGTGTGTGTGTGAGAGAGAGACTCCAACCTAAGCGCTCTGACTCATTCTGACCTTGTAGAAGCCGAAGCCTGGGTCGACCAGGTCCAGGGCGTCTGTCTGGGTGGAGCTTCCTGCGGCCTGTCCGTCCCCCTCGCCGTGCGTCGAGCACTTGTCAGACTCGCTCTGGGCGGAGCCACAGCCAGAGTCGGAGTCAGAGAGCTCCGCCTCCTTCTCCTTGGGGACCGGCGCAGGGGGAGCGGTCTGCCGGACCAGCAGCTGGACGATGTCGTTAAGGCCCACGTTGTAGTCAAAGATGGTGTGTCCATCCTCCATCTGAAACACACACACGTTATAGTCAATAATTATGAGGACATTCTCCATCTGAAACACACACACACACACACACACGAGGAGAGGGCGGCCCTGAGATTAAGACACATTTACTCCTAAATCAGAAGCGGACGTCCGAAACATGTCGGGAACGTTCAATCTCAACAGGTTTTGCAACATTTGCACATTATGTTAACTCGAAATGGCGTAGCCTGGACAGGCGTGTGCATCCAGAGGCTTTTGCTCACACTTCTGACACACTTAAATAAACCTCAGATGACGCAGCAAAAGATTTACCTTTACAAATGCAAGACGGGAACGGAAGAAAAAAAACAAAAAACAGAAAGAATGCCAAGAAGGGGCTTTCAGCTTTGTTTACGTAACATAATACGAGACTGGCTTCCTAGGCATAACGTTTAGTCCCAGACTAAACGAGAACCTAAAGGACGATGAAAAACAGCATTACGGCAGGACTTGGCTTAATCTGGGTCCAGGAAACTGGCACCGGTTACTCAATACATCACAGTCTATGCAGTCTATGCAATGGCTGTTCAAATACACGTTTTCCTACGTTCGGTCAGGGCTGATGACTGCCCTCGTCTTACACGCACAGCCCAGACACACACAGAAACAAGCCACTTACACCATGTGACCACCATACACAAGTGAACAGCGAGGACAGCCATCTACAGGCAGCATGCCTTTCATACAGCTAAATAGCTTGCTCTGGCATGAAAGTGTATCTCCATAAACCATGTCAGATGCACCATCTCTCGCCCTCATGCACGCATGCACATACACACCCACGAGGGATCCTAAGCAGGAAGTATGAGCAAGGTTTATAGGTGGAAGGGCCAGGCATGTTTACCTCATGAGTCATGAGTATGGGTCTAGAAGTGTGTGGGTGTGTGTGTTTGTGAGGCTGAGAGTCTGGATCTGTGTGAGGTTGGGTCTGGGGGGGAAGGGGGGGCGGGGTGAATGTGTGCGAATGTTCCACAGTGGAGGGCTCTGATTGGTCCATACCTGCTTGCCCCGGTAAAAGAGCCTTTGCCTCTCCGGCTCCACCTTGAAAAGTTCCATGATCTTGAGCCGCAGGTCGTCCACCTTGGTGAGCTTGGACAGGGAGTCCACCCTGTGGGTCTCCTTGCCGTCCATGGTGCGCACCTGAATCCACATTGCAGCAGCCCTGCAGGAGGAAGCCGCGACACTCAATACTGTGTCTAGCAACAGTGTTCATACAGAACCTCAACACTAGGACAATAATAGCCTGGGGTGTCAGGTGTCATCTGAAGAGGAGGTTACTTGACAGTGAAAAGTTCTCAGAGACTGATCAAAGATCTCGTCAGTTATTGCTAACTCAGATACAAAATCCTTTTACAACGGCTGATTCTGCCTGCCACTTCAAACACATTTTAGGAGGCAATATACTCATTTAGGCTTCTCAGCTCCGCCCCGTGCTGGTTCTGTTGTCTTGAGACATGATGCGCCCCCTAGTGTTTGTCGGGCCCAAAAGTGATTCTAGACTCGAGGTCCAATGCTCAAGCTTGTACTGTCAGTGTTCGGAGCCAAGTTACACCAACACATTTACGAAGTAAGTCTAAGGTCCGAATGCGAACTAAATTACGAGCGATGGGCGCATAAGGCTAACGGAACTGAATGCCTTTGTTCAGAATGATTAACACCGAACAACGCCTTCCCTCAGACTATCTATTTAGGTAACGTTACAGTTAGTAATATCCCGTGATACTAAAAAGGATCACCACAATAACAGTATAACAGCTAGATGATTTACATTTTAACCATAAGTCAATCAGACCTGTGGACACTCACGTAGGTTATCAAGCACTTGCAATGTGCCTTTCGGTTAACGTTAGACCGCGCTACTAGGCATTTGTTTCCTCTTTGCCGATTGGTTGTAAGGCTGGGCACTTTTGTTAGCGTTAGCTACCTAGCTACATCGACTCTACTAACTAATCTTACCCATTTGTACTGAATAGTTAGCTAGCCAGCTAGCTGATGGAGACCTGTCTGAAGTAACGTTAACACACTCTACCAACCCCTAACAAACTGAGCTAACGTTAATCCCCGAATGGCCATCTGCAGAAGGCTGCCCATGAGGACTTCTAGTCACCCACTGACAACTGGCTTCACCGTAAAACTAGCCAGCTGACTGTCTTCCACTACAAAGTAAAATGGCTTTCAATAAACGTTATTAAGTGTTAACAAGCAAGGATTTTTAAAATAAGATTTGACTGCACTTATCCTTAACAGTTAGTCTTCTCGTGGTCTGTAAAACTAACTTAACGTTACATGTCGTACAAGCAACAAAACAAAGCTATATTCATTGCAACATATCGGTAATTTAGGAAATATTCAACGACAATCCCGTTGCAAAATAGTTCCTAATTTTGAAGAAGTGATCAAATTGCCGCTAAATTTGGTTACTGCCAGGGTAAATTCACTTGACGTTCGCTAGCTAACATTAACTTGACAATCTCTTTGCACGGTTACCCAACTTCCACCAAATATAGACACAGATCAAAAAACTCAAACTTACCTCTATTAACTTCCAAACACAAAAAGGGAATCGCGGCAAATGATCACCCAAAAACCTCCAAACTATTATGAGGCTCTGAATTTAATAGCTGACCAAATTCTCTTCTCCAGGATGTCTACAGAAAGTTGAAAGCCGAATCAATAAGATTCTTCCACAACGTGTTTGTCCTCCTGGTCCAGACTTGCTGCTCTGCTATTGGTCCAGGGGACTACTGATCTGCTCTGTCATTGGCTTTCAGGTCTATCATTCACGTTTGAGGCTGGAGCTTAATCCCAGCGCGCGAAACTAGGGTCTCGTTGCAGGCATGCTTTCCTCTGTTTTTACGCGAGATTATGTAAACGACCCACGTCCAGCTGAAGACTTGAAAACAACATGCAAGTCAACTCCAAATAAACCATCTAGAGAACTTGAATTGGGCTGGTAGCGCCGACCTTATTGCAGTTTCCACACGCCCTTATGAATATGGCAATACATTTGGTTATCAGTGGACTTGGTGGAAAACGTGCTCATCTGTTGCCCAGTGGGCGCCGCTGCTTCGCGCAATTTGACTCAATAATCAGCCATTTGTGGCGCGTTACATTGTTGTGAGTCAGTCCGCTTCATCCAAATTTGGCGGGAGATCTCTGAAACGCCAAAATGAATAAGCTAATTCTTCTCTTCTCGGCACTAGACGCCACAGCACTCAGCGCAGGTCCACCCTCACTGATTATGCCGTTTGCACATAATCTTCAGTGCCCTTATGCTCTATAACGTATTAAATTAACGTACACAGTAGCCTAATTTTACTGATTCCAGTCAAAACCAAGCTGTTCACTCTTGATCAGGTTTTGTCTCTGTGTAAGAGTTAAATAATAATGTAATAATAATGTTGGGGGGGTGTTCTGCCTGGGCGTTTTACAGTTCTGTTAAGCTATAGCCTTATTTAGGCCCCATGATTTAATTTATACATTGTTGATTTTTGGGAAATAAACCCATATTTTTGTTAAGACCTCAATCCTGCGTCTACTTCTCGATCCCTCACACAGGTAATCTTGATCTTACAACTTTTATTTCATGCAACGCTTTGTGTTGTAAGCAATTCCAATCAAACGTGTTGATCAATATGTTTACCCAGACGACGTAATTTGTAAATTCATTGACAATTTGAAAAGCTAAATCCGGGTTAGACAGAGGCGTCTTTCTGTTTCCGTGTTGGCCTGTTCCATAGACTGATACAGTCTATGGCCTGTTCTTAGTAAGCACAACTCTGCTGTAACACAACTACGTCTTCATCTCCATGTAATGCACAGTGCTGATACCGATCGGTCCGAGTAGACGATAAAGTCGAAAATGTTTGATTAGTGTTTGACCTCGCTATAGGGTTTTATATTTGTCTTTAAGTAGGCCTACAATGTGACAAAAAAAAACATCCATCGGGTCGTCCATGGGAGAGTCATGCTTCCCTCTACTGGCCCCACTAATGCATTGAAATGCTGGACCTAAGTTTGAAACGTATTCATTCCCTGCCCTTGCTCCTTCCTATATAAAGCCTTCTTAGAGTCGATACAAGCACAGTAACGTGGTCGTACGATAATGCTACAAAACTATAAAAAGCAGACATTCTCTGATAAAAGTCAGATTAAAACGATCTTCCGTCTTCCTTTATTTGGTATCGGTTTCCGGGTTACCTAACCAAAGTGCTCTCTGAACACTTCCTGGATATTCAAAACACGTTCGCCGTCACTTCTTCGAAAACCTAAGGTATGTCAACCATACACTGTATAAAATAGATGTCAATACGTGAACGTTCACGCTATTGCTCCCATGCTTCTGATAGGATATCTTCGGACAAGAAGTAACACGCTAAATTGGGTAGACTGTCTTTGGTCTCAAAGTAGCAACTCTCCCGGTAGCCCGGTATACCTGTTTCTGAGCTCGTGTAGCCCTGTCTATCTCACTAATGTATCATGTTTAAATAGACGCATGTCTCGCTCACTTAATATTCTTTGCATTAGGCTTCAATATGTTACTATCTTGTGTGTTGTTTATAATTTCTCCACACTACAATGCTGATGTGCCTGAATACAGTCAATCTCAAGCCAGTGGTAAACCCATGTGAATGGCCTTGTATAATACTACTCCGTCTCTGTCTTACAGTTCGGCATCAAGGACTTACTGATCAGCACTGTACAAATGATGCATCTCTACTCTCTCTAATGTCACTGGGCCAAACAATAATGACTGATCACATACACGCATGTACTAGAGGAACCCCACTACAGAGGCATGGCAGAGCAGGGTGGAGGGAACAGCCAGAGGGAGAGGGCCGCAGTGACAGGGCCAGACCTGCAGGGGGCCTTTGAGGTGATCTGCCACACCCCTGAAGAGCGACTGCTGAGTATCACACTGCAGATGGGTGGCGAGAATGGCTCTGCGGAGCAATTGGTCCAGGCCATGGCCCTCATCGCCCTGCGGAGGGAGGCCGACGCTCTGCAGCGGCTACACGCCCTTGGCGGCCATCGCATCGCCGCTTACCTGGCCGGCCAGGTGAGCGCCAGCCAGGGGCAGCTGGAGGACCTCAGGGTGGACACGTTCGAGCCACCAGAGCCCCGTGTGGACACGCTTCGCGAGCTGGCGCGGATCTACCGCGTGCTGGTTCAGGAGCGGCTGTGCGAGGCCTCGCTGCGCGATCAGGCCTACCAGGCTGCCCTGCTGGAGTGCAGGAACAGCAGCAACGACAGCAACAGCAACGACGGGGAAGAGCTGCGCCACACAGGCACTTCCTACCTGAACGACCTCATAGAGGAAGTCCGAGGTGCCTGTGGCGTGGAGATGAGCTTGAAGGCCCTGCGGATTAGCTCGAACAGCCCCCAGCCCCTCGCCACGGTCACCAGCCAGGCGGAGGGCAGCCGTAGCCATCCCACGTCCCTCACCTCCTCCACCTTCAGCTCGAGCTCTCTGCCCAGCCACCTGGAGATCAGCGCCACCCCAACACAGCCTTTGGGCGGCGCCAGCCACACACACTCACTGCAGATCTCCACACAAACACAGGCCGCGCAGCAGAACACACACACACAGGCTACGCAGGATACCTCTATACACACACAGGCTACGCAGGATACCTCTACACACACACCCAACTCACTCACGGGTGCCTCTACACACACACCCAACCCACACACAGGTGCCTCTACACACACACCCAACCCACACACTGGTGCCTCTACACACACACCCAACTCACTCACAGGTGCCTCTACACACACACCCAACCCACACACTGGTGCCTCCTCTGCAGGTACTGCTCTGGTGGGGCGGGAGGCAGAGGGCTGTTCAGGCCCAGGGTCTGCATGTCGCACGGGTGCGGATAACGGCAACGCTGCTGCTGCCCCTGGTCCTGCACCTGCTGCTGCTGCCCCTGGTCCTGGTCCTGCCCCTGGTCCTGCCATGCTGGACATGCCCAGCCACCCCCCCACCCAGTGCTCAGGTAGGGGCGGGATGCATCAGCTCGTCACGTCCATCAGCACATGTGTGGAGACGCAGCGTCCACCTGAGCCCGTCCTCCCCGAATTCTCCCGCTCCGTCAGCGCGCCCGAGGCGACGTCACGGCGGCAGGGGGAGGACGAGGACGAGGGGGTGGTGTTCTACGCGTTCGTTATCCTGCACGCCCCAGAGGACGAGGCGGCGGCCGAGGAGCTGCGCAGTAAGCTGGAGAGTGCCACAGAGGGGACCGGGGCCACGTTCTCCCAGGACTTCCACATCCCGGGCCGACACGCGCTCAGCTGCATAGACGACGCCATCAACAACTCGGCCTTCACCATCTTGCTCCTCACACGCAACTTCACCTCGCGCATGCAGGAGGTAGTCACCAACTCCGCCCTAATGAATGCTATACATAACTTCCACAAGTACAACACGGTCATCCCGCTGCAGCCCCAGAGGAACCCTATGCCCAACAACGAGGTACCCCTGGTCCTGAGGACCCTAGTCATGCTCCGCGAGAGCAACCGGAACTTCAGCCACCTCGCCAGGAAGGCCATCAGCCCGGAGAAGGTGAAACGGCAGAGGCGCGTCTGGGAGCAGGAGCAGGAGGTGTTGCGTCTGCAGGAGCAGCGGCGGCGACTCCTGGAGGAGAACCGCAGGCAGCAGGAGAGTATATGGCAGCAGCAGGAATACATCCGACTGGCCCAGGAGAACTGGGCCAACTACCACAAGCTGAGGAGTCAGAGTCCAACCCATCTCCCACCTAATTTTGCTCCTGCTCCAGGCATGGCAGGGCCCTCTCCTGCCCCACCACCTAACTACCCCTCTTGGCCCCCACAGATGCCACCTAACTACCCCTCTTGGCCCCCACAGATGCCACCTAACTACTCCTCTTGGTCCCCACAGATGAACCCATATACCCCTTGGCCCCCCTCACCACAGTCTCCAGCAAACATTACGATCCAGAATGCATCATGCATCATGATTGGGAATGACTCTACTATGACTATAGGAGACCCGAGTGTGATTCAGGAGGATCTAAATGAGGACTTACTACAGGAGGATCTGGATGAGGACTGACTGCACTGTGATTCAGGAGGATCTAGATGAGGACTGACTGCACTGTGATTCAGGGTGATCTAGATGAGGACTGCCTGCAATGTGATTCAGGGTGATCTAGATGAGGACTGCCTGCAATGTGATTCAGGAGGATCTAGATGAGGTCTGACTGTATTGTGATCTGGATGAAGGCTGACTGCTGTGTGATTCAGGGTGATCTGGATGAGGTCTGACTGCTGTGTGATTTAGGGGGATCTGGATGAGGACTGACTGCTGTGTGATTTAGGGGGATCTGGATGAGGACTGACTGCTGTGTGATTTAGGGGGATCTGGATGAGGACTGACT
Organism: Alosa sapidissima; assembly: GCF_018492685.1. Taxonomy (NCBI): domain Eukaryota; kingdom Metazoa; phylum Chordata; class Actinopteri; order Clupeiformes; family Clupeidae; genus Alosa; species Alosa sapidissima. Next base: position 32,842,206 of record NC_055968.1, on the reverse strand, counting down.
GCTGTGTGATTTAGGGGGATCTGGATGAGGACTGACTGCTGTGTGATTTAGGGGGATCTGGATGAGGACTGACTGCAGACACAGGCTCAGAGCTCTTCTCAGGACACTGTGCTCTTACGGCAGTAATGCTGCAGGCATGCAAGTACAACAGTACTTCAGTACAACTGAAATGCTACAAGATGAGTTCAAACTCAAATTTGTTCTCAAAATGATTATTTCTCTCAATTTTGTAACTGACTAGTAATTCTATGTTCTCTTAAAATGACATCATACCAGTGTCATTGTGTCTTTTTGAATTTTATGAATGAAGCATTTCTTTGTTCCTCCTCCAAATATGGCTACACATGAGGAAATGACCCCGACTACCTTTATTGTACTGTTGGTTCCTCATTGTCATTACAAACATTCAGCTGTAGTATCGCTGACACGCTTGATAGATAAATAGACATTTCCTTAACAGCATGCCCTAGCTGCCATATCAAGCCTTCAATATTGCTCACTGGTGAGGGTTAAAGGGGAATTTACAGTCGCCGTTCCTGACCTACAGTAGCGCGCGCCAGTGTGATGTCAAAATGACGTAGATCACTCGGTCACACAATGGATTTCAGTCTCGCGCAGGCAGCTCCTGCACAGGTGCATTGGCAGCTCCTGCACAGGTGCATTGTCATTTGTGTCGCGTCTGGTTGCAAAGTCTTTCATAAATCAACAGAGGACAACATCAATAGCAGCCAGACATGTCGCCATTTCATATGGCCTAGTCCACAACTTAAATAAACTGAGTCATTTAAATAAAATGGCTGTAGTCATGCATGAAGTTTGAATAGTCTCTTTGAGAAGTTCAGAGGACTAATTTGTTACAGTTGGGAATTTTTAATAGTCAGCTGGAGCAGTTAACAAAGTTACCGGCGAGAGTTGCAACACAGGGAATTAAAGGTACTCTAAGCGATGTTGGGTAAAGTCACTTCTGTTGACGTTCAAACAAAACAAAGCTAGCCCGCTACTCCCTCCTCCTCTCTCGTGCAGTTGAAACTCTCCTAAACGCACATCTTGTCGGTGATCGGCTGGAACAGTTTGTTATGTTTTTATGGTCCAGGCTGTCCACAGAGACAGCGATTTTTCACAGTGTATTCAGGGCACAGGCAGCTAGTGGATGGTGAGGTGAGGTTTGCTGTAGGCCTATGTGACAAAAAATGTTTTAGCTTAGAAACCGCGTAACATTGCTTAGAGAGCACATTCAAGAGAAAAGAACTAGGACCCAGAAACATGCCATTAATCCAGCAAAAGGTAATAAAGAGATTTATTTTCAACCAAAGTAGGCTATAGCTCTACTGCTAAGACCTGAAAAAAACCTCTTTCCCCTTTAGGAAACGACACAAACTCATCTCTCAGCATCTTAATAACTATGCAAAATCTAAGATCCTAAGCACAAACAGTGGTGGATCAGTTGTCTCACGCCAGATATTGCTCATGCACAAGAACTTCGCTCATAGACTGGCTTTGCACTTTGTCCTGCATTTAAATCGGGGTCCTATAGCAGCACACAAATTAACAAACAAAAACATTGGATTAATGAAATACCATGGACAGGCAGGGTTGAATGACTTCCAATAAGATGCACGTAGCAGGAGATAGCAGATCTAACATGGGGACATTGGAATACAGCCAACTCTTGTTGCACGTTTTAAAGGCACACAAACGCCAGGGATGTCCTCAATCTAATTCACTGCCCTACAACAGAAAAAACGTACTGGCCCGTACGGGGATCGAACCCGCGACCTTGGCGTTATTAGCACCACGCTCTAACCAACTGAGCTAACCGGCCATGTTATTCCGCGGGAAAGCAATCTCTATTCAAAATTCAAAACAAAACATAACACTTATTTACCTACAGAATTTGTTATAAGTCTTGTAACCGCCCGCCGTCGCTCGACGCGCACCTTCAAAAAAGTCGAGGCGACGTAGACCGAAGGACTGTGATTGGTCGACTCGCCCTGTGTGTTGGTATCTCGTAACACCCCCAATTATCACCACTTTTGTTCGAACCTTAAATTTTTGAGTAGCCATAGCAGGTGTGTAGATTTGAACAAAATCTGGTTCGGTTCTTAACGGGAGCATTTACTGCCTAAAATATCCGATTTTGTTTACCACGCGCGGAGTTATAGTAATGGCCTGATGGGTCACCGCTGTCTCGCTATCCGGCAAAAGATTCTTTGGACGCCGCTATTTATGGATTTCCGGCTCCCATTGACTTACATTGAACACATGTAAACAAAACGTCAATTATGTGCTCAAACTAATGCCGCTGACTTATGAAAACAACCATTCCACTTTGATACGAAACTACATAATTGTACAACATTTATACAACAAAAATCACAGAATTTGGATCAAGTAATGTGGAGAAATCTTATGCAAAGTGTCAACCCCTAACAATGTGCCCATTGCCCAAATTTATGGTCGACTAATGTCGAATGTCAGAGTAATGACATTGAAAAAGGTACCTTCATGATACACTTTAATTTATAAAGGTACGAAGTATAAAAAGAAAAACAAAATTTATCAGATGGATTACCCAAATAATTTGTAACAAATTACATTTATTCGAGGGCACATCTATTCCCAGAACTATAATGGGTGTTAAATATTCCACAACCACTAGATGGCAGCATGACACAGCACATAAAGTACACATACGTTTCGCTGCGACCTGAAGGATGGCGTGGTTGAAAATCCACTTCTCCTGCACTTCGGGTCTAATAGCGAGTGAATTGTATGACCACCAGATGACGCCATTTCACTGCACCTCGGGCCTAATAGCTGCTGTAACTTCGTTTAAGTAATAAGCCTCGAGGAGCCGACGGTTACACTTGTTTTATGGGCGTTGTTAGCCACGCTGCGCAAGCCGGGTAGGCTACAGAAGAAGCCAATAGGCTACAGTCGCGTGTGTTTGTGGTGATTTATTCCATGTATTAACAAAATAATAATGTAACATTAAAAAAATAGCCTACATAGATAAAAAAAAAAAAAATGTAAATAATTACACCAAAAAAGTAAAGAAGCTTTATCATTGATGTATAAGCTTACTGAAAATCAAATATAGGCCTAGCCTACAATTGTGTTCCACAGACAATATGTCTTACAGATAATAACAACAGTAAGAACATAGGCTAACCTAAGTCATGACGACACGGGGGCTTAAGTCTCATGTTGGCCTATGACTACTAGGCTACCAAGCACGTCTGGGTCTGCGACAGTGAAATAGCTCCTATATTAATTGTGGCGCCAATGAATATATGCTAACATGAATCTCATCAGTCACCTATAGATAAGGGTTAGGCTATAACATATGTAGGCTATAATGTAAAAATAGGGTCATATCATATAATGTTGACTTATTAAGATGGGGGAGAGAGCTGAACATATTACACTGAACTAATTGTTCATTGTTGAAAATCAATCAAAAGTTTGTAGTTGATCCAGATGTCATTGGTCGCAAGGACTGTTAATGGGTGTATCCACAATTGGGAAATTGGGACGGACTGCTAATGCAATCAGTGGCCGTCAGAAAACATGTTAGACAACTGAGGAATGAGATGCCACACATAAAATGTACAGTCAAACAGAATGCACAAACATCAATAGGAATCCACCAAACACTGCAGGGAACCATGTTATTGTCAATCAGCACTCTGCCACGCTAAATCATACCCTGCTTATGTTTGTGCAGAGCAGAACAGATATTTGTAGATATGATGCAGGACCTGTTAAGAGAGATTGGCAACTCAGTCTCCCTCATACTAGTCCCTATGGTGAACGATGTAATAGCATAGTGCTGCTGCTTCTGATGTGCAAGACAAGACAGGGTATATATTCATAATGTGACAGGCAGCATGTATTTATCATTATGTTACAACCTCTGAACAACTACTATTGATGTTAGAAGAACAAAACAATACATCTTCAAATGTTCATTGCTTATTACATGTGTTATAAAAACAAAATCCTTGTCTGCTTTCTGTGTTTTTGCATGCACCTGTCAACAGGGGTGTAAAGACATATTTGTTCACCATGCACTTAGGCTGTTCTGAGTCATTGTTTGTATGTTATAGTATTTGTTGATTTGCATTTATTGCCCATTGATTTTGCATTCACATTATTGTTTATTATTGGTATTCTCCTTATTAATGTAGTGTCACCAACATTTAAAATAATATCAACTGACATTGTTATTCATAGCCATATTTATTCTGCTCTTATAAGGTAATACAGTGCACATATTTATATTTCATTTATACTACTCTAAACCACCTTCTGAAAATCAACTGTATAGTGTTTCACTGCACCATATTTCTTGACCTGTCTCACCACCTGCCTATAGGCTGCTTACACCACCTTACTTACAACACTTTGAAGAGCCAAAAACAAAGCTCAGCACACCTGTTCAACAAGTTTTTATTGTCCACTACTGGGGAAATTCATCGGCAACACTTTATTTTAATGTGTCGCTGTTACAGTGTACCTACCTAATTAGGTACAGTGGTACAACCTGTGTAACAACATGTACTATCAGGTACTGTACTATCATTGTACTTGCATTATGTATTTGTGGGTACCTACATAGGCTATAGTTGTTACATTGTAATACTGAGTGCTTTTACAAAACGTTGCCAATTTGCCTAAATTTTCATCAGAGGCAAAGAGCTGATCTGAGACCTGCTGGATGGGGTAAATCTGGTCATGAAAGATTTCATTTTTCCGATTTATTCTTATTATATGGTATTATTATTCCGCTGACGCTTTTTTTGCGTTTAATGCGGCTTCAACCGTTTAACATAGAAACTTCATTCAAACTGCGTTGCGTAGGTCTTACTTAGGTGACTTCAGCTATGTATTTTTCAACTTTGTAACTTTTATACTTTTTAAACTATTAATTAAAAACTACAAAAAATTCCCCATAGACTGAACATTAGCGATTATGACATCACAGTAGGGCACTTAGAATCCTATGCCAAGTGTTCCGATCACCTCCAGCAACTGTCTGTCTCAGGCTTTAAAGGTGCGATTTGTAGGATTGTTACCGAACGTTCTGTTGGCCAAAATCAAAACACTGGTGAACGTTCTCAAGCCTACCAGACGCGAGCCTCTTCTGGGTTGCCAGATGTAATGAAGACTTAGCTAACGTTAGTTGACCTGCAGCTGCTTTAACGTTTCTCCAACCATGACCCAGCTACACATTACGGAAACAGTGAAAACAAAAAATACCTCTCTAACCAACGTAACATATGTAGCTGAAGTTAGCGATGCAGATGAAGTTTAGCATAGGCTACCTGTTGTGGAGAACTATGGCCAGCTCTGCGTCAGACTTGATATTCTTCGTTTGACGAAGACGTCACCATCTCAGGAAGCTCCCGATGTCCACTTAATTTGTTTCTTGTTTTAATTTTGGAAATTTGCCTGCCTCTTGTAGGCGTTCATGACTACAACTGACAGCTGTTGACAGTTGGCCTTTGCTAATTTGGCAACCCAAATAGGAGGACGCGCTAGCCCATTATTAATACGCTATTCTAGAATTAATCGTTCAAAACATAAACGAAAATTCCAAGAGATTCCGCCCCGTAACTGATTTTTTTTCATGGGTTTTACGGGGTTTCACGGATTAGAGTAATGTTGTCAAATAAGTCATTACTTCAATTCATCGTGTTTCCTCACTCTCTGACAACATATGGTGATCATTTCTGGAATGGTTATTGTTTATTTTCCATTATTTCCTACATACTGGACCTTTAAGCATACAATCTAGCTCTATTAACCCTTAAAGGAGTACCGTCACACCGGTGTGACGGGAATGTTGAGAAATGAACGTTCTAAAGAATATCTGGGTTCATTGAATTCAACATAGAATTTTAGAACCTTCAATTGTTGCGGAACTTAGAATGTTCAAAAACCTACACCTTTAAGGGTTAAGACTACAGATCCTGTTTAACTGTTTCCTCTGCCCACAACTGTTCAAAATAAAAGTCTCCACTACAATAATTCCCTATTAAATAATTTGACCATTTAAACTATCCAACTATTTAACTTTTCAACTATTCCAACTGTCAGTTATCATCAACTATGCCTCTAGCCTACTATATTAAACCACCACCTACCTAGCAACCAATTTAGCAACCATTGAAATTAAGCATCTATGTCAGTTTCCATAGCAACCAACATGATTATACTAGCAAACCACTGTAGTAACTCCTTTATTTCTGATAGTAGCTACCGTGGACACCCTAGCAACAACCTAGAAACGACTTCAAGTACCCTAGCAACAGCCTAGCAACCACATTCACAGTTAAAACCTAGCAACCAACATTAACTTAGCAACCAGCATAGCAACCACCATAACTACTCTAGCAACAGTCAGTTGTCATCAACTTTGACTCCCGTCAACTGTTTCCTCTCCCCACAACTGTTTCAAAGTAAAACTCCTCACTACAATAATTCCATTTTAAATAATTTAACCATTTTAACTATCCAACTATTTAACTGTTCAGCCTTTCAAACTGTCAGTTGTCATCAACTATGACTCCCGCCAACTGTTTCCTCTGCCCACAAATTCAACTTCAAAATAAGTCCTCAATACAATAATTTGCTATAAAATAATTTCACTATTTAAACTATTTAACTGTTCGGCCATTCCAACTGTAAGCTGTCATCAATTATGACTCCCCGCCAGCTTTTTTCTCTATCTGACCTCCATCTTTTTACTTAGATTATATTTTAGACAATATTCAACAATATTTCCTTCAGCAGCCATTTTTGCATTTTCATGCACTCGTAATTCCCTGGAATTACATTTTCTAGTTTGGTTTGTTCTATTGACATGGAATGAATGAACAGGCACACGTGACTATGGAGTAGGTCTACTTCACAATTCAGATTTTCAGATGGTGCGTTGTGGCTGACAGCGGCCCTAAAATCTCGAGTGTCTGTTTATTGCTGGTTCCTGGTTGCTGTAGTGCAATGATGTCATCTGCTGGCCGTGCCGCGCAATAGCGCCACAACATATGTAATTTCACTGGACATTACGGTAAAAATCTTGTTTTTCCTTACTAATATTCGTGTCATCCAACTAACATATTGCTTAATTCTTTTGACATGTCGTTCCTTTATAAATTGTAATGTAATATAAAGGTACGTTTTTGAATGTCATTACTCTGACATGTGAGGGATAACGGCCACCGACGTGACCTGTTATACGTGACTCATGGACAAGGGGAAATGCCATTAACTCGGCGTCACGCAGCGGCAATTTTCTTAATATCGAAATTTCTCCACATTACTTGATCCAAATTCTGTAATTTTTGCTGGATAAATGTTGTACAAAAATGTAGTTTCGTATCAAAGTGGAATGGTTGTTGTCATAAGTCAGCGGCGTTAGTTTGAGCACATAATTGAGGTTTTGCTTACATGTGTTCAATGTAAGTCAATGGGCGCCGGTATTCGGCCAATGGCGGCGCCCAAAGAATCTTTTGCCGGATAGCGAGACAGCGGTTGATGGGTCGCCTATTTACGCCGTTTTAATGGCACATGAACGGTTAGACCAAGAATTCTCGTCATGAAATAAAAATTCCACTGGAGCTCCAAGCGGATGTGTACGCAGCCTTACAACACTGTTCAGTACAGATCTTCGAGTCACGGTAAAATGTCATTTTTGGTACAAAGCTAATTTAGATACACCTATGGTGTGGGTCCTTGCGTTTCTTTAGGAATCCGCCGTCTTGGTTTGTATAGAAATGGATATTAAATGACACAAACACATAAGACGGCGGAAATACGGGACCGACGGTAATAGGGGGAGTTCCGGATAGGTAGCAACATGCTAGTTCACTGACATAAGCGTTGCAAATAAACGCAGACATAATATTATTTGGGTTACAATGATGGGATTATCGTTCGTTTGTAAAGTCAATATTTATCAGTAACGTTTTGAAATCAGCACTTCGCTACTTTGTGGGCAGTTGCGGGAAAGTTTGCTTGCTAACATAATATGAACTGGCTGACAGACGTCGCTTAACCTCAGATTTAACATTAATGTTGCGTAGAACGCGGATTACGTTTCAAACATGCCTTTTCAAATACAGAAACAAGAGTGAGAACTGAATTTGTATGCTAACGTTACTGGGGCGATTTTGGTTGACCCAGAGAATGTCCGTAAACGGGCTCTGGTTGACTCTGACTCCACAGAGTAGCTCTAGCCTCTGATCGATTTTCATGTAAAGCCATGCCCATATTTGTATTTTTTAAAGTCACGTGTTTATTACGTATACTCACTCCTCGTTAGTATAGTGGTGAGTATCCCCGCCTGTCACGCGGGGGCCAGCCGCGTATAGGTGTAACGGAGAAACAGCCAATCAGATTGAAGCTTTGTTCTGCCCTGTGCATATCATTATCTATTTTATTATTTAATTATTTACTTGAAAGGCACAGGTTCAAATCCCGTCAGGAACATTATGAAGTATGAAAAAAATGAGTAGAAAGCATTGAAAATAATCATTCTTTAAAGAAATTTGCAACTGTAAATGTAAAATATAACTTAATATTTTATATAATTTGTTTTTGATGGAAGAAATGCTGCTCCTTCAGCACAGTAAAATACTGCAATAATAATAACAATAATAATAATAATGATAATATAATGCAACATTGCAGAGGAGAGTACTTTTCCAGTTATTCTCTTATTTTTTGTTTAATTATCATTAATATCTTCCAGGAGAAAAAAGAAAGGCAATGTGTAGTATTTCAGAAGCAAGGTTCCATTTTATTTGTGAACAAGTTATAAATTACAGATAGTAAACAGTTATGAACAACATTGATAAAAAAAAAAACAGCATTCTGTGTGTGTGTGCGTGAGAGGCAGTGTGTGTGCATGTGTGTGTCTAATCCTGTGTGTGTGTGTGCGTGTGAAGGTGTGCGTGCGTCTGTGTGCGTGACAGCGTGTGTGTGTGTGTGTGTGTGATAAAATCATCTCTAAAAAATAATAAAAGTTGGTAAATTAAAGGTTTAAGTTATGGATATGGTTATGGGATTTTGCAAGCCTTTGTCCAAAGCGACACATACATACATAAACACCATAATGTTTAAAATTTAACAGGGAACAGATTAGAATGTTGGTCAAACTATAATAAGGAGAATAACAATACTAAACAACAATGACAATTCAATCAATAGCCTAATAAAATAAGTAATGAAAATGAGGGGAAAAGCGAAAATAAACAATAATGTCCATTCCATCAATAATATAAAAAAACAATGACATGGTAAGACTATATTAAGGATTATATTAAGTGATACAAAAAATTACAGAACATTGGAGAACAGCATACTATGACTAAATGAACACGAGCTGAAGAAGGCAAAGTGTGTGTGTGTGTGTGTGTGTGTGAGAGGCAGTGTGTGTGCATGTGTGTGTCTAATCCTGTGTGTGTGTGTGCGTGTGAAGGTGTGCGTGCGCCTGTATACGTGACAGCGTGTGTGTGTGTGTGTGTGTGATAAAATCATCTCTAAAAAGTAATACAAGTTGGTAAATTAAAGGTTTAAGTTATGGATATGATTATGGGATTTTGCAGACGCCTTTGTCCAAAGCGACACACACATACATAAACAACATAATATTTAAAATTTAACAGGGAACAGATTAGAATGTTGGTCAAACTATAATAAGGAGAATAACAATACTACTATAAAAAAAACAATGACATGGTAATACTATATTAAGGATTATATTAAGTGATACAAAAAATTACAGAACATTGGAGAACAGCATACTATGACTAAATGAACATCAGCTGAAGAAGGCAAAGTGTGTGTGTGTGTATGTGTGTGTGTGTGTATGTGCCTGTGTGCCTGTGTGTGTGTGTGTGTGCCTGTGTGCGGGTCGGCTGCTTCTGGACGATACACTTAGACACCAGGGTTGTGCACAATTCGAATTGCAATTCTGCTTCCTGTTTGCTACCTCATTTGAAATGCAAGTAAAATTCAAGAATTAAATTGGAATTTAAGAGCCAGTTTCAATTCCATTCTGGAATTTTGCACAAGCCTGTTAGACACTGCTGCTGGCCCTGGGTCCGCTGTTGCTGGGCGATACAATGACACTGCTGGTGGCCCTGGGTCCGCTGCTGATCCAGCGCCATTGCTGCTGGATCCTGGGTGCGCTGCTGTCACTGCTGATGCTGCTGGGCCCTGGGTCAGCTAATGTTGGACGATACACTGCCGATGCTGCTGGGCCCTGGGTCGGCTGCTGTCAGACGATACACCGCCACTGCTGAACCGGCCGCTGCTGTCAGACGATACACCGCCACTGCTGCTGGGCTGTGGGTCCACTGCTGCTGGACGATACGTTGCCGATGCTGCTGGGTTCTGGGTCGCCCCCGCTGAGCCCGTCTGCAGTGCCTGGTCAAGGTGCCACCACAGTCCTCTCTGTCTCCCTCTGTGTTCTGACGGACCTGTACAAATAATTAAATGTCACCATTTATGTACAGTCCTTAAAGCGGGTAACTGAATATGACCACAGCGTTGTGCTAAAACATTTGACCTACCATTGGGAGAGTGCCCTTTGATTTAGCTCACACAGCTGTATCGGCGCCCGACCCATCAGCCTGCGCACATCACGCTCTGGGGTCGCTTCCTTTCAGTGCCACTGTGTCCCTTGCCTCCATGCACACCCTGTCCACCCTCTTGATCTTCTAGGTAGTGGTCCCCTTCTGGCGGTACTCAAGGGCCAGTTCTGCTGCAGCGGAGAGCCACAGGGTCAGTTGGGAGGATGAGGGCTCAAACCTAAAGGGGGACACAGACGCAACTTTCTACGAGGAAAAGACAAACAATTTAAATCACACCATACAGAATCCATTTTGAAGACACACACAGATCCCTGGAGTTGTAATAATAGCCTATCACTATTAGTTTGATAGTGGTGTACTCATTAACACACATAAAAAAATCAGGTGTTCTGTTTACATATCTAAAGCATACTTAGACTTCGAATTTCGATTTCACAATGTAGTAAAAACATCTAGAGGGTCTAAACATGCTAGCCAGATTATCTGATGAGGGCTTAAATACATTTACAGAGACCACCAGCCCTCGTAAAAGTAGTAAACAAAAATAGTCCATTCATTCATCACTGTTTTTAGCATGGAATTCCCGGTTGACATGTTTACACTTCAAAAGCATATTTACACCTCAAATTCCAACTCCAAACTGTTGTAACACCATCTCTATGGTCTTAAGAAGTGAGCTAGGGTGTCTGATCACGTTTTTAAAGTATTTCCAGTGATCGTCAGGTCTTTACAGTGGCGATTGGTAGCTCATTCGTTTTCAATGCATTTAGCTGCTAGCATGCTAATCGTGGTTGATATTCTAACGCATCTAAAGCATATTTGCACTTTACATTTCGAGTCCACACAGTAGCAGTACATTCTCCAAGGTCTCAACATGTAAAACCAATAGTCTGATCGCATTTTAAACGCATTTCAGAGAGATCGAACCTAGCTACTTGAATGTAAACAAGCGGTGCTAGCCTAGCCAATTGGTGGCAGAGAATTAGTGTCAGTACGGCGCTAACAAGATATTATCACGTAAAATCATGAATATCAGACAAAGTATCCAAAAATATACCGAGTTTCATTCATTGGATAGCACGTAATTAGACCAAACTTACCTGAGAGTAAAAAGTCAGTCCGATATCTGTCATCGGTAACGCCGACCACAACAAATGATTCAAAGATGGCTGCCAATATTTTTAAAAAGCAGCTCAACAGCGCAACAGCGCCAAAATGCGTAGTGGACAAAAGCATATTGCATCCGTAGTGTTAAGAACTACCATAGAGAATGAATGGGAAAAGTTAAGAAAGTTAAGCTTAACTATCCACGGCTCCCGCGCGGGAGACCGGGGTTCGATTCCCCGACGGGGAGATTACACTTTTCTTTTTTTCTCAAAAGAGCCGGTGTTCTTCTCTAGATTCACTAGGTGGTCGGTGGTTTACCTAGTACCCAGCTCGCCCTATGATATTTGCGTTGAAGATCGCCCTCTACTGTTTGTTTTGAAGAAGTGTCACGGCAATACATGGCACAAAATGCAACGGACAAAAAAAGTGTCATGACAAATGCAGAGGTGGACGAAGTTTCCTTTACTTAAGTGAAAGTATAGATACACTGTGTCAAATATTAGCCTACTCCAATACAAGTGAAAGTTGCTAAGTCAAATTTTTACTTAAGTTGAAGAAGGCCTACTGAAGTACTTGCTCAGAAGTATTTTTCCTTTTTAATGTAGGCCTATTGTAATGTAATGTTTATTAGGCCATTAATAGGGTATACATCCTTTGGTCGGTCATAGGACTTGAAGAGACCTTTAGTTCCTTACATCCAACAAAAACATTTTACCTATTTTCATAACTTTGCAACTGTTCAAATGGATGCAATAATATAATTTAAATCATTATTCATTCTTTGCTCACAAATCTAACATTTTCACTGCCGAATACAAAGCCTGATAACTCAATTATGAGTAGGCTATATTATTTATCTAGCTATGTGGTGAATGTCAGGTGATTGTCTAACTTCATTCCAATTTCACAATGATCATGGAGGATAGCCTGGTTAACACCAGACAACTTCTCAAATCTCAATTCAGCCAAGTTCAAATTGAACTATTGAAAAAATGACCTTCAAGATGGTCTATTGCATTATTGCATTTAAAGAATTAAATGTGGTTAAAAGTAACGAGTACATGCTCATATTTCAAATGTAGTGGAGTCAAAAGTACAGTATTTGTCTTTCCAATTTATAGTGGAGTAAAAGTCACAAGTTTCCAAAAATATTAATAATCAAGTACAGTAGTCAAAAATCATACAGTACAGTATAATCAAGTATGTACTTAGTTACTATCCACCTCTGGCTAAATGTAATCATTTGTGCTACACACAGGAATAACTTGACCTGGTTGTTTGATTGTCTTGCCTTGGTGAACTGTTTGACATTTGTCATGTGACGCTTAGTTTATTCATCTTTCCATTGAAGGAAGAACCATGTGGACGAATTGGCAAAAACATTTTCCCACATTACTTTTCTCACTTTTTTTCAGGTACAATCAGTCACACATCAAAATTAACAATGCTGATGAATACGACAGTGTTGCTGAACTGGCAGCGTGCAGTTGGACTTAACCCTTAAAGGAGTACCATCACACCTACAACATTCTACAACAGTCTATTGTCTATTGCCTGGTGATTATAATATTAGGAGTTGTATGTTGCTCGACACAATAAATCCATTAAATTCATACACAGTAAAGATGATAAATTCCTTGTGCTATTTCATCAGTGTCTGACCAACAACCAAACCAAATTAATACTGTGGGCTCTGTGCACTAGCTTACTTGAAGTCGGCAAACCAGTTTCCTGTTCATTTGACATGGCTGTCAACAAGTAGGGGTGGGCGATATGGACAAAAAATAATATCTCAATATTTTTTGTGATTTTCACGATAACGATAATTAGTCGATATCCTTTAAAAAAAAATTAAAAGTCTGAGTTACTTTACAGCTCGTTATTTATGAATAGCATCAATACAATAATAACCAATAACCTGTGACTTTTTAACCAAATCAACAATGCATTCACTCTGACACATTTCCAATTTTGCCCCCACTTGTGTGTGTGGCAATGACATGGTCTAGCCAGCTACATTAGAGAAGATGACTAGGCCTAACAGTTTCCCAAGAGAAAGTCTGAAGCTCCTTTCAAAAACCTTTACTTAGGATTCACTGTAAAACTAAGCAGACCAACAGAGTACATCTCAGTTATTTCCTTCGATGTTTTGTTTAAGAGAAATCATGTAGGCTAGCATTCCAAGTTACAGAATAGAAACTAATGCGTTAGCTTATGGCTAATGTATATGAGAAATCCCATAGAGATGCTAACGGTTAGCATAATCGATACACGTAGATATTTAGAGCGAACTTCAGTCCATTTACAAAAGGGTTACATGAGAAGAGTTCTGTGTTTACAACTAACTATTAAAATACTCAAAGGCAAATGTTTTCTCTCCATATAATACCATGTAGGAAAAAATGTGACTGTCCCATCAATGCTACGTGAACAGAAGTAGCTGCACAAAATCCCAAGTAGGCTCGTCTTGATCTCGCTACACAAAATAAACATTAGGCCTGCATGTGAGCATTTTACTGGGGTTCACGCAAGCACCTTCATCACTTCATCATTGTTCTGTTTAGTGAGACCAGAACACCTTCAGAAGGCTCGGCAGTGGCGTCTGGCAAAACCAACAAAGTCAAAGTCAAAGTCAAAGTCAGCTTTATTGTCAATTTCTTCACATGTTCCAGACATACAAAGAGATCGAAATTACGTTTCTCACTATCCCACGGTGAAGACAAGACATATTTTACCAATTTAAGTCCACAGACAAACATAACATTCAAGTAAACAAAAAAGTAAGTAAATAAGAGGGCACATATAATAATGAAAAAAATAAGAGCAGCAAAATTTGGTTGAAAATTGTGCATAGACAGTCAATAAAATACTAGTGCAAAGTCAGGCCAATAAAAGGCTTGTGTAGTTGTGTAAGTAAGAAAGAAAGTGACATAGTGGTGCAAGTTATGTAAGAGCAGCAGATGTGTTGTGTTTTCAGGACAACAACAACAAGTTGTAAAGTGTACAAGTGTGCAAGTGTGCAAGTGGAGTAGTGCACGCGGCCATTGTGGGTCCAATGTCCAGGATGTTTTGTAGCTGAGGGTGGAGGGGGGAGAGGAGGGAGAGAGTTCAGCATCCTTACAGCTTGGTGTATGAAGCTGTTGGTGAGTCTGGTAGTGCGGGAGCACAGGCTTCTGTACCTCTTCCCAGAGGGCAGTAGATCGAACAGATTGTGAGCGGGGTGACTTGCATCACTCACAATTTTGGTCGCCTTGCGGGTGAGGTGGGTGGTGTAAATGTCCTTCAGGGAGGGGAGTGAAGCACCAATAATCCTTCCAGCTGTGTTCACTATGCGCTGCAGGGCTTTCCTGTTGTATTCAGTGCAGCTTCCGCCCCACACAGCGATACAGCTGGAGAGGATGCTCTCAATGGTGCCTCGGTAGAATGTGGTCATGATGGCTGGTGGAGCACTTGCTCGCCTGAGTTTCCGCAGGAAGTACAGGCGGCGCTGAGCTCTCTTCGCCAGTGATGCAGTGTTGGTGGTCCAGGAGAGGTCTTCGCTGATGTGCACCCCCAGGAATTTGGTGCTGCTCGCTCTCTCCACCACAGCACCGTCGATGGTCAGTGGCAGGTGTTGGGTGTGACCTCTCCGGAAGTCAACAACAATCTCTTTGGTCTTGCTGACGTTCAGCAGGAGGTTGTTGTCCCTGCACCACGTGGTCAGATGGTCGACCTCCAACCTGTATTGGGTCTCGTCGCCCTTGGTGATGAGACCCACCAGAGTTGTGTCGTCAGCAAATTTCACTATGTGATTGTTGCTGTAGGTTGCAGTGCAGTCATGCGTCAGCAGGGTGAAGAGCAGCGGACTGAGCACGCAGCCTTGGGGGGCCCCTGTGCTCAGTGTGATGCTGCTTGAGGTATTGTTGCCAACACGTACTACTTGAGGCCTCTGACAGAGGAAGTCCAGTAGCCAGTTGCAGAGGTAGGTGCTGAGTCCCAGTTTGTCAAGTTTGCTGATGAGTTGTTGTGGTATTATGGTGTTGAATGCAGAACTGAAGTCTATAAACAGCAATCTCACATATGAGTCTCTTTTTTCCAGGTGGGTGAGGGCTGGGTGGAGGGCAGAGCAGATTGCATCCTCTGTAGACCGCTTGGCTCGGTATGCAAACTGGAAGGGGTCCAGGGTGGGGGGGAGAATGGATTTGATATGTGACATGACAAGCCGCTCAAAGCACTTCATGATGATGGGTGTCAGTGCCACAGGGCGGTAGTCATTGAAGCAGGATGGAGCAGTTTTCTTCGGCACAGGTATGATGGTGGCAGCTTTGAAACATGATGGGACGATGGCTTGCTTCAGGGAAGTGTTAAAGATGTCTGTGAAGACATCCTTAAGCTCCCCTGCGCAGTCCTTCAGCGCACAACCTGGAATGTTGTCTGGACCTGTTGCCTTACGGGTGTTGATAGCAGCAAGTGTCCTCTTCACGCTGTCGGCAGAGAGGCACAGGGGCTGCTCATGTAGAGGGGGATGGGTCTTCTGTGGGCAGGTGCTGTTTTGTGCTTCAAAGCGAGCAAAGAAGCGGTTCAGGTTGTTGAGCAGAGGGATGTTGCAACCTCCCAACAGCTTGCCTTTCGGCAGTATCTTATAACATCGCTACAGACCACACACACCTTTGCTCTCTATCCTGATGTGGTAATGTGTTTGCTGACTTCATTCATCTTCACAAGTCACCCATTTACAAAAGATCTGTGGCCGGTTGCACAAAGCACCTTAAGTTAAGTTTTTCCCTTAAAATCTGATTTAAGGGTCCCTTAAAATAAAAACGGTTGCACAAACACCCTTAAGTTTTCTCCTTAAGGGTTCCTTAAAATTTTCCCTTAGTATTTAAGGGTTTGTCCTTATCTTGTAAGAAATCCCTTAAACTGTTGCACAAAAGACCTTAGTAGTCTGACTAAGGGGAAAATCCTAAGGGACATCTGACTCTACCTTAACCATATTATTAACAGAATTGATGCTGATAAATGAAGTTTATTAACTACTTTTGACCATTCAAAACAATATAAAAATATGCTTCCTCTGTCAAATAGATAGGCCTATCAGAAACATGCCGTATTGTTATTGTTTGGTTTACGTAGGCTAACGTTAACAATTCATATGGATGTCTTGTTAGCCTATGAGCTTCGGTTCGGTTAGCTAGGCAAAACGTTGGTCCACTGATGACAGTCAGGATCATTTCTTGCCAACTAGTATTGTTCAGTTCATGTATATAACATGTTTTACTTGCTACCTGGATAATTTCCGCTAATATTATTAAGGTAAGATGAATGATAAGATATAATCACTGTGTTCGGTGGGTAAACTAACGGCATCGCGGCAAAGGCAGTTAGCTAGGCTACAGCTGTTGAACAATCTCCGTGGAAACTATAGAATTTTCATGCTGGAAAATCCCTTTCAGTGCAGTAAATCCCTTCACGTTTCTCCTTAACTAAGGAAACATTTTAAGGTATTCTGTGCAACACCCTTAAGTAAATCCCTGAGGAGAAATTAAGTCTTAAGGGTCATACTTAAGGGAAAAAACTTAAGGTGCTTTGTGCAACCGGCCACTGCCCCTTGTACTGGACTTGTGGCTGTATCTAAGCATGATTACAGAGCTTGTATCGAGGCTGTCCAGCATGGCATTCTCTATCGTCTACTGGTACAAAAACCTCACTACCAAAGACAAAAATGCACTTTTTTGGGGGGCAGCTGTGGCCCCGACCAGTAGGAACGGCTGAAGTGCCCTTGAGCAAGGTACCTAACCCCTGAGTCACTGCTCCCTGAGCGCCTTACTCACTGCTCCCCGAGCGCCGCTGTTGATGTAGGCAGCTCACTGCGCCGGGATTAGTGTGTGCTTCACCTCACTGTGTGCTGAGTGTGTTTCACTAATTCACGGATTGGGATAAATGCAGACACCAAATTTCCCTCACAGGATCAAAAGAGTATATATACTTATACTTACTTATACTTTTAAAAAATGTGAATGTGGCCAGCAAGATAGTGGGTGTGAAGTTCAGTAGCCTTACTGCCATTTTTAACAAGCAGATAGATGTTAAAGAAAGCTATGTCTATATGCAAGGACCCCACTCAACCTCTGTATGGAGAATATATGCCGTTACCACCTTACGCTTTTGCACCCCCATGGCTCTTAAATAGATATACTAAAACTCTTTTACTGCTCTCACCACTCAGGCACTCAACTCAGACAATAGGAGGTGATGGCCCTTGTCCATGTTAGTAACCTCCTGTATTTAATATTATTATTATTTTTTATTTTTTTATTTTATTTCTTTGCAGTTATTATTATTTGTAACACAATCTCTATGGTCTTAAGAAGTGAGCTAGGGTGTCTGATCACGTTTTAAAGTATTTCCAGGGATCGTCAGGTCATTACAGTGGCGATTGGTAGCTCATTCCTTGTCAATGCATTTAGCATGCTAATCGCGGTTGATATTCTAACGTATCTAAAGCATATTTAAGCTTTACATTTCGAGTCCACACAGTACTACATTCTCCAAGGTCTCAACATGTAAAATCAATAGTCTGATCGCATTTTAAACGAATTTCAGAGAGATCGAACCTAGAAGGCTAGCTATTTTAATGTAAACAAGCGGTGCTAGCCTAGCCAATTGGTTGCAGTCAGTAGTAGTAGTTAGTCAGTAAGGCGCTAACAAGATATTATCACGTAAAATCATGAATATCAGACAAATTATCCAAAAATATATCGAGTTTCCTTCATTGGATAGCACGTAATTAGACCAAACTTACCTGAGAGTAAAAAGTCAGTCCGATATCTGTCATCGGTAACGCCCATAGACAGTGGTAACGCCGACTAGGACCTACAACAAAATTTCAAAGATGGCCCGGCCGCCAATATTTTTAAAAAGCAGCTCAACAGCGCTGAAATGCGTAGCGGCTAAAAGTATATTGCATCCGTAGTGGTTTAGCACTAGAACCAAAGATCCTTTAACCCTCTCTGCTAGAACTACCATTGGAAATGAATGGGAAAGCGTTTAGGGCCGTTTAGCGGAATTATCCACGGCTCCCAAGAAGTGGCCGTAACGGAAAACAAGCCAATCAGATTGATGCTTTGTTCTGCCCTGTGCATATCATTATCTATTTTATTTTTAATTATTTACTTTAAAGGCACGGGTTCGAATCCCGTCAAGGAACATTATGAAATATGAAAAAAATGAGTGGAAGGCATTGGAAATAATCATTCTTCTTCCTATTCTTCTAATTATTCTAAAGAAATGCGCAACTGTAAATGTAAAATATAACTTAATGTTTTATATCATTTGTTTTTGATGGAAGAAATGCTGCTCCTTTAGCACAGTAAAATACTGCAATAATACTACTAATAATAATATTAATATAATGCAACATTGCAGAGGAAGAGTACTTTTCCAGTTATTCTCTTATTTTTTTGTTTAATTATCATTAATGTCTTCCAGAAGAAAAAAGAAAGGCAATGTGTAGTATTTCAGAAGAAAGGTTCCATTTTATTTGTGAACAAGTTATAATTTGCAGATAGTAAACAGTAATGAACAACATTGATTAAAAAAAAGAACAGCATTCTGTGTGTGTGTGTGTGTGTGTGTGTGTGCACGTGTGTGTCCAAGCCTCTGTGTGTGTGTGCGCGCGTGTGAAGGTGTGCGTGACAGCGTGTGAGTGTGTGTGTGTGATAAAATCATCAGATGCAACTTTCTACGAGGAAAAGACAAACAATTTAAAATCACACCATACAGAATCCATTTTGAAGACACACACAGATGCCTGGCACTATAATAATATCCTATCACTATTAGTTTGATAGTGGTGTACTCATTAAAATCAGGTGTTCTGTTTACATATCCAAAGCATACTTCAGACCTCAAATTTGGACTCCACACTGTAGTAAAAACATCTAGAGGGTCTAAACATGCTAGCCAGATGATCTGATGAGTGCTTAAATACATTTACAGAGACCCCCAGCCCTAGTTAAAGCAGTAAAAAAAATAGTCCATTCATCACTCTGTTTTTAGCATCTCCACAGGGCTCTCAAGTGTCACGCATTGAGCGTGACAGTCACTCATTTCAGTCTTTTGTCACGCTCTCTCGCCACACATTGTATTTCTCACGCAGAAAAACTATTTATACATTTAATATGCTGCGGCAGCACCCAAAATGTCTCTGGCCGCGCCGCTCTCACTATGGAACTGGCAGGAATAAAGCGCGTCTCCCCTGGAGTTGAGCCTGCCACTTATCAGCTAATCAAAAATAACGAGAGGGGCTACACAATAGCCAATCAGAAAATAACTATATTGTATCTGGGTAAGATTTAACGCAACAACCAATGAAAAACGCGTATCCTGGAATTGTTGAACGTGAATTATTGAACATGAACCTGTTACCTACTTCTTCCAAGTTTCGTTCACCTTGGAGCTAAGAACATCAGTTCATGGTTTAAACACAGAGTAAGTCATCTTTTAATGTTACAACAAATCCACAACTTGTTTGACACAAACAATGACAAACAGTGACTGCTGCTATAGAGAATGTTTCCCAGATAATTAGCATCAGTTGTTCATGACTGTCTGTAACTTAACCAACAGTTTCACAGCCTGTTCATTGACAACACTTGCTCAGAACAAGTAGCCTATGCCTAGTCATACTTTCGTTCACACGATGACTGACATATTGTCCCATTCTAAACATCTCTCTCTCCAAATAGGCTTAATCATTTTATTAGCACTAAACAAATTAAAGTGTATTGCATAGCCTATTGTTATAGGTCACTTTTAAAATCACGTCATATTATATAATTATATCCTGGCCATGGATGCATTAATCATTGCATCTGTATTCAAAAATGTCGGGTAAAAAGCAATTAAGCATCCTCTCATTCACCCTGAGAGGAAAGCCCCCTAAAAGGTCCAGGTTAGTGGATGCTCAGAGGTGGTGAAAAGGCCCATTATTGAATTGTCAGTGCCATGTGTCAAATCATTTCTTTTGCAAATCTGAGCAATTATATATTATACTTTTGCCCCATTTTTACTTAGGAGGGCATTGCTCCTACATACTTTAGCCAATAATCAAACGTCTGCTCTCTTTTGGAAAGCTGAGACACTGTTGGAAAACAATTAGAATAACTGTGTGATGTACTGTCACAAAGTTTCAAAGGCTAGATTATTCTTTTATTTTTCTACCGGATAACAAGCATCTTTGAACTGACCACATTTCAGCCCTCTAGGTCTTGACTTGATATGACTTGAGTCCTAGCATTAGGTCTTGTCATGCTGTGTGCAAAAGTAGATCAATATAGAATGACAACATGAGTACTTTAGACCATTATTTGCCAAGGTATGCTCATGCATTTGGTAAAATGCCCTATGAAAACTCCCCATAGGACTTTGGGTTATCCAAAATGCATACTGGCAATCAAATGCTTACTGCATATGAACCCCACATAAGCATAATATTGGCCTCAAATGAAAGGTAATACTCTGAAGTTTCATGCTTGCATTTGGATTGTAGGCTACTTCAGGTTCTGATATGACTACACTAAATATGGAATAATTACAAAAAATACAAATCTTTACCATTTCTATTTCAATTCAATTGGTGTGTATAAGACGGGTTATATTTCTGCACAACTAATATTGGATCAACTGGTAACTGACCTGGGGCTGGTGTATGCTAGCTGGTGATGCTAGTTGCGCGTGTAAATCCCATAGACAGTAAAAGAAATGGACGAACAGACTCCGTCGTTTTCAATGGAAGGGCACCATAGACAGTAAAAGAAATGGACGAACAGACTCCGTCGTTTTCAATGGAAGGGCACTGAGTCAAATAGAACGATTTTTCAGTTGGTCCCCCCAGTACTGCGCAGCCTCACACTTAACTTCGTGACGATAGCCATAGAACTGAATCTTGTAACTCATGTGATAGATACACAGAAATTCTTCTCACATTTCCTTCGCCTTCAAAGTAATCAAAGTTAAACATTTATTTATGTATTATTATTAATATCATCCTCACCAAGTCGTGTTAATGTTGAAGCTACCATACATGATCATCTTCAAAAACAGTCATGCTAAAACAAAACAAAAAAGTTATAGCCTTGAAGCTATTTTCTTTCCACTTTTCCGACCTACGGTCAATCCATCGAAAACCTCTGAAATTATTACTGCCGTTTTTTTTTTTTAATTAGGTTGCCTCTGTGTAATGCTTTACCTTAACATACGGTCGTGTATGCTAGGTTTTGCTTACGAGTTACCGTCATAGACAGTAAGGTGGACTGAGCTTCTTATCCAAACAATACGGTGATCTCCCTACGGCGCGAAAGAGAGATTACGTCAAAGCTAGCTTCCCTCCAACCGAACAAGCTAACCATTCTTCTTACGGGTAACCAACGTTACGGACGAGGTAGTGGAGTCTGTTTTGCCTTTGTAGTGTTTATGTTGATTACACAAAAGCTACAATATCAGCACAGGATATATGTTATATGAAGTTATGGTATTTCAAAAAAATCCTAGAATGAATGGACTTCTATGGGAGTTAGCAGAGAGGTGGTCCCTCCAGCCTACGTCGATTCTTCTACTTCCGGGAATTCGCCTGCCCCCTTGGTAAATCCTCACACCCCTAACCTTAAGAACACTTCTAACTGCTGAGTTGGAAGCCTGGGCTTTTAGCTCAGTGGTTAGAGCGCTGGACTCCCATGCCAGTGTGTGTTGACGTGGCGTGGCGTGACGTGACGTGGCGGGGGGGCGGGGGGGGGGCGTGATTGTCGACGGGGAATGTCACTCTTGCCTGTCCTCAAAACATGAGAGCCCTGTCTCCACACTGTAGTATAAACATCTAGAGGGTCTAAACATGCTAGCTAGATGATCTGATGAGGGCTTAAATACATTTACAGAGACCCCCAGCCCTCCTTAAAGTAGTAAAAAATTAAATAGTCCATTCATCACTCTGTTTTTTGCATGGAATTCTCGGTTGACATGTTTACACTTCTAAAGCATATTTACACCTCAAATTCCAACTCCAAACTGTTGTAACACCATCTCTATGCTCTTAAGAAGTGAGCTAGGGTGTCTGATCACGTTTTTAAAGTATTTCCAGAGCTCTTCAGGTCATTACAGTGGCGATTGGTAAGTTAGCTCATTCATTTTCAATGCATTTAGCATGCTAATCGCGTCCACACAGTAGCAGTACATTCTCCATGGTCTCAACATGTAAAATCAATAGCCTGATCGCATTTTAAACGCATTTCAGAGAGATCGAACCTATCTATTTTACTATTTTAATGTAAACAAGCGGTGCTAGTATAGCCAATTGGTGGCAGAGAATTAGTGTCAGTATGGCGCTAACAAGATATTATCACGTAAAATCATGAATATCAGACAAATGATCCAAAAATATATCGAGTTTCATTAATTGGATAGCACGTAATTAGACCAAACTTACCTGAGAGTAAAAAGTCAGTCCGATATCTGTCATCGGTAACGCCCGTTAACAGCTCGGTAACAGTGGTAACGCCGACTAGGACCTACAACAAAATTTCAAAGATGGCCCGGCCGCCAATATTTTTAAAAAGCAGCTCAACAGCGCTGAAATGCGTAGCGGCTAAAAGTATATTGCATCCGTAGTGGTTTAGCACTAGAACCAAAGATCCTTTAACCCTCTCTGCTAGAACTACCATTGGAAATGAATGGGAAAGCGTTTAGGGCCGTTTAGCGGAATTATTCTCGGCTCCCAAGAAGGGGCCGTAACGGAAAACAAGCTAATCAGATTGAAGCTTTGTTCTGCCCTGTGCATATCATTATCTATTTTATTATTTACTTTAAAGGCACGGGTTCGAATAATAAAGTAATAAAAGTTGTTAAATTAAAGAATTAAGTGATACAAAACATTACAGAACATTGGAGAACAGCATTCTGTGACTAAATGAACACCAGCTGAAGAAGGCAAAGTGTGTGTGTGTGTGTGTGTGCGCCTGTGTGCGTGTGGGTCGGCTGCTGCTGGACGATACACTTAGATTATACATGTAGAAAGCGACCTGATGAAAGCCATGATTGAGCAGGCAAACAGTTTGCTTTAGTGGTCCGGTTGAACCTGCTGAAAAGGTTATCCGAAGGTTTTGCCGTTTTGTAGCTATCTGTTGATGCGAAGTAAAGCTGTAATCAACGCCGATTGTCTGATTGTGGGCCGCTGGATAGTGATACTTTTGCATCTGGCGAAGAGATGTATCAATTTAAGGTGCAGTGACGGGTCGGGGGGTGCGTTCGTTTGGTTTGAAAGAAACATCGTCTGGTTTGAAAGAAACAAAGTAACAAATGCGAAGAGCGAGTTTAAATGTTGTGCCCGAATATTTCAATAGAAGAGTGTACTCGAGCGATAAAACATGATACGGGCGTATTATATTATTTCACACTCGTAAATATTCACTGCGAGCGCGCAATACAGTGATTTTCGAGTGAGCACTGGTCAGATTCCTCCTCGCTCGCAGCATATTTTTCCTCGCTCGGGGAGCAGTTTCCTCTGAGTGCGTGCGCGCAGAGAGTATTTGCGCGCTCGCAGTGAATATTTACGAGTGTGAAATAATATAATACGCCCGTATGCATGCTTTATCGCTCGAGTACTTTATGGCACTTTTCTATCGCCATACCCGAAGCACTGCTTAAGTCAGAGGAGAAGAAGCACCAGAAGAAGAAAGACCATTGAAAAACTGTAGAATGGCCAGCCCAGCTAAACAAACTAAGTTCGAGTTGGAGAGCGCGGTTGGATAGGCTACTTACACTGCCTGTACCCCATCAAGACCTCCAAGAAGAACGGCAAGTATTTCGACTGTCTCCTCCAGACTGGCCGTGAAGAGTACCACCGGCTGGTGGCCTTTTCGACTGGGAAGCGGCCAGCGTTTGTGCAGTCGTCCTTGGAGAAGCAGGCAGTGAGGAGAACCGTGAGTAAGTGGCCAGCAGTTGTTGTGATTTAATTACCTTATGTGACCAATGAGGCGATCAAGATTGTAACTTTGGCGTGCGTTTCTGTCCAGGTTACACAGACGCCGCCGGCTTCGACGTTATGTTCTCCTCCGCCAGCGGCTTGGACGAGGTGGGCACGACTCCTTTCTTCTGGAGACAGCCAGCCGGCACGACCCGCCTACGGATCAAGGACATCTTATCACTAGGGCCCAGACAAAAAGTAAGCGAGTCGCACAGCCTCACAGTCTTTCTGGACACAACGCTGTTCTCTCCTGTGGTCCACTAACTCTTTTGTCTTTGTTGTCTTTTGTTACAGGTGGGTGAGTTGCACGTCAAGATTCTCCCAGACGGGGTTGTGAGCAGAGTCATGCCAGTGGACGGGGCGATGAAGGAGCTCAAGGAGTATCGTGTTTGTGACGAAACCGGCCACATCAAACTCACCCTCTGGGAGAGGAGCATCCTGTCCGTGGAGCCCTCCAAGAGTTACCAGATCTGCCACCTCGCCACCAGAAAATGGGGTGACCTCACAACAGTGACGAGCACGCCATACACCACCGCGACTGAGATTGAAGCCGTCGGCGAGCCTGAATCTCTGGAGTCCCAGGACGACTCAGACACCCCCACTCTGCGCGGCTGTGTCGGCGCGGTCAGCATACAGCAAAAGCAGCGCTGCCGGAGGTGCCACCAGAGCCAGGGGAACTTCCCCAGGCAGTGCTCAACACACTGATGCGACGGGTGCAAAATGTTGCAAAAGGGCTCGGCATTTACTGTATCTTACAGCAGCTCGTTGGAGCTGGAAAAGTGACGGCGAGGACCATTGTTTCACCCTGACAAACTCCGTGGCGTGGGGGTACATCAGGGACCACCTTGCCGGCACAGTCAGCAACGATGAGGTCGTGGAGGAGCACCTCCTCGGCGCCGGAGAAATTGAGGTACAGGTCAATTTGAGCGGAATGATTTTGTCCATTGGACTTGTTGCCGAGGGCGCTGAGCTTGAAGTGTCAGCTGCGTAAAGTGTCAGTGACAAATGTCGCCGAGGGCGCAGAGGTTGCCGAGGTTGTGACAGCTGCGTCTGGCGGTCCAGTCGGTGAGGGAACGACGGCTGACGGACAAAATGCTTACGCAGAGGCCGGTGAAGACCTTGAACATTTTTGCCGAGGATACCATATAGACCGCTTGATTTGATTGGTTGATTTGATGTTTGTTCTGGCTTTGACCTTGTAAAAAAAAAAAATATGTTTGTTTAAAATAAAGTTTACCATTTCTTTCAATCTTTTCTCAATCATGTCATGTTTTGGGGGTGACGGAATAGTGGGGGGGGGGGGGGGGGGGTAGTTTGGGTGATGTCTTAGGCAGAAATTGAATAGCATGTTTTTGTTTTTATCCTTAGGCTTTATTGCTATGGTTGTCTGGTTCAGCCTTTAGTCTAATATTGTCTTGAAGTAGGCTAGACCTGGGCCGCTTTTGTGGTGAAGGATCACTCTCGAGAAACAGTGGCTATAGTTTCAATAGATTTCATAAACTTAGGTCACCCTTGCCGTAACAAAGAACTTTCATAAAGCCTTAGGTTAAAGGAATTATCCGGAGTAAAATGCACTTTAGATCGATTTACGGATGATTGGGAGTACATACGTTGAGTTGACGTCCAAATCATGTCATTCGGATGTGTTTTGAGAAAGTTCAATGTTACCGTTTTTAGTCAAAGAGTGTTTTTAGTGGGGTTTTTTTATTTATTTTTTTAAACGGCGACGAAATTGTGAATTTCCAGAGCACACTTGGCAAACGACTCCTACGGACTTTCCCCTAAAGATGGCAACATTTCCGGAAAGGTACTGGCTTGATGAAATTCATTCTGGACTCTCTATCCGACCACATAAAGACCTCGGGATACTTCGGTTTGGCTTTAGGGACCCTCTACTCACTACCACGTAAGTGCAATGTTGTTTGGAACTGTAGAAGAGGTATAAAAATAGCGTTTTGTAGCGGCGAAATAATATGCCCTTCTCACTTCCACGCTAACGAGCTTTGACTAAAAACGGTAACATCGAACTTTCTCAAAACACATCCGAATGACATGATTTGGATGTCAACTCAACGTATGTACTCCCAATCATCCGTAAATCGATCTAAAGTGCATTTTACTCCGGATAATTCCTTTAATATCAACCCTGAGGTATGCTTGAACATGACCAATGACACAGAAGTGATAGCCTTTGGGGTTGTAAACTCACATTTGTTTTAACAGCCTTACTTTTAATCGGTAAAGGATGGGGGGGATTTCGCTGGCATGATGTGCTTCGACAGTAGGTTATGCAGCGCTGTATTTACGCCTACTAGCCTATAGGCTATAGCCTGCGCTACTGACTCATTTAAGAGGCTGGTACGACTATCGCCTACATTCAAGTCGTATATAATGTTTCACATTAATTTTAATATGAACACATAGGCCCAATGCATAGCAAAGATAATGCATTAGGCCCAAGCCCCGCATTGACGCTATAGGCTACACATAGTCTATTAACGATTTTTATAGGCCTTACAGTTTGGGGGTGGCGTGAAAAACGTTGAAGACCCCTGTTATAGCTTATACATTATCTTAGCTTTTCTATAGATTTGTAGGCTGTAAAAAGTAAAGCATGCTGTTTTTCATTTGATAGGCTATATTTGTTTTACTCCAATAGCCTAAAATTATTAGATTATTAAGTAAAATTACATTTTATAATTTGTAAGTGTCCTTTAAACTATGTTCTTAGATTAATACAATATAAAATGATAACATAACAATGAAATTCAAATTATACATTCGATCAAAGAACTTTTATTCAATTAAGCATGATTCGCCCATGCGCACACATGAAAACTCGAGAGAAACATGTTCTGGAAGAGACTGAGAAGGCCAGAGATGATGGCCTTTGGCGAACAGTTTAGGCCTACTCAAAATGAGTAAAACCAAATTTGGCGAAATCTCGCCAAAGCTACCATGCGAGCCACCAATTATAGCTTGACGAGCCGCATGTGGCTTGCGAGCCGCGCAATGAGTAACACTGGACTACATGATACATCTGCATCTTTGAATCTCGTGCCTCTCATCTTCCTCTTGAAAATACCACAAACTCCAATGGGTTTCAGTTCAGGGAAGTCTGCTAGCCAGTCAAGCACAGTAATTCCATGGTCATGAAACCAGCTATTGGTACTTTTGGGAGTATGGGCAGATGCCAAGCCCTACTGGATGAAAGACCTCAGTATCTCCATAATTGCCTTCTTGCCACGCCACACTGATGCAGCAATTCATGCAAAAGGAAGCCAAACCATGTAGTTACTGTATATACATGAACATACTTTTCTTGAGGCATACATTTCTGTATTGCAAATCCTTTTTTAAAGTCTTTAAAGTCGACATGTCGAGTTCAATCTCGCCATGGCAAAAATATTTTTTTTTCTTTATGTGTGGCTTTAATCTTTTTTTTTTAAATAATATTTGTTCTTCCACAAACAATATTCCTGTGAGAGAAGCAGACCAAAATACTATAGCTCACTCCAAGTTGCATATGCATGCTGCACGTGAATATGATCTTCTACCCCCATTGCCCGCATTAGCCAATGAAAGAAAATACACGGAAAAACAAGTGAATCAGAAAGAGCCCTTCCCAATGACGCCGAAGGGAAACTGACTATTCATGGCCTCGCCCACCTTGGCTTGTGACCGCCTACAGGAAGACTGGAAGATTTTGCGGCTAGGGGATTGTCTCTGCAGCTAGTAGGAGCTAACAGCAAGTTGCCAACATGGCGGGGAAAAAAATCGTGCCCGTTTTATTTCTGGCAATAACACATCAATGTTGCATGTCTTGCCTTAGAAACATGAGTTGAGGAAGAAATGGTTCGGATTTATCGTTGGAACACCACCACCGAAGTAGTGCAACATTAGTTCTGTGTTCCAATCATTTCGACCACACTCACTGCCTTAGAAAGTGGTTTTGCATTGATGTTCTGAAAACCTGTTTCTGTACCGTCATGACGATCGACCACCAGCTCACAGGCTGTAAGTACAAACGAACTTTTCCACCTAACGTCTGTTATAAAATAGCATGTTCATATTCTTCACGTTAGCGTGCATGAAAAGGGTACAAGCTAGGCTTAGGCTAGCCTATATTACAGGAAGCTACACCAGGCACATAACTGAAGTGTTCTGTTCGCGACGTGTGAAATCAGAGAATGCCTAATAGGAAGGGCTCTGGTAAATTCCATTAGAGGAATGGTCTATTTTCCCGAACGTAGCCTACAGGCCACTAACACGCCAGGTGTAGCTACTTCCATTGATTAGGCCTATTGGAAGTACATAACGTGAACGGAATGCTTCAGTTACGTGTCTGGTGTAGCTACACTCATAAGAAACTGACCACACTACCCAGAGATTTAGCTTGTTGAACCTATAATCTTCTAACCTAAGCGTTAAACCACAAATAATAATATTAGCAACAATATTTTATGCTCAACTACGGGTATTGTTCTAGTCTAAACAGGGAAAATCAAAAACACAATACCCCTGCACTATTAGGGTAAGTTGCTATCACTAGAGCTCAGGTAAACTTCAGTCTAATTTATGTCTTCTTCCCATTATTACATTGACATACAATGATGTTTTGTTTGATTACTTGCTGTTTACTTAGTGTTTTGTATGTCTTCCAGAGCACATCCTGTCAGGCTACACAGCTTTCTAGCCTACATTAGGTCATCACGTTAGAAGCAAAGGTTTGTGATCCAACTTTTATTGTTGTGCTAGTTAGATTCTAGAAGTCTTTTTCTAGTAGGCTAATACAGGTTCTTATGTGCTCGTCAATGTTTTGGAAAGTCAATTCATGGGTTTCTTCAGGTCACTTTCCACAGGTGTATAAAATCAAGCACCTTGATTATGAATGCAGACTGCATGGTGCTTGATTAATACACCTGTGTAAATGGACCTGATGAAACCCATGAATTGCATAACAGATAGAATTGATATTACCGAATGTCTTCTTGTGGGTGTGCTACTTAGTACATCATACACCTTACCACAGTCACTAAAATATTTTTGTTTCCATTGTGCCAGTACAGTTTTGTGAGATAGTGAATGTCCTGTGTACTATTAGTATCTTGTAACTTGACAGTAATACACATTTATTTACTTTAGGTACCCAAACAGAATACTTCATGAAAAGTATGAGTATCGATACAAGCACTTCGGATACACCATGGGCATGGGGGCCTGCTACCTCTACTGCCATCAAGCCTGTTCATCCAAGGCCAGCTAGAAGACCTCGGGTTGATCAAGAGGAGGAGGAGGATGAAAGCGACATCTCCACAATAACACCTGATTGCTCCACCTGGCCCAGCGCAATCAAAGAGCAATGTAATAAAATCATCACAGCCAACGAATGCGTTTTGTGTGTTGTCCCTTCGGATCCCCAGGACAATACAAGCCGAAACAGCAACTCAGACCTTTTTCCCTAAATAATCCCAGCACCATCTTACAAAGGATCTGTAGGCCAGATGTCCGCATCGTCTGGCAAAAAGAGGACATTGTTAATTCTGTGCATAGTTTGGATGTTCTTGTTTTGTGTTTGCATTATTTTAATAGACTGCAATATTACTATTTGTCAGTGTTTCACGGACCACCTAGCAAAAAAAACAGTAGACCTACTTCAACAGTATATTACACAATAGGCCTTCTTACTGAACCACCTTGCTTATTGTCTTTGCACCTTGCTTATGGTGTCGGAGGATTCATATGATTTGAACTGGCATAGGTTACATCAGTGTTGCAGAACTGTTTGGATTTGCATACAAGTTGGTTCAATATTGCAAACAACTCACCTATTATATTTTACCACATCTACTTGTGAATGAGATAGCTTGCGGACCACACTTTGAGTACTACTGCTGTATGTAAATATAATAAAGTTGTTTATAGAAAATTGACCTGTTTTGTATATTTGTTTTAGGAGTTTCATCAGTTTTTGTTCCTTTTAAGCTAAAGGTTTATCTTACCTTTTATATCTTCTGTCTCACAGAGGGCCATAGTCGAATGTTTAGTGCATTTTGAAGGGAGTACATTATGCTAAGGCAGACTGGTTCTAATCCTGGGTACAGGGGTCATACAGACAACAGGGGTACTGGTGTTGCCCATTTTTCTAACCACATGAGCAATCCCCTTACGAAAAAGTAGTATAGGAATCTTATAGTATTTGGGACAAAATATTATAGTAATCTTATAGGAATAATTGGGACATACTGTAGAAGTACTACTAATAACTATAATATCCTGTAACCGCTATAGTTTTTCTATAGTAGTCTTATAGTACCTATAGTATGTCCAAATACTATAGTATTCCTATAAGATTACTGTAATATTTAGTCCCAAAATACTATAAGATTCCTATAGTAGGCTACTTTTTCTGTCATATGTGACAGAAAACAACTTGAGTAGGCTAACCTCTGCCAATGTCAGGCTATCAAAGCCATAGTTCTCATTACCGGAGAAGTCTTGCAGCACACATTCTCTGCTTCTGTAGGCATTCTGGTACAATTCCAGCAAAATATAGCTAGGTAGGCTTGTTTGCATTTAGATCTATATATCTATATATTGGGCTATGACCAAGTGGTCTTTCAATGATGGTATCATGGAATTCAAACTATCTAGCTATTCCGATAGCATTAGCAGGCTAGGTCAGTGGCTGAACTGCATTTAGGGTGCTTACCTGTGTTGTGAAGTAAAATATCTACTAGGAAGATTGCAAAGACTTTTGACTGTGTAAAGAAATAGGTCTTTATTTTAAAACGTTTCCAACTGTTTATTACTTGAAAGCAAGATGACGATTGTCACAAACGTTTACTTCTTATAGGAGAAATTTTAAGCTGACAGGCAATTGTTACCATTCTATTAAACCAACGTTCACCGACAAACGATCAGGAAGCGGTTCTTCTACCTACTCGAATACTAGGATCAAACACATGAAGTTGTATCTCCGAAGACATTTTGTGCAACAGTTTTGACTTGAGTTTTAGCCAGGTTTTAGCACTGTAAAGTTGAATATGGAGCATAGCACAGGCAGAATCGGATGAGGACGCACTGGAGGAAGCGTCACAGTACTGTTAGCCAATCAGAGGTGAATTCATTAGCATGTCATTAATATTCATGACTAGAGGCGAAATCCAGTCTTTCCTCCCCGCCCACCTTCCCCACCAAACTAGAAGAGCATGAAACAGACGCAGGACAGCATTTTTTTCACCAAAACCAGCTCACAGGGCATTCATCAATACTACAGACCACTGCAAAATGAATGAAAAAACGATGAGATGAGACCTTTAATTTAGAGCAAGTTTGGTAAAAAATATTTTGTTAACTGAAGCCAATTTAAAATAATGATTTACACCAAATTCAGAAAAGAGTTTGCAGGAAATGCAGAAAATTAGTTTGAACTGAATGTTTCTGAACATTAGGTCAATATGAAATCGTTATTGTTAGAAAGTGACTTTATATCTCGGCCAATGTTATTGTTTGACATGAAAATTGTTGTGACTGCTTAATAATATGTAACAGCATTGAGTTAACATGGCAACTCTGGCCTGCTGAACGACCTGATTGGCCCCCTCATTGCTGATGGCAGGTATATTTATGTTTAGCTTTCGTTTCATAATTATAAAAACTTGTGTTAGTCCGTTTCTGCCAAGTTTGTATTAACCAGGTAGGTATAGCGTTAATCAAACTTCACCTCAGGTAATTTTACCTCAGCATCATCGTTCTACCTAAATAATTATTATATATTTACTTGTATGTGAATGGTGCCCTAGCTGTCAGCATATATTATGTCCCTTTATTATGCCTTATAGACCTATAATGAATAAATATGATCGTTGGATCGTCAGGATGCAAGAGAACGTGGTGTTCTTCCCAGGGAGAATCTGTGTCGTGTTCCGCAAGGGACCACACGGATTTCTCCTCCTGGAGCTGTCCGATGAATCCAGGCGAATAAGGGACAACCCCACTCTTCAGGAGAAGTCTAGCTTGTGCGGCAGAACATTCTTGCTGTGGTGCGTCAGAGAGGAGATGCCTCAGACAGGGAGACTACATCCTCCAATTTGGCAAGTACCAAGGGAAATCCTTTAGGTGGCTTTTGGGGAATGATGAGGGGTATACGATTATTTATATTATATATTATCTAATTCAGAACCTCCAGAAGGAGCAGGCCTCAGGTGTTTGTATGGCTGAGGGGCATAAGAAGGACAGCCTACTATCACTCTACCATTATGCTGAGTTTTCCAGAGATCCTGTCTCTCCTCGCCTATGAAGCCAGTGGAGTGGGTGTCGCGGCAGCCTCGTCTGAAGATGACCAGCTGGTTGGATTTGGTTCTTGGCCCAAGAGCACCTGAAAAGAGGTCTGGGACGCCAGAGCCGATGGTTACGCGGCTTTCATCACAGGGCAGAGCTGCTTCCCAGGAACGCGCATGCATAAGCTGCAGCAGTACCTGCAGAAGAGGCAGCAGTCCAACACTGCTTCCACATCAGCTCAAAAGATGCCATCAACAACTTGCTACAGAAGCACCATGGTGAGAAGGATATGCTGAAGCTTGTGGATCAGGAATACACAGACATGGTCCATCGGTCTGCCGCAGATCCTAACAGCCTGGGGCACCCAACAGCCAGGTTGCACATATCCCAATATGTGAAGCACCTGGCAAAGCTTCTCAATACCAGTCCGTCATTAAACACTAGCCAAGAACAACTTCTGGAGACTCAGCAGCTGTGGCATTCTTTAACAGAGGGCAGTGACACGGCTAGCGCTCCTTGTGACATTACCCACCTCAGCCTGAACTTATTGATACTGTCTATGAACTGCATCACCAAAGTACTTCCAGTTTCACCCTTTCTTTATATAAAAAGCCAGAGCACACCAAGAGTGAAGAACCCCTACACCCTGCCATGCTTGTACGGCTGTCCGAATGGTGTCATTTGGAGTTGGACGACCACGTGTCATCATTGGTACAAGAGCTGAGCACTACATACTGGCCTCTCGGCTCAGTTGCAGAGCCTGTAAGAGGTACTAGTTTGCTGATAAACCGCAGTGGATGGACATGCTGCCAAGTCACTTCAGCAACATCTTGCCAGCTTATCTTAAACACAAAAAGGCCTTATGTAAGACTGTGTTGGATGAGCTGTGCCGCTCCAGAAAGTCTCTCAATGACATGGCCAGTCAGTTGAATGAGGCTCTCCATCTCCGGTATGAGCACGCACATTTGGCGTACCTGTCCACTGATAAAACAGTGGACTATATGGACAGCGAACCATCACAGGGATGTTACGACCCTGTTGATTGTTCTAGGGGCTCCGCCCCTTTATTCTATGTGTTGCCTGTCTGTCTCCTGCAGGGTGCTGAGTGCAGGGGTGGCGCCTAGTAGTTAATGGGCTGGACTATGAGAAGGCCGGGTTTCCCATGGACGCTCTCTTGGCCTATCGCTCCTTAGCGGCTTGCTCCGATGGGGAGAGTTTGGAGAGAGCCGTCGCTGGTCGTGTAGCCCTTGCTGGGAGCTCCCGCCGTCGTCATCGTATTTTGTTTTGTTTATTCATTTCCCCTAGACACACTTTGCACATTTTGCTTTTATACATTATACTGACTTTTCTATTTATGTAAATAAATTCTGTATTTATATTGAAACGCTACGGTGTGGTCTCCCCCATTTTATGTCAGTTCTGCTTTGAGCCAAGCAGCCTTGACAGGGACAACAACTCCTGCTCCCTTTTGGTGGGTATGGTGATGTGGATGGCTGGTATGGAGTGACAGTTTCAGTCCACTACCTGGTTGACTGTCTCATTCAGGAGTATCACAGGCAGGAAGACACCCTCACTCTGCACAAGGCACTTTTGGACAGGCCTTAACCCATGTACGAGGGACCGCTGTTACATTTCGGCAGGGCTTCCCAAAGCAAAGTACCAGTGGGTTGACTATATACACCTTCTCTTTGTGTGTGGTCAGGGATTGCTCTGTGGCCTTCGGGATTCCAAACTCCGGGCACCAGGAGTACCTCCTCTGGGACTCTTGGAAGACCACTATCGAGGCTGAAGCAACCTCTGGGCACCTCCAACACCTGTGCCTCCCGCATCAAGTTTAACAGCGCATGACGGCATGAATATCAAGCTGGACTTGTTTCATTGCATGCAATATTTCTCCAGAGAGTGTGTCTGCTGCAAGTTTCTCTCAGCAGCTTTTAGTGTCGTGGACCAGACCGACCTGCAGAGACTGAAGCAGGTCCCCCCCCCAAAGAACTGCTAGAGAGAGTGCAGAGTGTCCTGCACAGATTCTATTCAGAATGTGATCCTGATGGTGTGCCGCTGTTTAAGCAAGTCAATGCTGAGGTGTGGAGGATTCAGCATGTCCACATCCTCAGAGGTTGCCTGAGTGACCCCGAGGTCGCAGAGGGAATCCTTTACAGACATGGTGGAACAGTGCAGCTGAATCATGTCAAGGGAGAGGGGGCAGCTGTACCCCTGTGGATCCCTGTGAGAGGCACCTCTCAGCAGGAGGGGTTCCATTTTCATCAGGCGAAATGGGTCACCTGCACTCAGGTCTACACAGAATTCTTTCAGGCGCCGGGCATGACTGGCGTGGTTCGCTGGAACTTCCCATGCCTTGTGGACCTGAATCTGCCTGATGTGAAGTTGCCTGCAGTTTTTGATCCAGTCCTGATCATGGAGCCAAATAAGCTTTGAGGCACTGACAGACCAGGCAAAGTATCCTATTTTACGTGTCTCACACACAGACACAGGAGAAACGTTTGGACTGCAGTATGTGGAACCTTTCACAAGTCCATCACTTCTCCGATCTGTCTGCTCTCAGCGAGATATTTACCGATGATTCATCTGAGATGTTCCAGGACGACATCTTTGGTGTGGCTTCTCTTGGCTCACATGCTGCTACTCACCCTGCACATCCTGCCAAATTGGAAGGTAATTTAGCTTGATTCTTTATCTCTTAAAATAATTGAATTCATATACGAATACTTATTTCATGAAATAAGTGAAAATCATTGGCTGTTTTCTTTCTCCCCCTCTCTCCTTCTCTCTCTCCCCCTCTCTCCTTCTCTTCTTCTCTCTCTCTCCCTCTCTTCTTCTCTCTCTCCCCCTTTCCTTTAGTTGTCCCAGTGACTCCGCCATTGCCCCGGCCTGCCTCTCCACGTGCTGCACGCACAGGTCCCGTCCAGGCAGATGGTCTACTTTTTGTCCCTGACCATTTGCGCTGGACACAGCCAATGAGGGATGCCATTGATGGCCTTCTGGCAAAGCATCATGGCCAGAAAGAGCTGCTCACCAAGGTGGACTTTGAGTATGCTGGCCTTGTATAGGCTGCCTCAAGGAATCATAACATCCTGTTATACCCACACAAACAGCATCTCTCACGCTACGTGAAGCACCTGGCCAAGCTGACTAACACTTAACACTAGCCCAGAGAAGCTCCTGGAGACCCAGCAACTTTGGCATCAGCTCACACAGGGGAGTGAAACTGTGACTGTTCCAGTGGTAACCCTCCCACCTGCACCGGTGAATCCGTCCAGTAGTAAGACCCAGGAGTCCTCTCTACCCAAGGGGGAGATAAAAAACAAACGGTGAAGGAGCTTGTGCAAAAGCAACAGTAACAGCAGCCTGGGCCAAACGGGAGGAGAAACTGTCTTGCGTGTGGTCAACCAAAGTCCCGTTATCTTGGTGATGGCTCCTCCATTCATTTGTTCTATCAGTCAGGGGAGGTGACTTTTTTTTAAAGCAACACCAAAGAGTTTTTGTACCTTAAAATAATGTTTCCAAAATCGTTTCAGTGGTTCATGAGCGGCAATTCTGCATTTGCTTTGCGGCCCTCTATCGGCTATAACCGCACTATGTAAGTTTGCCAGATCAGGTAGCGGATCTGTAGTTCGATGTAATGAGACATAAGAAACTACAAATTTGACTTGCATCTGATGTTGCAATACATTGTACTTTTATAAGTCATGCAAAATATTCTACCTTGTCTTTGGACATCGTTATTTGCAAAGCCGGTGCTGGATAAACAAACAGCGTGTGTGCGACAGAGGGAAAGTTCTTTGGTGTTGCTTTAACCCC
This sequence comes from Alosa sapidissima, assembly GCF_018492685.1. Lineage (NCBI taxonomy): Eukaryota > Metazoa > Chordata > Actinopteri > Clupeiformes > Clupeidae > Alosa > Alosa sapidissima. The sequence goes on along the minus strand of NC_055968.1, from coordinate 32,805,399 downwards.
TAGAACCCGATTGACGCAAAGTGCGTCAAAAAACACACCCGTTCTTCTCTGTTACATTGCTCCGCGACTGTTCATCGCAACGAGATAAAACCTTTATTGCATGACAGAGAAGAAGTGGGGCTTTCCAAAGAGACTATGCACTTGTCTGTACGATTAAGTATGAAAATTTAAAAAAAAATCATGAAATTAAATCAAATTGCATCATATTTACAGTCTATACTTCTCTGCGTTCACCTGCGCACCCATTACTCTCGTTTGAATTACTCGCGAACCCGTGATCGCATAGATATGGCAAGCATATCAGATGAAAGAGAAGAAACAGGGCTATCCATTGGTACCATGGATATCGATCTTTCAGGCTAATAAAAACAGACGAAGTGATTGCAAAATATTAACGTCATGTACACAAACCAACGCTGCACACCCATTACTCTCGGAGTAATTACTCGCGGACCCGTGATCAGATATATATGCCACGCATGTTAGATCAAAGAGGAGACACAGAGCTATCATTTGATACCAAATACATCCTTCTGGGTTATAAAACAGACAAAGTGACAGCAAAATAATAACTTCATACAGCTGGACTTACCCTACGTTTTTGTCTGTTTTTGTGGCAAAGCATGTTTATAATCCAACGCTATCGTGTGTTTCTCTATGGCAAAACATGTTCATAATCCGGTTTTGAGATCCTAGCAAATTCCTGCATGGCATCCAATTCGAGGCTCACATTGCATCCCAATTTGTTCAACAAAGAAACACCTTTTTTTGCCTTTACTTTGTTCATGGCAATGCAGTAAAAAGTTGAGAATCATCATGAGTGCATACACCATAGTCACACATGCTAACAGGCAAACTTGGGTCAAGTCAGGTCAGATCAGTTCATGTCACAATATATGGAGCGCAGAATGGTCATTTTTCATCGCTAAATAAAAAAATGGCATTTATTTCCGTAAATCACACACCACATATTTCTGTAAATTGCTCAGCCCCAGAGTATCCCTCCAACATGGCAATTATATTGCCCGTTTCAGGACAGTCAGCCCTACACACACATGAAATGCATGTAGAGTTATGAGCTTGCTGTGGTGAGATACAGGTCAAAATATAAGAATTTATGATTTTTATATTTTAATTCTTTAAAAATCAAAATAAAATCAATGCTAGTACTAACACATGAAATGATGGCATGTCTAGGCAGAGTCTAGGCATCTGGATAGCCTAGACTCTGCTGAAAAAAACAATATATAATATGTGTGTGTGGCACTTACAATGACCAGAATAAATCCTTATGAATAAAGGTAGTGAAAATGCCCTAAAAACAGCTTAGGGTTCTAAGGGTTAAGCGCAAACTAGAGTGTTCTGCAGAATCCAGATGGGTCATTGAGGAGCGAGGAGCGGGGAAAGTGGAAGGCCCTGGAGCAGCATCCGACTGGTCGGCTTTGCAGGTTCTGCCACAAGCCGCTCAAACTGGGTCTACACAGTCCACACCTACATACTGTGTTCCCCTGGTCTGGCAGGAGAATATGTATATTGTCCTGCCAGAGTCTTTGCCCTCCATCAAACAGAGGGGATGACTCATGAGATGACTTGGGCTGAATTCTGTCAAACCTCCTTTTATGAAGCTGAAAAGGAGAGATGGGCCACAAAGGAAGCAAAGTGATTGCTCACAGTTCACCTCAGTTTTGAATGTATATTGTAATTATTAGAGCAAGAACAGACGTTTCAGCAACCCGACTATTCTCAATGCTCATCTGCTCTCTTGTAAAAGTAGTTGCTTCTTTTTGCAAGACTTTGACCTTTGTCAGAGTGCGAACCACTTACAGCCTCTTCAAAGCCAGCTTTACACAAAATGTGTGTGACAAGCCTGTTTGGAGAAACTTTTTTTAAAGGTGCCCTGCCACACAAAACTGTTTTTATTTATATTTTTTCAAATGTGTTAGGTCCATATGTGTTTGAATGTGAAAATGAACAGCTACCTCCTCTGTCAGCTCTAGCCACTGAAAAGAAATAAGCAGAGAAATCAGGCCAATTGAAAAAGCTCTTCAGTTTGACGTGGAATTCATGACGTAGTAATCTTGAGCATTATTATTCATGAGCTCGACCAGTTGAGACCGTGCCCACAAAATTCGTTTAGCTCTGTGACAGTTTTCATATGTAGGCCTAAGGATGGCTGAATGTCAACGGGCTTGTGCGCTATGCACAAATAGAACTTCAACAATTCATTTTGCCCAAGAACTCAGTTGGTAAGTTTTTTGGAACAATGCCACAGGCTTTGCAAAAAGGTTGCAGTTGAAGCCTGGAGCAGTAGGCGACCAGTGCCCAGTCCGTAAGTAAAACGTTATTGTCAACTCAAGGAAGTGCTATGTTATACAGGTTTAATGCACTCGCTAGCCTAGCAGGTTTTATGCCTTTTTGGCTAAGGCTAGCACTCGCTAGCCAAGCTAAGTTCATGCCATGAAGCTAAAATTAGTTGATAACAGCTACCATCGCGGCAGTCTACGACCAGTGCCCAGTCCATAAGTAAAACGTTATTGTCAACTCAAGGAAGTGTTATGTTATCAGTGTTTCCCACAGAATTAAATTCTATTTGTGGTGGTAGGTTTGCAGAATTAACTTGAATGCAACAGTTAACAAATTAGCGCAGCGTGGTTATGATGCTAACCAGATTTAAGCACAATTTAGTACAACCTGGAAAATCATTGTGTGGTGGACAATGTTGATTTTGTGGTGGGCCGCCACAAATAAGTCAATGTATGGGAAACACTGGTTATACAGGTTTAATGCTAGCCAAGCTAAGTTCATGCCAAATTAGTTGATAACAGCTATCATGTTATGGACAAAACCGACTAGCTGTTAGCCCATCAGAGTCAAGCAACTTAGCTCGTTGAATATTAATGAGAACTGGGGCAAATCGAGCTGAGTCTTCCTGCAGGCTTTCTATACCACGCTAGAATGGTTTGAAACAACCAAGGCATGTTTTGCACAAAAGTTTTTATGAAATTGTGGCAGATTTTTTTGAAGATGTCATGTGTTGCCAGGCAGCAGCCGAGAGATATATGTAGTAAAGTTCATGAAGAGTTCATGTGCAGCCAGGTGGCCAGGCAGAAGCTGGGGCAGGATGTCATGCACGTGCGCGAACGTGACACGGGCCTACTGGGGATCATTTAATAATTTTTTGTGGCAGCTCAGTGAGCTCATCCACCTATATGATTTATTGAATATACATTGATTGGATGAAAAAGGGTCTGCCGATTTCGTAGGGGGCAGACACCAGGCCAGGGTTGGCCATAAGTAAAAAAGGAGGTGTTTTTGACCACATACAAAACTTTCCCAAGAGGAAAATCCTCAGAACGTGCGCACCTTCTCCCCAAGGCCTGGGTCGTGGAGTCTCCGCTGCAGAGGACATCCATCATTCGCAACTCCTGTCTGGCGACACTTAGTCTCTGTGCATTCAGAGCTGTACCCAGGAGGACTTGTGAATTAAAGGCCACAAGCGGCCACTTCTCATCTCAGACCGTTCTCCGCTGGTTTTTGTTCAGACTGCTAAGTTAGAGTTAAAAGTTAGTGATTTTTTCCACGATAAAATCCATGGTAGAACTTCAGACATTACCACAAAGTAATGAAATGCGTGTGGCAGGTCACCTTTAAAGAAGCCCTATGCAGGTCTGGTTATTCCTTCGCTGTTTCTGGGTTTTCGCCTGATTTGGGCTCGCATTTTTCACGACATAGCTCCCCCTGCAGCTTTGGTAGCAAGTGACTGCTACGCTAAAACCACACTAGCTAGCGAGCTAGCCATCAATAAACCAAACTAAACACATAGGGGCTCACAATAAAACGGTCGAGCAAACACATTGTTCAAGAGACTATCAAATCACATTACAAAAACGAAGTTCACCCAAGGGTAGGCTACTTACAATTTCAACAGCAACAAAGTCAAGTCGGAGTCCGTTTTGCAATCTTCTTAGAAACTACAATCTGACTGCATTTTCGAGTATTTCCGCCGAGTTACATCCGGATGTGTTCGGACCGCGACCAGAAAGTTGCATATTCGTTTTTTCCGCGGAGAAGCACTAGGGGGAGACAAAGCACCCACCAAACGACCCAAAAAGTGTTGTAGAACCATCAGAACGACTTTCAACCTGCATAATTAAGGTCATTTTTGCTAAAATTGTTGCATAGGGCCTCTTTAAAGGAACACGCCACCCAATGTCAGTATTAATATATGTTCTTACCTTAACTTTCACGAGTTGAGTCATACCTCTCCGGTGTCGGTACGTGCACTCAAACACTCTGGCTTGAGGCGAGAATGTGTTAGCATGTTGCTATGCTAGCGGGCCCAGATGTAGCCGTAGAGGGAGGAAGATAGCATTAATCAAACACATCCACGTTTTCCCTACTTAAATACAGTTGCACCAGTAGTTGATAAAAATGTGTAAGGTCACACAACATGAAATGTGGCGATTTTCCAAGCGAATAAACAGGAGAACTACAATGTGTGGCGCAATAGCACTTGGGAGTACTTGACCTAGCGTAGTAATATTAATTAACACCTAATTGTAGATACTATCCACCACAGAGTTTTAGAATCCATGCTTGATCGATCCCTCAGCCTCCCCCTTCCCTCTGAGCGAGAGAGAGAGGCACACACACTAGAGATGCGCTGATGGGCTATTATTTCAACCATAACTGCATAGCAAAACTTATCATCAATCCGCACCAAAGTTTTTTGACCAATTTTCAAAACCGCACCCGCCCGCCATCTGCTGGTTGTTTTATTGTATATGGGTGATGCGGCGCTGTCTCCAAACAAAACGCACATCGGCCCGTTGCCTATTCTGCCAGCTTGTGCCAATATATCGTCCAAAATGCTTGATTGCATTGCATTCTCCACATTTTTAGCTACATTTTCATGTCCCACAAAAGCATTTTTGTTCAGTGAATCTTTTGTAAATTGCTTTACAATAGCATCGGGCCCTTGTCAGCAGCCTTCGGCTTGCCTCTTGCCACTATTCACTCCTTCGTCTTCAACATTCCCTTCTCAATATTTTTGGCCTATGTGACCAGTTACATAGTCTGTTCTTAGTCTTGGATTTTGTGAAGTAAATGTCTAAATATCACCTGCTTGCTGCAGCTTCCTTTTAAAACAGCTTATTTTTCTCTCTCGAGCATTTCATCTGCTGCCGGCTTGTCTCTCCACATCGTCCAAAATGCTTGATTGCATTGCATTCTCCACATTTTTAGCTATATTTTCATGTACCACATCAGCATTTTTGTTCAGTGAATCTTTTGTAAATTGCTTTACAATTACCGTCGGGCCTATAGGCCTATTGCCTGGCTTGCCTCAGCTTCGGTCACGTCCTTTTACAATTTTATCATTGTAATAAAAAACGCAATTTGGCACATAATTTCAACATGCTGCTGGCCTACTAATTAATGCCTATTGTACTTTATTTTTTGCAAAAAGAAAGAAATCCTTGATAAAATAACAAGTCATTCACATTATAGGCTAGGCCTACTTTACGCACAGTCATGTCAGGATGACACTATGACAAGTCTGTTCTGAAGACTCTCATTCATTTTGACTGCATGGGAAGAGAGCACGTCTTTTTCAAACAGACAGCACAATTCATTTTATACCAGCAGGCCGATCGGACAAGGCGCCTCGATATTAAAGTCAAGAAACGCCGACTCCATTCATTCCGAAAGTCCACCGCACAACAGTGCAACGTGCATGTTCACATTTTTAGTAACAACCGCCAAACTTGCTTGCTTGCCTTACACATCTAAGTTTTCCGACTATTTTTCTACCTTCTTTTTTCCGCTGTGGATGTTATTGAGCTTTAGGGCTTTGACTTTTGCCCAAAAATCATATTCGAAGTTCGTTTGTTTATTAATATTAAAATTCGAATATGTATTAATAATATTTTAACCATTAAATGTCTTCAGTAAGACCGATATTGGTATCAAACTTAAGTTCTATATGTTCTGTCCACCAGAGGGCAGTGTATCAGTCAATGTCAATAGACTACGTGCACGAAAGGCTGAGTATTTATGCGTGTGTTAAAATTGTTATTATTGAGCATAGGGCCGGGCGATAAAATGATAGCGATATGTATCGCAATAGACATGTAATCGATATCAATAAAAAATACGTTCGATAGAACATTCATAATTAAAAGCAACACACACCTCCTGCCTTACGTTGTCCATAAATAAATAGGCTAAATATATCTTGCATTGTAGTATGTCAAACTACCAGAGTAGGCGATAGAAGTAGGCCTACCTCAACACAGACTCTCCTTGCCCCGTGCACTCTTTCTCTCTCCCTCTCAACAGGCGCATCCCTCCTCAGCATGCGCATGTAATCCAAACATTAATAGTGTAAAACGACTGGCTAAATTGCTATTAAATCCGGTTAGCATCATTAGCACGCTGCACGAATTTGTTCAAAACTGTTGCATTCAAATTGACTGCTAAGTTCTAATCATCTCAATTCCGATGCAAATGGAAAAAGTATTTTCCAAGACTCAAACGGGCCTGTCCCAAGGAGAAAAAGTATTCATTTGAAACTTAAACACACATAGGGAAACTGAACAGTCTAACCAGACTATGATAATCTAGCAAATTAAGCTAACGTTAGCCTACTTTGTTTACAATATTTCCAGGGTTCAACCAGTGCTGCTTTTCATTCAGACTTATCTGCACATTTATTTATTTGAGTGTTTTTCATGATTGTGTTGCCATTTCTTTTCCCTGTTTGCTTTGATTGATAACTGAGGTGATTAAAATCAGAGGAAGGTTAAGTTTAAAATAAAAGTGTCTATTATGTCTATGTGTGAGCTCACTAAGCGCGAACCAGCCAGGATGCTAACATTACCGACAGGAGCTGAATTGAAAACAACGTTTAGCCTACAGCCAAATACATATAGAAATTATCTCCATAGGCCAAAGGTTCGCATATTAAGAGATCCCTAAAATTCGTTCGAATATCTTTAATTTTTAAAATAATCGAATTATATTCGAATAACGAAGTTCGGAGTCAAAGCCCTATTGAGCTTGTAGAAGTTTTAGCTCTTACGTTCTGAACATCTCGCACTGCCATCGCCCAATGTCATTTCTGAGGCATATCACTCTCTGTTTCTCTTTTAAATGCCTATTCCCTGAATGGTAGGCTACCAGTGTTGCGCGGGTTTGGTCACAAGCGGCCCGCGGTCGCCCGATATTTTAATCAACCCGACCGCAACTCGGACCGCGAATATTAATTAGGACAAAATTATACCCGACCCGCGATCCGACCCGCTTATTTACAAAATGTGTGCTTTTGGTTATAGTCTGCATGCAGTGTGACAGTAGGCCATTTCTGTAAAACAAACTAATTTATTTAGGCATGCAGAACATAATGTTTGCGTATGGAGAGAGAATGAGAATAAGAGCGCAAGCACGCACGCAACCACCAAGGATTAGAACACTAGGATAAGATTTGAAGGCCATGGACATACATCTTTCTTTCGAAAACAGAAATGGTGAGGCAAGGTAGGCTAGAGAGATACATTGCTGGTCAAAACGTTAGCGTAAGAACTGGTTTATAATGCTGAATGAAGCACAAAGCTTTACAAAAGCACATCCACTGTTTAAAGTCACAAACACAACGAATTGTAACTTTTATGCATGCGCGAACCTATACATAGGATGTGTAGTCTGTGCCATAACATTTATTCCTGCAGGCTGCCCGTTTTGGCTGTCATACTTTTAAATGGCTTCGCAAGAAGCAGGCCTACATAGACCATAACTTACTGTCATCTTCTTTAAGAACTTTTCCCAAAATTTCCCATAGCCTATATCGCTTTTCCTGAAGGGGTGTCTATTATTTTTAACTCGCGTCTTCAGCTTCTTTACTGTTGACTTTACTGTAGGCCTATTGATGCTTTACTGTATTGATGCCAGCCTTCTTGTGATATTTTAAGTAGGCCTAGGCCTATTTGTAGAAAATATATATTTAATTAATTTTAAATGACCCGAATATCATTAAAATATTTTCTTTATGACTCATAACCGGGCAACCGCTTAATTTCGGGCAGACCGCGCAACACTGTAGGCTACAATTACTATGTGTTTTATATATACCGTAAAACTCCAAATAATAGCCCGGGCTTTTATTTTCCCAAATCGCCAAACTGCACCGGCTAGTATTAGAGACAGGCGTCTATATGAGACAGGCCTTTAATTCCCTTTACACAAAACTTTTCCTCTGCAAAGATGGAAAATATTATCGAATTAATTATTTCAAACACACTGAATGTCTACCTATATGACTAGGCTATCTGTTGACAATTACGGATCATCATTCATTTAGTGTTATATAGCCAGAGAATGTCCGTAGACGGGCTCTGATATAGTCTAGTCTAAGGTAAATTCCTTTTCTGACTTCTTTTCTCTTTATCGCCATAGCATTTAGAATAAAGAATAACGTTTGCGAACCGTTCTGGTTTTGTTGCCAGCATAAAAACAAGCTTACCATCGGCCTATCCGCAAATTTTAAACACAAGGGATGAATTGAACGATGACGAAGTCGGACATATAGGCATAGTTCATATTGGAAAAAAGTTATACAATTTGTAACTCTACCTTCTCCCCACCGCAGTCTTTTAATGCCATCTAATCATAACGTGCGCAGTCTGCGCCATACTTAAGCCCAAATCACACCAAAGATTCGCAACGAGGTGAGCAGCAACTTGATGCAACATTCTAAAACCTTGCAACTGTGACCAGACATGTGAATGCTTTGCAACGGCTTGTAACAACGTGCAACATCTAATTCACACTGCTGTAACCTCCTTTCTGTAACGGTTTCGTGTCATTGCGAATCTTTAAACAGACGATCTGACTGGTTTTAGAAGATTAAATACAACCCGAAACTAAAAAACAGACCAGGCCTCTACTGGAGACCGACCTTTAACCCAAACCTTTTAGCCTCTTTAAAAGAGACAGGCGTCTCTTAGGGACTCGGCGATTATTTGAAGTTTTACGGTAATATCGAAACAAAATAACCCAGGCAGTCTCATCTAGGATATAGCACAGGTTGAAGTCAACATCAAGTTGGTTCTATTTACAGAGGTGAATGTGTGAGTGTGTGTAAACATCTCGATGACTCAGAAATGACATCGGAAGACAAAGGAGTGAATAGTGGCAAGCCGAAGGCTGCTGACAAGGGCCCGACGCTATTGTAAAGCAATTTACAAAAGATTCACTGAACAAAAATGCTGATGTGGTACATGAAAATGTAGCTAAAAATGTGGAGAATGCAATGCAATCAAGCATTTTGGACGATGTGGAGAGACAAGCCGGCAGCAGATTAAATGCTCGAGAGAGAAAAATATGCTGTTTTAAAAGGAAGCTGCAGCAAGCAGGTGATATTTAGACATTTACTTCACAAAAGCCAAGACTAAGAACCGACTATGTAACAGGACACATTGAGGCCAAAAATATTGAGAAGGGAATGTTGAAGACGAAGGAGTGAATAGTGGCAAGAGGCAAGCCGAAGGCTGTTTGACAAGGGCCCCGACGCTATTATAAAGCAATTTACAAAAGATTCACTGAACAAAAATGCTGATGTGGTACATGAAAATGTAGCTAAAAATGTGGAGAATGCAATGCAATCAAGCATTTTGGACGATATATTGGCACAAGCTGGCAGAATAGGCAACGGGCCGATGTGCGTTTTATTTGGAGACTGTTATGCGAGACAGAGACTGAGTTTGCTGCTGATATTCTGAGGATAGGCTACAACATAGCCAATGTAGGACTTTAGCCTTTTAATATATTTGCTGCATTGGATCAATCTTTCTAGAACAGACAAGAGCTTTCTAGCCTCACGTCAGCAGCACCGCATCACCCATATACATTAAAACAACCAGCGGATGGCGGGCGGGTGCGGTTTTGAAAATTGGTCAAAAAACTTTGGTGATGATGGATTGATGATAAGTTTTGCTATGCAGTTATGGTTGAAATAATAGCCCATCAGCGCATCTCTAGTGTGTGTGCCTCTCTCTCTCGCTCAGAGGGGAGGGGGAGGCTGAGGGGTCGATCAAGCATGGATTCTAAACTCTGGTGGATAGGATCTACAATTAGGTGTTAATTAATATTACTACGCTAGGTCAAGTACTCCCAAGTGCTATTGCGCAACACATTGTAGTTCTCCTGTTTATTCGCTTGGAAAATCGCCACATTTCATGCTGTGTGACCTTACACATTTTTATCAACTACTCGTGCAACTGTATTTAAGTAGGGAAAACGTGAATATGTTTCATTAATGCTATCTTCCTCCCTCTACGGCTACGTCTGGGCCCGCTAGCATAGCAACATGCTAACACATTCTCGCCGCAAGCCAGAGCGTTTGAGTGCACGTACCGACACCGGAGAGGTATGACTCAACTCGTGAAAGTTAAGGTAAGAACATATATTAATACTGACATTGGGTGGCGTGTTCCTTTAAGTCTTGCTGTTTGCACAGGCATATGTAGTTGGCAACAACAGACATCCCAACTTGCAAAAAGTTGCAAGAAAACAACTAGATCGCTAAGTGTAAGGTGCCAATCTTAGCGGTTTTAAGTCCGTCTTTATCTAGTTTTGGCGTTACGACAATATCAAACATGTTTGATATTATCGCAAGTCTTTTTAGTCGTGGCTCATGCAAATAGTGACGTGAACAATATAAAAACCAATAGTGACCTCTCTCCAACACCAAACAGGAAGGGGCAAAGTAGGCGACAGCTGTAGCCTATATGATTATTTGTTATTTAATTTCTTATAAATTATTAATCGGCTATTCCACGTGACAGAACAACTCTATATCTGTTAGGGATGTCACACATGAAACAATACTGCAGAAACCCGAAACAATGACTTTGATATGAGTAGACCATCTTATGAGTTCCTGTTGATATGCGATGGAAATAATTTAGGGAAGGAATCTAGTAGCAGTCTTGTAAATAGTAACCCTGCATGATCCCTAGTTGTTGCAAAATCATAGTCTGTGACTCAACAGCTCTTATCACTTGTCTTTAGATGTGAGAGGGTCTGAAACTGTAGTCTTTCAAAAATCTTTTCCTCTTCTTGCAGGGTCACTATTTACAAGACTGCAACTAGATTCCTTTAAATTATTACCCATCGGCAATAGATATCAACAGGAACTGAAATGATAGCCTACTAAACTCATCATATTTTCGTGTTTTTGCAGCATTGTTTCATGCGTGACATCCCTAACCGATATAGAGTTGTTCTGTCGCATGAAAGAGCCGACTAAGATCTAGTCATTGCAAAATCATAGTCTGTAACTTAAAACTCTACTACTTGTCTTTAGATGTGAGAGGGTCTGAGACTAGTCTTTCAAAAATCTTTTCCAAATCTTTGCTAAGTCTGTCAGTGTAAGGAGGGCTTTACTTGTATAAAGAAATTATTAAATCTCAACTTTCTCACTCTTCTCATAGTTAAAATCTGTAGGGCAATTTGGAGCAACTCACAGGTGTGTCTCAGTAACATTAACAAGCACTGCCATTATCTCACAGGTGCGATTCAAGAGCTATCGACTTCCATCTGCAACCCACTAATTATCTGGGCCATGTTCGAACCATAGTACCGAACCATACCGACTTGTGAAGCCAATTTGAACCCAATTCCTGTTGGTCGACTAGGGCTCTGTGCATCCTTAGGCCCCGTTTACACGCACATGGTTATTTTGAAAAACTGAGACATTTCCCTTCATTTACACGAAATCAGAGAATTCACCTCTGAATATGATTCTTTCTAAGACTTAATCATATAGAAGTATTTTCGGGATTCTGATTGGCTAACGTGGGCTTGAGGTTTTCGTTACACTGCCACCTACAGGTTTGGCATGATCTTGACAACATATACATGGGTTAGTGTAAACAAAAACTTTTCTGAAAACTGACAGGTGTGCACAATGTTATTTTTGAAAACTGAGAGAGTGAAATGTCTATGAAAAAAATGTTTATGAAAATAGCCAGCCATGTGTAAACTAGGGCTTTGACTCCGAACTGTTATTCGAATATAATTCGATTATTTTAAAAATTAAAGATATTCGAACGAATTTTAGGGATCTCTTAATATTCGAACCTGTAGCCTATGGAAATAATTTTTTGTAAATGTATTTGGTTGTAAACGTTGTTTTCAATTCAGATTCCGAGGTTTTTTTCACGTCTGGTGAAGTAAAATCGCGAGCTCATTAGCAAGACTATTACTGGTCATCTGGGCTCCTGTAGGTGACCTTAGCATCCTTGTTGGTTCGCGCTTAGTGAGCTCCCACATAGACATAATAGACACTTTATTACTTTATTTTAAACTTAACCTTCCTCTGATTTTAATCACCTCAGTTATCAATCAAAGCAAACAGGGAAAAGAAATGGCAACACAATCATGAAAAACACTCAAATAAATAAATGTGCAGATAAGTCTGAATGAAAAGCAGCACTGGTTGAACCCTGGAAATATTGTAAACAAAGTAGCCTAACGTTAGCTTAATTTTTTAGTTTATCATAGTCTACTGGTTAGACTGTTCAGTTTCCCCACGTGTGTTTAAGTTTCAAATGAATACTTGTTCTCCTTGGGACAGGCCCGTTGAGACAGGGTCTTGAAAAATACTTTTCCATTTGCATCGGGATTGAGATGATTAGAACTTAGCAGTCAATTTGAATGCAACAGTTTTGAACAAATTCGTGCAGCGTGCTAATGATGCTAACCGGATTTAATAGCAATTTAGCCTGTCATCTTGCACGATTAATGTTTGGATTACATGTGCATGTTGAGGAGGGATGCGCCTGTTGAGAGGGAGAGAGAGAGTGCATGGGGCAAGTAGAGTCTGGTAGGCCTACTTCTATCGCCTACTCTGGTAGAGTTTGACATACTACAATGCAATATATATATAGCCTATTTATTTATGGACAACGTAAGGCAGGAGGTGTGTGTTGCTTTTAATTATGAATGTTCTATCGAACTTATTTTTTATTGATATCGATTACATGTCTATTGCGATACATATCGCTATCGTTTTATCGCCCAGCCCTGTGCTCAATAATAACAATTTTAACACACGCATAAATACTCAGCCTTTAGTGCACGTAGTCAATTGACATTAACTGATACACTGCCCTCTGGTGGACAGAACATATAGAACTTAAGTTTGATACCAATATCGGTCTTACTGAAGACATTTAATGGTAAAAATATTACAACACATATTCGAAAATATTCGAATTTTAATATTAATAAACAAACGAACTTCGAATATGATTTTTGGGCAAAAGTCAAAGCCCTAGTGTAAACTTAGACTTAGCCCTGGTGAGTGACAAACATGTGACGTTAAGCAATGGACTGCAGCACAATAAGCCCTCTGGTAGCTGCGCTAAGAAAACTGATAACGTGCAGAGTGCTCCGAATGCAGCTTTTGGTGGTGATTTGTTCTGACTTATGCCAGCCCAACAAAACTTGCCCGTGGATTTTCCCTCAGACTGCCTTTGAGTTTCTTATCCAGAAAATATGGTTACTTCTCTCCTGTGTGACGCAAGTCATAGTCAAAGGTATGCTCATGACATCATTTTAGCATTGATTTTGGGAAAAAGTTTATTATGGAGCCATAATAGTGAGTTACGAAGTTGTGACAGTCACAAAATGTTGTATTTCTCTGAAATAGAAAATGTTCATATCAAAGCTTAACACTTTTCAAATCGGGGGTCAATGGAACACTAAAGGCCTATTCACACCAAGAACGATAACTATAACCATAACGATAAAAGCGTTCACACTGAACAACGATAAGCAAAGTCTCTCCTTGTGTTAATGAATGTGAAGGTTAAAATTTGATGGGTTCTGATTGGCTATTAGCTTTTTATCGTTCTAAAAATCGCTCTGAAAGTGATCCCCAATGATATCGTTCTTTATGTCGTTATCGTTATAGTTTGTGTGAACGTCGTCATTCATATTAACGAGAACGATATTTATTTATAGTTATCGTTCTTGGTGTGAATGGGCCTTAACTCCAAGTGGTCGACTATTAGCCTCGGAGCCTCCCATAGGGGCTACGTTTTCCGAACGTTCGCTTACGGCTTCTACATTCAGTTCGGCAACGGATGACGTGAGCCCATGTAAAGTGAATGGGATGAGTCTCCAGCACTACAACACACGCTACTGTGTGTAGAAGCCGTTACACCCTTGCTTCAAACTCAAAATAGCCCCATTTACATGGACAGCTTTTTGATCATTATGATTCAACTACTCTGAATGAAAAATTTTTGTGATCTATTTACATGAGGTACGTTCTATTTTGATCAGGTGCTTATTAGCATTGAATATTTGATCAGAATAGCCGTTGCTGTTTTGGTTTTGCTCAAGTAGAAGGAAGTTGATAATATAGTCAAAGTTTTAGTTGTCGTCGTCTTAACCCAGGCTTATAGGGCCTTCTTCATGCCACATTGGATCTTTGGAAATTCCAACCTTCGATAGAGGAAAAATGACATGAAGGCAAAGTCAGGTCGGATTTTTTGCTCGGAGACTCGTGCGGAAGCCTTGTGCCCCGAGGTATTCGACTTGACGTCACTATAATATTCTCCAACCATGGCGGTCTCCCTTGCAACAACACAAGGGGAATTTCACTGTCATTACAAATAGGCATGGTAATTTATCACTAAATTAAAGGAAAATTCCGGTATTTAGCACTTTGAGTCCCTTTTCTGGTTTGTTTTGGATGAACTAGAGTGGTCCTGTCTCTTTGGATGAACTAGAGTGGTCCTGTCTCGACTTTTCTGACTCGTTTTGAATCGCCTTTGACTAGTTAGAGTGGCTGCCTACAGGCATGCTCAAACATGTCCTAAAACAACCCTTAACGTTCGTTTTCAAAACGAGTTTTGTTGACACTTTTGAATGTAAACAAATCTCACTTGGGGAATTTAATTATTTTGAGTATCTCTGTACTGTGCTGAAAAGTGTGCCTAAGGTTTTACTAGTTGTTTTATACAGACCCCCAAAATATTGCTCCAATTTCATTCACGATTTCTCAGAAATGCTGCCAATAATATCTACAGATTTTGATTCTTTTATCATTACTGGTGATTTTAATATTCACATTGACAATCCTAAAGACATCTCTTCTAAAGAGCTCACTGTTTTATTTGCTACGACCCTGCTGGTCTCTGCCTACCTGTCTGTTTTTGTCTTTCTCCGGTTTGCAGGGCGGAGTCAAGACACAGGTGCTGCTGATCACTTGATTGGGGCAACTGCACTATAAAAGAGGGTACCTGGCTGAAGTTCAGGGTTTCCTCTCTCCATTGCAGTATGCGGCGCCTTTGTCTTTTGGTTGGGCTTTGCACATTACTCTGATGTACACCACACCTTTATTTTCTTACCATCTCATTAATACTGACTTCACATCTTGCATACACGATTGCTTTAATAAATACATCTTTTTGTTAACTCTTTACCCACGTGTGGTCTCCCTATGTTAAATCACCCAGAACGAGCCGGGTGGTTGTAACAATGTTAACAGCCCCACTCATATCAAAGGTCACACTGTGTATTCTTTGATGGACAGGTCTCTCCAATTAGCCAAACTCAATCGAAAAATGTCTCTAAGAGGTATATTAATGAGAATACCTGCAGTCTGTTTAAAGAAGCCATGGCTAAGCTTATTACACCATGCATAACAACTCAGGGTGTGGAGGACCATAAGTCTGTTTAACACCAATATTCTCAGGATATTTGACTCTGTAGCACCTACCAAGCTTAGTAAAAAAGTCCCCATGAAATGTAAAGCACCATGGAGGTATACCACAGCAGCAGCAGCAGAGAGAAAAGAGAATGTAGGAAAGCTGAGCGTAAATGGAGAAAGAGCAAGCTTCAGGTTGACAATAATATATTCAAAGACAAACTTGAGTTAAGCATATGAGTTTAGAAAGGCTAGACAATGTTATTTCTCTAACATCATTAACAAGAACATTAACTCCTGTGCACTGTTTGCCACTGTTCACTCATCTACTTGCTGTTTATGTCATCTGATAAATGTAGTGAGTTTGCCTCCTTCCAAAACAAAATTGAAAATATTAGAAAAAACATTAGCTCCACCTGCTTAAAAACAGTGATGCAGCTCAGCTCATCTACTTGCTGTCTTGACACCCTGCCCACAAGCTTCTTTAAAAGCATCTTTGATTGTGTGGCATTTGAGCTTCTAAAGATTGTGAATGGCTCTCTTATTTCAGGCATTTTTCCAGCCTCTCTTAAGACTGCAGTTATCAAACTTCTCATAAAAAAGAAACCTTGATCCCTCTGTGCTTAACAACTACAGGCCCATCTCACAACTCCCCTTTATAGGCAAAGTTATTGAGAAAGTTGTATTCAACCAAGTCAATAACTATTTAAATACAAATGCCATCTATGATCAACTACAATCAGGCTTTCGCCAACACCACAGTACCGAAACTGCACTTGCAAAGGTACTAAATGATATCCACCTGAATTCAGACTCAGGTAAAACAACTGTCCTGGTAATGTTAGACCTTAGTGCAGCTTTTGATACGGTTGATCATGTATTACTTCTCAACCGACTAGAATGCTGTGTAGGGCTTTCTGATACTGTCCTTAGATGGTTTAAGTCTTATTTAGATCACAGAGAGTATTTTGTTTCTATTGGTACCTATGTATCTGAGAAACATACTATGCCATATGGGGTGCCACAGGGATCCATTCTTGGGCCACTCTTATTTAACTTGTACATGCTCCCCCTTGGTGAAATATTTCAAGAGTACAAGATTGCATAGCATAGCTATGCAGACGACACGCAGGTCTACCTTGCATTGTCACCAAACGAATTGAGTCCTATTGACTCCTAATTTTTTACAACTTAATCAGAGCAAAACTGAGATTATTTTATTTGGTAACAAAGAGGATAAATAGGTGCTTACTTTTAGAATCTAAAGCACTTACAACTAGGACTCAAGTAAGAAACTTGGGAGTCATCATAGATGGGGACCTGACTATGAATGATCACATCAAAAGCATGACTAATCAGCATTCTGGCATCTCAGAAACATAACTAAGATCAGAGATTTTGTTTGTAGACAGGATTTAGAAAAACTTATTCATGCTTTCATATCCTGTAGGGTATATTATTGTAATAGTCTCCTAACTGGCCCCCCAAAAAGTCCATTAGACAGATTCAATTTATTAAAAACGCTGCTGCTAGACTGTTAACCAAGACTAAAAAGAGAGATCATATTACACCCATTCTTAAATCTTTACATTGGCTCCCAGTTAATTTCAGAATTGATTTCAAGGTTCTACTCCTTGTATATAAGTCATTGAATGGACTTGGCCCCAAATATTTTTCTGAAATGCTTCCCCAATATACACCTAGTAGAGAGCTTAGATATACTAGAACCTGTCAATTAATAGTCCCCAGGGTTAAAACCAAACAAGGAGAAATGGCATTTAGCTATTATGCCACACAGCGCTGGAATCAGCTTCCAATAGATATTAGATTTTCCCCAACACTAGAATGTTTTAAAAAGAAACTAAATACTGAACTTTTTCCTTCTGCATTTATTGATTAGTTTTTAGGTTTATTTTTATTTATTTATTTATATTTTACCTCCTATTCATTCAGTCTTATTTCCCCCTTGATCTATTTTATTATTTTATTATATTAATTACTATTATTATTGCTGTTAATCTTTTATTTTTATTTCTGTTTCTTTTAAACACATTGAATGACATTTTGTATGATAATGTGTTATATAAATAAACTTGAACTTGAACTAGGTACACTATGAGATATTGCATCCATACTCAAGCTTAATTCTTTGTCCTTCCTTAATTAAAATGTGATGGCTAACTGTAAAGCTGACGATACACAGGGCAATTTTTTGGGCAATGTTGCTGGCAACACAGGGCAACTAATGAGGGCAACAGACAACTAGCAACTTTGTTAGCAAAACCATTGCTAGTTAGCTAAATCCCATTCAATCTCAATAGAGCAATGGTAGCTATAGGAACGTCACATATTACCAACCGTACCGTATTTCCAACCTCTTACGTGTATGCGTGACATAATATTCATTTCTATACAAACCAAGACGGCGGATTCCTAAAGAAACGCAAGCACCCACACCATAAGTGTATCTAAATTAGCTATGTACCAAAAATTACATTTTACCGTGACTCGAAGAGCTGTAAACAGTGTTGTAAGGCACTGTGCACAAATCCGCTTGGAGCTCCAGTGGAATTTTGATTTGTGACGAGAATTCTCGGTTGGGTTTCTTGGGTTTCAACATAAACACTTAGCGGAGTGAAAAGATACAAGAAGCCTCTCTTTTCCCTCGCTTCCAGTAAAAAAAACTCGCTTCACTATTGTGACCGTGCTCAGTGTCTTTCTGAGCCAGGGGGTCCTTGCAGTGTTTCCGCTAGATTTTAACAGTGGTGGCAGGTTGTGTCCACCTAATCTATCCATCTAATGTAACAGCGGTGTCTTCGCGGAGACATCCACTCTCCAGTTTCATTTTTGCTGTTGTTGCGAGCGAGCTAATAGGCTACAATATGGGAAATACTTTCAATACGATAAGCTTCAGAAATGAATGGGTTTTTCTTAATCTGTGCTAGGCTAGGTTAGGCGTCCCTCACCTGATCCTTGTTAGTCTGTTAATTACAGTGCATGAAAATGCACTGTAATTAACAGTTCTGTTATCCGAAGTCTTCTTCTTATTATTCTTCCCACCAAATTTCTGCGTCTAATTCAGCTTCAACCGTTTAACGTGGAAACTTCGTTCAAACTTTGTAACGTAGGTCTTGAAAAGGAGACTTGAGGAATTTATTTTTCACTTTTGTAAACTTTATACTTTTTGAGATATTAATAAAAAAAACAAGCTTATTTTTCCCCATAGACTTTGTATGGGGACTATGACATCATAATGGGCTAATTAACTTGATTTGCACCTGTATCAACTTCCAGCTGCTCAACTAGGTCCCATCAAAAAGCTAGTTAAACTGATTGCACCTGTATCAACTGCTTTCTGCTCAATTAGGCCAACTCTCTCTGTGTATCTCCATTCTACAAGGATATAAGGCACATTCCATCCAACTTTCTATCCATTCATCCTCTTCAAACCATTCACTCATCTACCCATTAAACTATCCCATCAACATCCATTAAACAATCTGCCTATCAACATCCATTCAACTTTCTGTCTATCAACATCCATTACACTATCTACATTTAACTTTTAAACTATATACTCTGTCTCAGGCTTTAAACATACAATCTGGCTCTACAGATCCTGTTCAACTACTTCCTCTGCCCACAACTGTTTCCAAATAAATGTCCTCACTACAATAATTCACTATTAAATAATTTAACTATTTAAACTACTCAACTATTTAACTGTTCAGCCATTTCAACTGTCAGTTGTTATAAACTATGACTTCTGCCAACTGTTATCAAATAAAAGTTTGTTTTGCATTTTATGTTAATATACAGTATGTTTATATTTTCATGCACTGGTAATTTCCTCGAAATTACATTTTCTAGTTTAATATGGTTTCCGGCCCCGTGTTCACCGGTCTCTTGTTTTACCTTGTTCCTTGTCCACCTGTGCCCTGCTTGTTACCCCTGTGTATTTAAACCCTCTGTCTCCCCTCAGTCTTAGTCGGTCTTTATAGTATTATACACAGGGTTTGGTTTGTGTGTTGCTCAGTTTCTTAGTAAAGATTCCTATTTACTTCAAGTGTGCCTTGCCTTGTTCTGTCCTGCATTTGGGTCCAATTCCCCTACAAATCATGACAGTGTAGCCTGGGGGCCATTCCGAACTTAGTCCCGCCCACAACGTTTGAGGTCTGACTAGAATTGAGTATGACTACATCAGGCTAATGACAGTACCCAAGTAGCCTAGATGTATCTAATCAACATAACCGTGCAGCCCGTGCGCAGGGATGGACAGAGAAGGCGAGAGAGACTCGAGTGTATGTTTACTGTAGTAGCCTACTGAGATGCATATGGAGAAAGTAGACGCACTGTTAAGGCAGACACAAGTCATATTCAAAATAGTGTCAGAAAGAAAAAAATCCACAGACAAAAGCCAAGTCCTTGTTCAGCCGTATAACCAGGCACGTGCACACATAGATGTTCCTATTTGCATACAGCTTCCCCGTCAAAATATTGATTAAACTAAAAACCTTAATATGAGGTTGGGAGATTAGACTTGTTGCGCTCGGTGCCCTCTCTACCTTGCTTCCTCCCTCCAGATCTTTTGCACAACGTTAAGCACACGCAGTCACGTAGGGGTGTAGTAGGCTAGTAAAAAAAGAGGTGGGTAAACTATAAATTCTGTGATCAGGCGGACCACAACTTGGTCACCGGTAAGGCGGACCAAGGTATACCGGTGTGTATCCTGACCACATCACTCTACCAAGGGCATCACTGGGTGTTCCCTCATAGGCCACACAATCACTATTCAATTCCAATATTAATGTTCATTGTAAAGTTCATTGTTAACTCCAGAAGGAGTAAATATGGTTGAAGTCTGTAAAGTGTAGAGCAATTATGTGTCTTATCAGTTTAAAGGTGCTGTAGATGCTTAATTCTGTAAGCTTCGAGTCATCTTGAACACATCCACAAGGCACTCTTGCATTGACTTGCATTGTATATTACATCGGTCACATGTGGTACAAAAGAGCCATACCAACACTAGTTGGTTTGCATGCTAACTTCAGTAGATATCTCCACAACACAATGCATTAAGCATTTTTGACTTTGTCAAAACTTGTTTCTTCACATTCTGATGTTATCATATAGGTTTAGTCAGATTTTTTTTTTTTTTTTCGCATGTCCAAATTTCCGTCAAGGATTCCCGGGACACTGTAAGACCGGGGTACACGAAACTTGGTGGGCATGTAACCCCACATGGATAGCATGGAACCTCCTGTTTTCGTTTTGATCTGTAGCCCCCCAGCTGGACTGGACCCCCCGAAAGGAGGGTAGGGCAGACACAGTTTTCTGTGAATATCTCGAGAACCGTAGGGTTTAGGAGGACCATTTTTTTTTGTATGTTGATCTCAAAGGGCCATGTCAACCCATTCCATAACCACTCATTTCATGTATAGCGCCACCTAGTTAAACACAAAAAAGTAAAAATGTAATCGCAGGTATCTGTGACCTAACATAGTCAAAACTACATGAAATTGGAAGTGTAGGATCATTATGACACCCTCTGAATGCACGCCAAGTTTCGTGGAATTCCGTTCATGAGGGGCCACACAATAAATTAATTTATGTTACTATACACCAACTGGCCTGTAGGTGGCCGGAGACAGTTTTCTGTGAATATCTCGAGAACCGTAGGGCCTAGGAGGTCCACCTTTTTTTGTATGTTGGTCTTAAGGGGGCATGTCAACCCATCCCATTACCACTTATTTCATGTATAGCGCCACCTAGTTAAAAATTAAAAAGCAAAACATTAGGTGTTTTCATCACAATATCTCTGGCTGACATGGTCAATACTGCACGAAATTGAAAGTGTAGGATCATTATGACACCCTCCGAATGCATGCCAAGTTTCGTGGACTTTCGTTCATGGGGGGCCTTACAATAAAATAATTTATGTGTACATTTAGTGACCGTACACCAACAAGGATTCCCGGGACACTGAAAGACCGGGGTACACGAAACTTGGTGGGCATGTAACCCCACATGGATAGCATGGAACCATCGTTTTTCGTTTTGATCTGTAGCCCCCCCGCTGTACTGGACCCCCTAACACAGTAGACATATGTACGCATGCATGCACATGCACAAACACACAAGCACGCACACACACACACACCCACACACATAAACGTGTACACGCACACATGCACACAATTCAAGAATTTCTCAGAATTATGAACAGGCAAGATGGGGGTGGGGTTGTATAAAATTAATTTTACATGTGAAATCTATGAACTAATCATGTTTTGGTACTTGTTGTCTAGCAGATACCAGTGAGAATTGAGGGTGGATAATGCAATTTAGTGAGACAGTTAGAATCATATAGGCCTTTCAGCGTGATTTATTTTTGTGGAAAAAATGTGCTGGACTGGGCGGCGGTCATATTTTGTACCACTCTGCGGTACATCTAGTTTATAGGTCATTTCAAACTAAAAAGTCGCCACATGCCACTTTTAAACAACTATCTGCTTAGAAAATGCTGATTAATCTGTTATTGGATAAGATTAACCCTAACCACTTCTTGCTGTTGATAGTGCATCAAGAAGATTCAAGAAGGGTTTTGCAACATTTCACGTTTCTGCAATACTTTCCATGTTAAAGCAGAGTAGAAGGATGGGGCGTTAGCAGCATAAATCATGTTTATCAAGCTCAACCTGATGTGGGCCAGATGTGCTAAAAAGAGGGAAGAAAAACAAACAGGAAGAGGGTAGGCTGCTTAGTAGACTACTTATGGAGCCCACACAGTGGATCTCAACAGAAGACCAGAGCCACGGGTTTGAAATTGAGCTGTGTGAATGACTTTGCTTAGCGCACGGTCCATTGGATGAATCGGTGAGTACAGGATTCTGTTTATCATACAGTGGGGGTGATAACATTTGCCTGCCGTGTCATTGATGATGAATAATGGATTCTCTGAATGTTGATGTTCTGACTGCTTATTGACAGAATGTATACCCTGTAAAAAAGGAAAAGTCAAGCTGTTTCAATTTATGAAACCACATTACGTTACAATTACATAAAACAGTCTTGTTTTGAATGACACAACCATCTTGTGTTAGTCAATAGTCATTCCAATTGGGCAATCCATTTATCTCATTGAATAGGCGTACTGTTGGAAAAAAAGAAAAGCGGATGTCAGTTACTTAAAGCAACACCAAAGAGTTATGTTAAAGCAACACCAAAGGCATTAAAGCAACACCAAAGAGTTTTTTGTACCTTAAAATAATGTTTCCAAAATCGTTTCAGTGGTTCATCAACTCGTAACAGGGTGAACGGCAATTATGCATTCGCTTCGCGGCCCTCTATTGGCTATAACCGCACTATGTAAGTTTGCCAGATCGAGTAGCGGATCTGTAGTTCAATGGAATGAGAAATAAGAAACTACAAATTTGACTTGCATCTGATGTCGCAATACATCGTACTTTTATAAGTCATGCAAAATATTCTACCTTGTCTGTGGGCATCGTTATTTGCAAAGCCGGTGCTGGATAAACAAATAGCGTGCGTGCGACAGAGGGAAAGTTCTTTGGTGTTGCTTTAACCACAAAACATGAACTTAAACAAACTCATGTTTTTCTTTCAAACATAATGTTATTACGTTGAACTGACATATTTTGACACAGCAATGAATTCACGCACAAGCTTGAACAAAGTATGCATGCTTCCATGGCACATATTTTAAACCTCACAGAATGCTTCTGAAAACTATGGCACATCATATTCAGCATATTTAATATAAGACTTCATCTCTAGTCTTTAATCTCTTCCTTTAATCTTCCTTTAACTTGTTGTTGCAATACTAAGTACATCTGAATGCCTACTCTTACTGCATGCCTCTACCTGTATGACACACAGTGATGTTGAAATTACATTAATATTTAATGTAAACCTAAATTAAACAATTTAATTAAAATTACTTGCTCAAATTGGGTAATCACAGCATGAATCAATTGTGTAAACTGAAAGAGAAACACTGGACTAATATCCAGACATTTAATTTATGTGCAACAGATATACACAGTAAAATCATGTAAATCCAGTGTGTGTGTGTGGGGGGGGGGGGGCAGCTTCACCAACATCAGCCACTGGTTTGCAGGATGGAGTTGCATAGTAAGCATCTCCATGCATGGTGACACAGCGATGGTCTGTGTAAGTGTGTGTGCGTGTTTCTTTTTTTACTTGAGGGTCAATGACGTGATGCTCATTTTTTGTGTGTACATATGGGTTAGATACATTTAAAATTGTTAAAATTTGAAAATGATTTGACAAATTATTTTCAAATATCATTTTCATCAAACCCTAATCTTAAAGTTTTGGATTCATTACATTTTGAGAGAGTATTAACTGAATTTGGGTAAAAATGTCAATACGGTGTAACCACAAAAACATGAACCAAATAATTACACTCGCTGAAAAAAATATGAAATTCTTTCCAAAATCCCTTCTAAAATAATCTGGCATGATCTTGCACAAGAACTTTTCTATATTTAATAGAAGTAATGAAACCCCTTTGTTCTGAATGTTTTAATTAATATGGGGAATCATGTCTGTCACATCAACTACTTGTAATGTCAAGTGGTGTAACCACCATTTAAGGAGCCATTTTGTAAGTATTATGTAACAGGATCATGTGACAGAAAATTATGTCAGAGAAGGACCCTTGAAGACCCACACTGCTATGAGTCAAGGTTAGTAACTCTCTTTAAAAAGTAACAAAATAGTGTTTTAGGCCATGGTCAGGCAAGCTTACATGTCAAATGGTATGACCTCCTAAAAATATTGATAAATCATAATAATCATAAAATATTGAATTTAATGTAAAAACTGTGTGGATATTCACATAAAGGTCAAGTGTGTGCATAGTTGTCCATAATAATGCCTGCAAATTTTGCTTTTAAGTAGAAATGTCAAATTGTGTAACCGGTTACACAATTTGACTCCTTTGTGTTTGAGACCAGTTTGATCAGATTCAGGGAAGAGTATATCATTTTAGGTGTCAATTATATTATTTTTATAATTTAAATAGTGATTAACTGTTTAGCATGAACAGTAGCTTTAAAAGGGTTTAATCAGATTGTAATTTAAGCGATTTTTGAAATGTCAAAGTTTTTTATTTTAAATTTAAACTTCCATAATTCATTTTTAATATGTTATTATGATGTATGTAAATAGTATGTTTAAATTATAAATAAATAATATAAATACATTTATTATAAATAAAGTGTACTTCTTGTCCCCCAATAGATGCCACTTTCAAGCAAGAAAAACGTGTCTCGCCACAGAGAGCAAGTGAATGCAGATCCTGCTGTTGGTTGGTTGTTAAGATGATGATGATGATCATATCCACTCTTTCACTCTCTCTTATTCTCTCTCACACACACTTTGGGCCCTATTTTAGCAATCTCAAACGCATGGTCACTAGCGAATAGCGTAAATACATTTAGGGATTTGTCCAGGCTAGAGGTGGATTTTATCGTTCGTTCTCATGACACAGTTCGCGTCGTTCAGTTCGCAAAGATGATTCGTTCTGAATCGTTCGTTCCTTCGTTCAGCCGCATTTCCGGTACAACGTAGTTCAGCGGTGAATCATGGAATGCAGGTTCTCAGCTCCTCGTTTGTGCAAACGGTCAACACAACACTGCAATTGTAGCGGCAAATATATAGCTACAACTTCATGATTATGTGTACTTTTAGACAAAACAGCAGTAGCTAATGTGTTCATTCACCTTGACATTAAATTGACATATTGAAGGTAAATAGAGTAGACTACGGCTAGATTATCTAATTTCTTTTTTAAAAATGTGTTCATTCATAAAGGAACAAAGACCCAGTAGGCTATGCCGACAAACATGTTTAAAGGCTTGGTAGAAAGATTATATTGATTAAAAGGTTTCAAGTCCCCATTTTGCCTAGGCTACAGAGCCATAATCACTCTTCTTCTAGCCAAGAACGAGTGACTGACTTAACGAGAACGAACAAGAACTGGAAAGGTGAACCAGTTCAGGTCGACCCGTTCGAACGAACTAGTTCGTTCGTGACCGACCCACCTCTAGTCCAGGCCACATTCAGGGTGGTTTTGTTATCAAATGTCAGGCACCTGACACAAAAAGGCAGCTCTTATGTTTCTTAATCAGTCATGAGTGTGTTTTGGGTGTAACATCTTTTAAACCAATGAGAATGACATCTGCCATTCCCTTTAACAGCTGCAACTTCAAACACTGCATCAGTATTTTGATAGTCAGCGAAGCATTTGAAGGAATCTGCTTGCATGCAAGACCTTTTTACACTAAACCATACTCCTTACTAAAACCTAGCAGATTATAGGCTTCACACATCTGCACTCGTCTGTTATTTGAACGCATAGGCAAAGTCATCGTGGTGTCATAGTCAACGACAAAACAGTTATACACAGTTAATTACTTTCACTATTGACCGACAATCGGTTACCATCGAAAACTTAGCTTGACAAAATCAACACTTGCCCCAATAATGTTCAAATGACTGAATAAAAAACCTAAGGACATTTATCCTGCAGAGGAGTTGCTGCTTACATCTTGTGACAGTGCGTCTTCAGCTGTGCTTTATATGCCCCTTTCGCTGTAGACAAGGGTTTCCCTGGTCAGTGGCGTAATGTTAGATGGTGTAAGACAACGATTTTTAGATCATGTGTCAGACCACATCTTATGTTGGTAATTGCCACACAGGGGCACATTGTTTAATAAAAGTGAAGTGTAAGATAGGAAAAAGCTTTGCGCCGGGTTTTGTGTCGCGAAATAGGGCCCTTTATCTCTCTTATCTGTATGAGAACTGAACTGAAATCCATTAGAACACAGGTTAATCCTGTTTCTTCATTGATGTTATGAAATGATTTTTGATATGGAATATGATGAATGATATGAATATATATTAAAATATCCAATTCAGTTTACCTTGATGCCTATTTTCTGTGTCAATTTCTTGTCCTATTGCTGTAGACGTTTTATGGTCAGTTGGTGTAACCGATTTATTTCAGTTGGTGTAACCAGTATTTTGTCTAAAATACTAAAATTGTACAAAAAAATGTATATGGATAATAATTTAATACTCTACCATACTGTAATAATGGCTGTTTAAACCATTTTTACTCATGGTTAAAGAATAGACATAAAACAAGATGTTTTCAGCATATGGACTTGCTCAGAAAACCCCATATCATTTAAATTTAGAAATAAATATAATAAAACATATTCTCATAGGATATTATTAAATAAACTACTAATTTCAAGAGAGCAATTGCATGACCTCTAGGATGTGTGTCTTTTTTGTGGTTTGTAGATATTTGTCATTTTTGTGGTTACACCAGTTGACAATTTAACAGGCTGTCAGTTCTATCTTTTGTAAAAAAAAAATAGTATAAACGTCATATTGAATAATATGAATACAACAGAAATACAAAGTATACACTTTAACAAACCTCAGGCATGTTTTGTTTTAAAGTTTTAAACATATTTTTGTCTGCACTATTACGAAACAGTTTGGGTCATGTGGTTAACAGGAATACAGGCATGAATACTATTGATTGCCGGTCAATGATCAACAGTGATCAAGGTAAAGTAAACAATGTCAGGAATACTTTGTTTGAACTGATCAGTGGAAGGCAACTATCCCTTTCATGAATATGGAAAATGCAAAGTTATCCATGATGCAATGGTTTCCATAATGAATTATTTTCTTTGATATCATTATCATAACAGTTGTCAACATTCTTGATATTATGAACACTTTCATCTTAAATTTTGCAGCACAAACCTTGTCTGAATACATTTTGCACAATAGTTATTTGTTACTCAATGCTATTGCCTTTGCCTCATTCACTACTGTTCGCCTTCGATGTCCAAGATGACTTGCCTTTAAATGTTGCCCAAGATGTTGCAAAATCTATCAACAGACAGCGTTCAGGGCAAGAGCCTCATCCCAACATGTCTCTTGTCACTTCCCGGAAATACAAAGCCACACAAGACCCACCTAACCTTACGTTTATTTTTATATATTGATACAGAGGTAGTTCTGATCTAAACCATGTGAACTAACTAACTAAGGCATGCAAGCACCAAAACCAGAAACGGCACAACTGGCACTGATAAAAGCATGTATGTTAAATAGTGTCATTTGACAATATAATCAGAAATGCCCAGCTGTGTGTTATGTTTTGTCTGGAGTCCAGCTGTTGAAGTGCAATGCAATGTAAATTACATCTCCCAGTTATGTAAGGGATAACAGCCACCGAGGTGTCCTGTTATACAGAATTAATGGACGAGGGCGAGGGGCAAAAAACTCCCCGACGCGCAGCGGAGGGGAGTTGCCTCCGCTCGAGTCCATTAATTCCGTATAACTGGACACACCTCAAAGGCTGTTATCCCGCTTATCACCCGGTTGCCACTGTAAAGCAAAGGAAACACGCAGTTCCGTTTAAAAAGAAGCTCACTAGTTCAGCTTGTTGTACAACTTTCGTTGGCCCAGTTAGCTTGTTTACAGTTGATTCCATTGTTGCGAAGCCTTCAACCAAAGATTCTAGAGCGCTGCAACCATCGTCCTACTATGGTTGTTATAGTTACCATTCATAAGCATTGATATGGAACGGTGTCCTGTTATTCAGAATTAATAGCCACCCCACCAGCCAATCAGAAAAGAGTATTTCTTCTCTCTGGGTCATAAATTGGTCCTTAAAACATTTCCTATTCACATTTGTTGCTTTCGGGCAACTACAGAGCTGTTTTGGTTATATGACACATCCCAGCAAATTATACTTTTTACAGACACATCCCAGCAAATTATACTATTTACAGACACATCCCAGCATGTTCATGTCAGTTAATATAAATTAACATTTAAAAACATGTTTAATTATATAATTGTTTTCATATATAAGTCGCACCTGAGTATAAGTCGCAGGACCAGCCAAACTATGAAAAAAAGTGCGACTTATAGTATAGTCTGGAAAATACGGTAGTTTCAGTTTGCCTATGAGTTCAAATAATAGATGGGTACAGATGCATAGGATACTCTGCTAGGTTTTAGCAAAGCATGGTTTAGTGGAATACCTGTTCCGGTCTCGCGTGCAAGCAGATTCCTTCAAATGTGCCGCTGATTATCAAAATACCAATGCGCTGTTTGAAGATGCGTTGCTTGCTGCACTGCCCAAAACACACCCATGATTGATTAAGAAACATAAGAACCACCTTTTTGCGCCCGACGTTTAATAACAAAACCAACCCGAACGGACTGGACACACCCCTAAATGTGTTTAAGCTTTTTGCGCGATCGTGCGTTTCTGATCGCCAAGATAGGGCCCTAAATGTTCATGGTCAGGTATAATGATAACATACATATAGGCTAGTGGAATCCTGGTCATACAACAAATGGATCATTTTAACATGATCCAGGCTTGCAATTGACCGATCCCAAGCCCCGCCCCCTTTTGCTATGTCACAATGAGGACTTCGGAGGACCTCGGTCAACCTCGGTCAATTTTGAATTTTCTAGTGGCCATTCGGTATGACAATACGCCAGTTATGCGAATGCTATAATGCTTCTTTTGCGAGTAGCTTAAGTAACTAAATAACTAAAGAGCTCAAAAAGGTTCAAAGATAAGCCTGGGATACTTGTAGAAGTGACATCCGATATCCTGACCGTGTGAAACGTTAACACACATAGGCCTAACTTTGCATAACTTTGGATAGGCTGCTACTTTTCAGTAAAGAAATCTGAGTGTGTACGAAAATGTTCCCTTTATTTGTGTTCATAACTAGGCTACACACAAAAACATAACTAAATCTGGTTTCCACTGATGAAACGACAACATAAGCCTACGCAAAAAATTATACCTACCTTGCAGGAACTGAACTCGCATATTCATACGATTGGAAGACGCGCAAAAGAATACACCTTCAATCACGTATCGCCTTACACACAACAAGAATACTTTCAGCTTTGCTACCTTGCCATGTTTAACTTGGGATAGAAGACTGTTCACAGAAATAAGCTAATGATCATTTTTTCAACAAACGCAATAATAGCCTATACTGCGATGCATTATTGATGGCTGAACGAGAGATAGCCAATGTCTTCTAAAGATCGAATCATGTGCAGATTCAAAACTATGCAGTCTCGAAATCGCCCATATTAGACAAAGGCTACTACATTGCCCACGTTTAAATTAATTATAGCATAAGCGGGCAAGTCTAGTGCAAGACAAATCACGTCTGCAAACTGCAGATATGTCAAACGTGATGGGTTTGAACTCGGAGTGGTTTTCTTTTCAATACACTTGTATCATGTTTATTTGAACTCTTCCTTCTAAAGCAGCCATTCAAAATAATAAGTAGGCTATCGGCCTACCGAAGAGAAGCTATCTCTCCACCTCCCCAACATGAGCTGCTTGGCTATAGTCACTCTCCCAAGTTGCGTGGGAACTTGGATCTGCTACACTTGGTCCCGTCTTCTATTAATCCTCGAAATATGGCTAGATTTTGTTATGGACACGTCAACACCATATTTTTGCACAGACCTGTTTATTGAATCAGTCACATCTGCAGCAAATAAGGTAAACTACCTGCTCGTGATAACGTGCTAATTGTTTATCCCCAGTTAACATGCATCCCATTAAGATCCACGACACCGGATTTGTTTGTCCTCAATTTGTGGTGTTCCACCTCGTTGATAACAGCAGACATTGTGAATGTGTCCATCTGCATACTGAAGGCCTTTCTGGCCTCTGTTTTTGAATATATCAAGATTACTTGACGCCCAGAAATCCAGCATACACTGTTGCACTCGGCTAAATGGGGGTGCTGCGTCCACATGTTGAACACGCGTTCTCGCACACTTTCCTGCAAACTTGTCCGACTTAGCAACAGTAACTATGGGACTGACAATGGGAGGAGGGGCTTGGGATCGGTCAATTACCGTGCCTCCACTTCAGAGATCACACATGCTGCAGATATCCCCCCTATTTAAATAATTTGTGATTCCCAGTCAGAATGCAAAAACAGTGTCCTCTGAAGACTCTGAATGTATTGAAAATTAAAAACATCCATAGTGTGATAAAACAAATGTTATCTTTCAGTCCACCCGTCCACATGTATCTCACCCACAATTGAAAATGGGTTCATAGTGCAGCATAACAAGGACATTGTGATGTTTGCATGCACGGATGGTTTAAAACTAAATACTGGGGGGTGGTGGAAGGCAAGCCACTGCTCTAGAGACACATGGTCTCTCATACCCAAGTGTATTGGTAAGTGTTTTCATAACATTATAATTACGTTATTGAAATAAAATGATTCAAATGATACATTGTACAGCAATAAATATTGTAGATCTACAAATGATTTAAGTTAAGTTACTTTATTCATGTGTCCTTGAAGGAAATGTGTCCTCTGCATTTAACCCATCTGGAGGTAGTTTACACACACATATAGACACTGGGAGGAGTGAGCTCATCAGGAGCACACACATTAGAAGCACACATATGCACCTGGAGCAGTGGGCAGCCAAAGATCCTATTATTGTTAAAAGCCTTCTTTGCAGCAGTAGGACAGTAGCAACTGGTAGCATGTGAGATTGGTAGTTTGGTGCCATTTCCTTACCTTAAGGTCAGTGTACCAAGTCAGACAAAGTTGTTTAGTGAAGCTGAAATTCAACAGAGAGCTTTATTATGTTACCGGAGGTGGTCATCAGGTAGTCACACCCTCAAGATCTCAAGACAAAAGAAACTCAGGGCCAGATGTACGTACATTTGCGAACGTAGCAACACATTGGGATAGGACAGCAACACATTGTTCATGTATTTTTATTTACCTTTCCAGATCAAAATATGTGTACTGCCCGACCTAAGGCTGAATATGTAAAATACACAGAGCCTGCAATGGAAGTTTATACAAGTGGGACATCTCAGCAGTTTCAATGTGAACCTGGTTACACATCAGAAATACAAAGCATTCATTGTGTAGATGGAGAGTGGGAGAAACCAGTTTGCAGTCGTAAGGTTTTTGGTGTGAAGTTCCACCAGATGTTGAAATCAATGCTATCATTGTCCAATCGCATGAAAAACTGTACAGAGATGGGGTCACGGTGTCATATACATGTCGTGAGTCTTACAAAATTGAAGGTGAGAAGAACACAATCACATGCAATGCAGGAAACTGGACCAATCCCCCGGCATGCATTCGTAAGTACACAAGCTTTTGTAAAATTAACCCTGTCATGCATGAATTATGAAAAGTATTGCCTAGAATTTTTAAAGAGACTGGCCTTGTTATTCAAAATTTACCTAAAAGTGAGATCCATTTAAAGTATTTGCTGAATTTTGTTTAATTAAGAAGTATTTAGATGAACCAAGAACTACATGCCCACCAAGTTTCGTGCACCCCAGTCTTTCAGTGTCCCGGGAAACGTTGACACAAAATTACTGAGGAAAAAAAAAATACAAAAAACTCCTTTGCTGCAACACCAGGGTGCTAGCATCTGCCAGGAGGTTTACTCACAGCATAGCCACTGTACAGTGTGCATGTTGGCTGTCATTGCAATAAGCCCCCTAAATCTCACTTCCACATGTTGACGCACCTTATTCACCTCCAAGCACTCAAATTCAAATTGTTTTTCTATGGAACGATGCAACTTGACTGTTGTGATATGACATGATCACTGTGACTCAACACAAGGTCCCTTGAGGAGATGCCACATGGCGTGACATATAGAAACATTATGGTTGTGGGTCGAGTGCCCACAATTCGCCCAATTTAGCCCAATAAATCAGAATCAGAATGTGCTTTAATCAGAAAGAACCATGATGAAAAGAAATGCATTCCCATAGCCTGACCCTGTGTATTAACCACATAGGTGAAGAAATTTTGCAAAATCATGTATAGACCTCGGTTAATAGTCGGAAAATTACGGTTAACTACAAAAAGGGCAAAAACTATGAAAATATTTGAATGTATTAGTTTTGGAGCCAGACCTTATTTAGGCAAACATTGAGCAAAATCTGAGACAGTGTGACAACCACTCTCCTGGATTCAGATAGTTACTTCAAAACGGCAAAATACATGTTCAGGTTATACAGTTTCACTGTTGAACTTCCATGCCTTACCACAGACCTAGGTTTCAACAATATAAAACTCCGTCTCCCAGCATGCTGTGCAGGAAACCGTAAATAGGAACTAGAGAACATTCGTTTGATACTTCTCAAATTCGCAATCAAATCAAACATGTATACATCACGAAAACAAATTGACACGGGATGACAATGTTTTAAAACGTTCACTTGTTATTTGTGCGTCCTCTTTTTGTTAACATTTCACTTAGATTGTCCGTTACTTAAGTTTAGATCGTAACATAGCAGTCACCAGCGTTGAGGGCGGGGGCTTGCATAGTCGGCGCATTCCCAACGCACTCGTAGTCACAACGCTAAGCAACTTTCATTTCTTCTTCAACTCCGATGCAGTGTTATAAAACGTTCACATGTTAGATTTGCGTCCTCTTTTTGTTAAATTTTCACTTAGATTGTCCGTTACTATAGTTTAGATCGAAACATCACGCTGGTCACCAGGGGTGTGTTTCTCGACAGTGTCGTTGCTAACTAGGTTAACAACTTACTTGGTTGCAATGCAATATCCCATAGGCAACCTACTAAGTTGCTAACTGGTTAGCAACAATGCTTTCGAGAAACGGGGTCCAGCATTGAGGGGGCTTGCCGGCGCATTCCCAACGCACTTTCGGTAAATGAAGCAACATCACAGATTACAACCATAAGAGAAATCGTAAGAGAAAATATACGACTTTGGGACACTGGAATGTAAAAATTGATGCCTTACCAGTAGACAGTCTTGCTCCTTCTTGAAACCCTCTCCCTCTTCCTAGATTTTCTTAGTTCTAAATAGACCGTCTCTTTTAAACCCTCGCGCTGTGTTCCAAGTAGCTGCCCGCAGATGTGCCTGACTTAAAACCGGCACGGCCAAATAAGAAAATCGGCCGATGCCGATTGATTAAAAAATAGCAAAAATCGGCCGATTCAATCGGCTGGCCGATCGATCGATCGGTCTCTAATATGTATGTATTGCCATTATTAGGGGGTCATTAAAATCAACTAGAATCTAAAGTCGACAGAAAACAGGTCATGAAAACTATAGAACAGACATTTTACAGTATTTATTGAATTTGGCCAAAATCATGCATCACCTGCGTTGATACTACTGTAGGTCTTGATTAGAGCAGACAGAGTGAATTTTTATGGTCGGCCATCCAGAACAATACCAGTGCTTCTTTGTCACAGCCAAATACTAAGAGTCCTTTTTTACTGTAGAATTTGCAATGAGGACAGCATTGTGTAACAGCTATGAAGGTCTCTCCTCTGTGCAGGTTTCATATAGGCTTAGGAGCCACTCTTCAGGTGTGTGTGTTTTTAATTAATCATTAACCATTGAATTATTAATTATCGAATGTTCTATCGAACATATTTTTTAATGATATCGATTACATGTCTATCGCGATATATATATATATCGCTATCGTTTTATCGCCCAGCCCTACTTGGCATCCCCATATGATGACGATGGAGGCGTGCTGAAATTATAGAATATTAAAAATAAACAAAAAGCAACCTGAAAACTCACTGAAGCCACCATGTGTGTGCATACATCGTTATATAGGATTGAAGCTTTACTTACAAAAGTTGAGACACCGATTCAGCAATCAGGTTGGTTGTCCCGGTCATATTAAATAGCCTCTGTAACCCTGGTGTCATCCACAGCGTCCACAGCAGCCTCGCTATATGCATATATGCAGGACGAAGCATGCATATATGATGAAGGGAAGGTCATTAAGGTTAATGTCCATTGCTCTTGTCAGGGTTCCAAACCGGCCTTTCAGCCTCCCAAACGTGCGCTCAATAACCATCCGCGCATGGCTCAAAGACAGTCAGAAGTACTGCTCCTGAACATCGGTCCCGCGTTCGCATACTCATTAGGTATGGGAGCAGACACTGTACACTGGTATGGCCTCTTCATCCTCAACTATTTGCTTGGGACATGATGGGATTTTTCAGCTTTGCCAACTGCAACACCACTTTTGTGGTCTATAGGCTACAATGTGAATGTGGCTGCTTTTATGTAGGCCGCACCAAACGCAAGCTCCGACAAAGACTGGCTGAACACAAGAATGCCATTAGGACCCAGAACCCTAACTATCCAATGGCCCAGCATTACAAGACTGCTGGCCATACTAACCAGATCAAGGCCATGGTCATTGAAGAAGTCCCAAAAAACATCAGGGGGGAAGATAGACTGAAGCGTCTCTTACAAAGGGAAACATTCTGGCCACCATTGAAAGCCATTATACTTGGTTTTTGACTTGGATTGGGATTGGATAATCACATTTAGATGATCTTGATATCTATATATAGGTAACAGGGTCTGGACTTTCCAATTCTACAATAAAATGTCAAAGAATGTGTAAAATTGTGAAGATAGACGCAATTAATGGGGAAAAACACACATTTTAGTACTAATTTTACCATAATTAAATTGTTTTTTGTTAATGAAACATATGTTGGTTAGGTTACTTCAGCAGGGGCAGGGGGGCTAAGTAAGTGCATGTTATTTTTTCAGTTTTTATATATATATATATATATATATATATACACACTGTATGTGTCAATGTGTTTGTTTAATATATAATAACATATGATGTGTACCATGTATTACCTCAATAGAACAACAAAGACTAACAGGAAATGTGTGGTAAAGAGAGACAGGGCCCCAGTAATGTCTAGTGACGCCTCTGCTCTGTAGTTAGCCATATCAGAATGTCTGCATTACAAATTAATTTAATCATTGCATTTGCAGGCACACAACGGAGTACACTCAAGACTAATGCGGTAGCATTTACATCTTCTCAGACATTCAATCTTGACACATTTAGTCAATTGTTGACAGCTCTCAGCAATTGGTGGGAGTGTCATCCACACTACTTGCCAAATGTCACCTTCTTTCCTCCAACCCCAGTTGGCAAGACACTCCATATTCATTTGATATATACTTGCCTGGCCCCAGATACAGACAGCTTGATAGGTTGCACACTTCACATGCTTAGCAAGAGATGCCCTTGTTGGTGGAATGGCATTATAGGACCTCTGCTTCCGTGCAAACAGGTCAAGTCTTGTTTCATCAACTCCATCAGCAGTGCTGTTCTTGTTGTACATTGCTATGACAAACTTCAAGTGCGCTAAGATCCACATCATCCGTTACTGGTGGGTATTGACTGAGCTTCTCAAAGACATTAGACGCTTCAGGGCACACTTCTCAGGATTGCCAGGCAGTCCGTTTCCCTCTACCACGAAAGGCTAACACAACATCACAACCAGTGAGGGCATGGACAAAAAGCATGCCATCCGACAGGCTTACCATGACCAAATTCAATTCAACACAGCTCCTCTAAGCCTGCCCGCCTTCCCGTAGAGTCACAGAAACACTAAGTGCAATAGCAAGAATATCCGTGTCACAGGCCTTAATCAACACAGATTTCTTCTGTTGCGCATGTAGCTTAGCTGTGTGTGTGGAACGTTGGTAAACCTCACTCCCCGACGCCTCAAGAGTGCTGCTGGCATGCAAGCTAATAGCCTGGGCTTTTAGCTCAATTGTCAGCATTCTCGACTCCCAATCCGAGGTGCTGCTGTTTGTGGGTTCATGTCCGTGTCTGGCGTGTGCAGGGCTGAATCGCACAGGTTCAACACAACGCGGGTTACACGCAACTGCATGAAGGCCATGCAGAAATATTCTAGTGTCAGCCTCTTCATGGTTGCAAGGACTTAGGCCTTCCAGGCTGTCAGGTTTATGCAAAGAACATTTTCTTCTTTGGTCACAATCACCACATTGTCTGGACACCAAGTCACAATTAGGTAAGCTAGAAACCCAAAAAGTTCAGTCTTGTTGTCATTGTCTCGCAGAAAGCTTTTCCAGTTAGGTAGTACTTTGGTTTTGTCAGACACTCTTCGTCTGCCGCCCTTGCCTCATTTTGATCGTGTTTCAGCCTTCAGACTGGAATGGCAGTAGATGTCAATGTCGATGTCTGTCCAAGCATACTTTGATAGGCATGTATCTTTGGAATAACCTCTTAAACAGCATATTCTTCAAATGTCACTGATGCCTTTGGAGAGAATGAATAAACAAGAGAAGACTCATCCTTTGTCTGGAAGAGAAATAAGAGTTTCCAGAATGTTGACAAGCTTCGACTTCTGACCCATGTGGAGTTTTCCGGAGTCGCTCAATGATGCAGGGAAAGACTGGTTTTCATGCTTAAAGAATTTGCTTCTTACGGTCACCTGTACCTGAGTCTAACTCTTGGCGAAAGAAGTCAGTGTTGTTCTTTTTAATTGGTTTGTAGAAGGAAGCTTAAATCACCCAAACCATTGAAAACATCTTTGAAAGAAACCTTACCTTTCTCAAGATGAGGACCAACAAGCTCAGCGGCACTTGGGTGTGCAATGGCTTTTGACTCTAGCGTGAGAAGATCTCTGGACTCCTCCTAAAAAGGGTTGCCCAGGTCCTTCATCACACCAAACAACTTCTGGACCTTGTCTGTGAAGGATTTCCGAGACTGGTTAGTCTGTTCATGGTGTCGGATATCTTCACTAGCTACTTTGGCCTGAGATGCAGACTCATACTGAGAAACCAAATAACTAAATTCTGGTCCAGATACCATCCATCGCATTAGGGCTGATGGGTTCTCAGTTATTCCAATGGCACCACCATCACCTTTGACAATTGCATGATTGCTAAATGTGATTGCAAATCCATGCTTTTATCTCTAGCAGGGTCAATTACTGTAATGGTATTTTTACAGGTCTCACTACAAAGACAATTCAACTGCTACAATTGATTCAAAATGCAGCAGCAAGAGTTTTCACCAAGGCCATAAGAACTGACCACATTTTTACCAATGATCCAGTTATCTTGACTCCCATAATTCACTACAACTAGCCCGTTGGACCTGTTTGTTTCAGGTTGGCTTTCTCACCAGCAGGACCGCACCAGAGTTCGTTAGATGGTGCGGACCGAGACCGCACCTGAGTGCGATTGTTGCATGGCAAGGGCTCAGAAGCACTCGAGTTTGATTAAGGCTATGTTTACACGTGGCCAGCTATTTTTAAAAACGGACATTTTACCCTCTCCATTTTCAAGAATAACATTGTGCACACCTGGCAGTTTTCAGAAAAGTTTTCGTTTACATTAACCCGTGTATATGCCTCAGGAGCATGCCAAACCTGTAGGTGGCAGTGTAACGAGAAGCTCAAGCACATGTTAGCCAATCAGAATCCAGAAAATAGCAACAACAGCAACGAATCACTTCCTCTATCTCTTTTGAACTGACGAAAAATCTCCGCCTCATCACATAAATCTCTGTTTGTACCTGTTTAGACGCAAACGAGCAAACAGTTTTCCCAAAAAAACGATTAGCCCGGAGTTTTTAAAAACTGTGTTTGTGGGGGGGTAAAACCTCCGTTTGCATCTTGCAGAGTTTAGCTTGTAGATTGTAGATCAGTGTTTCTCAACCTTTTTCCCTTGAAG
This sequence comes from Alosa sapidissima, assembly GCF_018492685.1. NCBI lineage: Eukaryota > Metazoa > Chordata > Actinopteri > Clupeiformes > Clupeidae > Alosa > Alosa sapidissima. The sequence continues at coordinate 32,767,035 of NC_055968.1, read as the reverse complement.
GCCCCCTGGCCTGCGTCTAAGACAAGCCAGGGCCCCCCTACCCGAACTACCCGCATACACACACAAAAAGAATAGTGATTAATTACAAACTTATAAGTTCAGAGGTAATAAATAGCTACATGAATTTAAACGTGGAACAAAAATATGTTTTAATTTGGATTATACAGAATTTTGATTATCCAATTGGGTGTGTTATTGGGATTTCATACATTTAATGTGCGCAAATATAATTTTGGTACCTCAGCCCAGGCAACATTTTGCAATCCAGGCATCCCCTGCAATCTCTGGCGCCCCCTAGTGGGGTCTGCGGACCCCAGGTTGGGAACCACTGCCTTAGATCACAGGAGAGACTTTTACTGGTCAAACCCACTGTTAAAACAGAGTGTGGTGAAGCTGCTGTTAACTATTGTGGATTGTGGAACCAATGGCCTAACCACATCAAAAGCGCTCCGACGACCAACCGCTTCAAGACCAGATTAAAAACTAAATTAATTTAATGTATTTTTATACCTTTTTATTTAAATGTATTTTACCATTTCACTTTGATTTATTTTTTATGTTTACATTATTTATGTTTTAGTTTTCTTATTTATTTTATATATTTTACCTATTACTATGTATCCATCATTTTTATTCATTTGACCTATTTTTATTTATTTGACCTATTTTACCATTTTTACTAAATTGTAATGGTTCCTTTTTTATGTTGCCTTTATTTTAACTTACATTCTTATCTATTTCTATTTCACTTATTTTACTACATTTACTTTATTTATTGTTTGTTTTTAAGTTTGCTCTTATTTCATTTATATCTTTTATTATTTTTTTTATTCATTTGACTACTTTTCCTATATTTTAAATGTTAGGATTTTCTTGCTGTGTTCTACTGATGAAGTAAAGCACATTAAACTGAGCTTTAAGTATACTCCACATGGAAACATGTGAGTAACCCAACTCATGATGACCCTCCCCCACAGTGTGCAGCATGGGGAATTAGCTCAAATGGTAGAGCGCTCGCTTAGCATGCGAGAGGTAGCGGGATCGATGCCCGCATTCTCCAATGAAAGTTTTTTTCCCTCTCCGTCTGAGGTTATACACATAAAATGGGAGATCACAGGAGAGACACCATGAACTTATATTAGGGGCTACAACTAGCCCTCCCCCCAGTCCTACAATGCAGCTTTCCAGAGGCCTGCTAGAATGCGTCTGGGAAAAAAGTTGCATTGGCCGGGAATCGAACCCGGGCCTCCCGCGTGGCAGGCGAGAATTCTACCACTGAACCACCAATGCATGAAGACTATAAGAATGAGACATCTATTAAATACATATACACCCGTGTCTCTATCACAAGAAATGTTTTCCCCCCATTTAAACCATTTTATTATCTGCATGGTTATTCTTATAATTTAAAATTCAATCAGTTCATTTTAAACTACTATTTTAAATGCTAATGTGATGTTTATTGTTATAGTTGTGAGTCGGTTTAGATAAAAGTACCCCCTAAGTAAACACATACAAAACAGAAACATAAAACTACATCTTAACACCACTAAATATCTTGAGAATAAACTGGAGAGCTCTGCAGTAATAAAAGTGATCTAGTTTCCTACTTCAACTACACTGTGAGCCCTTCCCCCCTCTAACGCATGCAGCTTACGGGCTACACCCATCCCCCCCCCGGACACATGCAGCTAAAGGGTGACGTGGTTTACCAGACCCCTGCAAGGCATTTGGAAGAAAAGTTGCATTGGCCGGGAATCGAACCCGGGCCTCCCGCGTGGCAGGCGAGAATTCTACCACTGAACCACCAATGCTTAGGAACTATGCGATTGAAACATGTGTTAAATACACACACACACTGTTGTTGTTTTCTATTACAAAAAATCCTTTTTTTCAATACTTGAACATATAATATTATATGTATGATATATAATGCTTATTGTTGTTATTATTTTATTGATTAACTTTAACTGTTATTTTCAATACTAATGTAATGCTTTTTGTAATTGTTGTTAGTCACTTTGAATAAAACAAAGCCTGCAGAGTAAATACATAAATCCTAAACATATATTTTAATTTTGGCAACAGCTAACCACTTCAACAGCTAACTACTACATTCAGCTACATATACAAGCAACTTGCTGATAACCAAAACCACTTCAACAGCTAACTACTACATTCAGCTACATATACAAGCAACTTGCTGCTAACCAAAACATTATTGGTGCACTAACTTTAAGGTCTTGGTCAGGATCCTTAACAACAAAATCTATAGCCCATGGTGTTTATCCCACTTTATGTCTATAACCTCAGATGGAGAGGGAAAAGATTTCAATGGAGAATGCGGGCATCGATCCCGCTACCTCTCGCATGCTAAGCGAGCGCTCTACCATTTGAGCTAATTCCCCATGCTGCACATGGTGGGGGAGGGTCATTATCAGTTGGGTGACTCACATGTTTCCATGTGGAGTAAATGTAAAAATGTTACACGTATGTAATTGTGCATTATAAGTACTGTTTTTAGGAAGAAAGGAAATACATTTTACCACATTTCCTTACAACAGTGGTTGTGAATCACAAACGTTAGCAACATACTTTCCATTTCCTGTAGCTTACTGCTATGGTCAGGAAGTTCATTATTAGCACTTCAATTTAACACACTGGATTGCACTACTAAAACACATTCAAAGACAGCCTAGGTTGCTTCTAGGTTGCAACTGTAAATGGGAGACTTTTCGAGTTACAAATGATTTAATGTACTTACTATGTTGAGACTTAACCATTTACCCATAAGTTTAATTTTACATACAAACGTCACTAACTTATCCTGTGGTTAACAATGACCAGACTCTCTCACCACTCTTGGGGGCAGTTGGCTCGCATGGCCACGCTATGGTTCACATTGTTTCGTACTTTTACTCACGTTACTTAGCAATAACTGAAAAAGCTGTTTCCGCCCGGTTTCGAACCGGGGACCTTTCGCGTGTGAGGCGAACGTGATAACCACTACACTACGGAAACTGTCTCTAGTTTGAAACGGGTGCCATTTTGAGCCATTCTTCTCGGTTGTCGTATACGAGTCGCTGAATCATTTTACAGAGTTAAACTCCGGTACTTTGGGATTTAATGAAGCCAACTGAAGAACACAACATACTGTCGTGGCAGGTTCTGGGGTCGTAATAAAGTTATAAACAATTGGAGGTTTGCCTTCAATTCAGCAAACGGTAGGCTAGCCAGTATAGGCGCACTGACAGTTCGTCTTCCAGCAGGACCACGAGAGAAGACGACGGAAGAACAGCCGAAAACTTTACCATAGAGGGTTAAAGCGGAGCTAGTAATCAAGGATCTTTGACTATACTTCATACGAGTTTTGTGCGCCTAGTTTCGGCCTCGGGACGATATTACTCACTGAAGGAATAATAGCCTATCCTACAATGTTGTCAAAGTAATAACTGTCAACAAGTCAACAATTTTATTTATCTTCAGAAAGAGGATATAATTCGACAACTGCGGTCAAAATAACCTATTGTCGAATGCGATTGGTTGTGGCTCTTTTATGTGGCTTCAGATAACACGCCTTTTATGAATGATTTCATTTGACAGTTGTGTAGGTTGTTAATCTACATTTACGGTTTTATTACAACGACCCAAACAGCCTATGGCCACGACAGACGTTGGCTTATTTTCAATTGGCAATCCCAAAGTACCGCAGGCTAATGATGTGCGGGTATGGTGAGCTTAGAGGCAGAGAGGAAGAGTAGGTGGAAATCCTACCTCACCCTAATGCAAAGCCTACACGAAATTCTGCACATTAACATTTACAACTGTTGGCGATTTTGATTATGCAACCCGCAATATCTCCTGGATGCTTGCACCCACCAGACCCGCGCACCACAAATCGCCTGCCCTGACTAAAGTAGCCTACCTGTAGTGAAGAACGCTGTCTAAGGTCCATCAGTGTTCATCTCGTGCATCTTCCAGAACATCACCAATCAGTCGATTCTGAAACTAGTGGTCTGGCTGTGGGCCTATGCCCTACATCTCTTTGTTTTGCACAACACATAAGTATAACATATACAGATATGCTAAACATGTGTAAACTATAATAATATAACATTTCACCGAGCTGTCATAACGTAGCCATTATCATTTCTTGAATAAGCCTCTCTCATCTAGCGACCATGCTGTAGGCCTAATTACAGCTTCAACAGACTTTTAAAAATCAGATATAATAGTTCGACCTCATCAAAATGTTAATACGACATCATGATTCTGATTAAGAAAATTTCACAAATCCACAAAATAACTATCTTCAATATTCAACACAAAATTTGCTACACACGCACAAGACCAGAATACATGCTGCGTGCACATGGAGCGAAAATGCTAACATGATCTTGTTAGCTAACTAACTTGCTCTGTAGAATTACTTTGCAAATACTATAATTATATCCTTGCGCATCTCCAAACAAACGTAAGGATATCATAAATACAATACACTCACCCTGATTTTGTCAACACAGCAAAAACCTTGTACACTCATGTCTTGAAAAATTGTTAAAATGTAACGCCATATAGGTCGGTTCAGCGGATCACGTTCTACTGACCATGATGTCAACTTGAGCAAGTGCGCATGTATGCAGCCGAGGTCATATGCAAATTATAACATTACTTTTTTTTTTATCAATAAATTAAAAGTCAGTGTAATTGTCTGTAAATGTATGAATTTAAAGTAACTCATTGAGACGTTTAATTTAAATCTGTATTTGTTAATAGTAATGATTATATTACCATATATTGACTAATAAGGCTGCTTCATTGATATCACTGTTGTGGCATACCTAGATAGGTAGATAGATAGATACTTTATTGAAACCCCAAGGGGAAATTCAGGGGGTCTCAGTAGCATACAGACATCACACACAACATGCACTTACAGCAGAAATGGTAAATATAAGTATAAGTATAAACATATAACCAAACTCCACTGTACAATAGAGACAGTATAGGAGATAAGAAAAACTAATAAATACTAAATATACTATATAAATTAAATGTAAAAAATCCAGTGTGCTTGAGGGTGATCAAGCATGAGACGCTTGTAGTGACAGGGCCTGTAGTTCTGTGTGTATGGTAAGGTGCTCAAGAGAGTGAGTGTCATGGTGAAGGTGCAAAAAGTAGTTCAACATTAGTCCAACAGTGCAACAGTGCAATAATAAGGTCTAGAGACCAGCATAAATAATATGGACAAATAGGAGAGTAAAGTATAATGTAGACAAGGTAATATAAAAAACTATAAAAAACTATGTCAGTGCAAGAACAGGTTGAGGTAATAGGGTTACAGCCATTCAGTATTGTAGCAGAAGCCATTGATCATGTGTGCTAATATAGCATGAAAAACAGTGTAGCAGGAAAACAGTAGTAAAAACATTAGGCTGTGGACATTAGTAAAACAGTAGTAAAACAGTAGTAAAGCAGTAGTGGCCAGTCAGTACTCAAACATGGAGAGGGTGGAGAGGCAGACAGACTAAGCAGAGAAGTCTATCTCTCCTCTTCCCTTTAGTGAAGCATTAAACAGTTCAATGGCCCTGGGGACAAATGACTTCCTCAGCCTTTCAGTTGTGCATGGCAGTGAGCGAAGTCTCCAGCTGATCAAGCTCTTTTGCTTTTTAATAGTGCTGTAGAGTGGATGGCATTCATTGTCCAAGATGTTGATCAGTTTGTTCAGGGTCCTTTTGTCAGATATTGAAGTGATGCACTCCAGTTCAGCTCCCACTACAGAACCTCTTCACAATAATCTCCATTACACAATTACAAAGGAAACTAACATATTTTGTTTTTGTACATATTTTGTACCCAGGGCTTACGGTTAGAACAGTGTTACTCATTGCGCGGCACGGTTAGAACAACACCAATACAACTGTTACTCAAGGCCTATGGTTAAAACTATTTTGGCGTGGCTTACAACAGTGAAATTAATATTCTAGAGTGGTTCGGTCAAATCACTGATGAAGATCCTACTGTAATCGAGGATCAGCATCCTATCCACCTACATGTTCAATCTCAATTCAACTCAAAATGGACACACACACACGGGGCAAAGCTGGCAGTCTCACTACACATGGGTCCGTGTGTGTTTGAATTTGCTGAACCAATTACAGCCACCTGTTTCACAGATGGATCAATACCCTGAGGTGGTATCATACTCAAACTGACAGAGTGATATGTTTGTGAGCTGTGTTCCCTCACTCTCCACCTCAAATGGTGTGTTAGTGAGCATTCTGGCACATAATGGCTGTCGTGCATCACCCAGGTGGGTGCTACACATTAGTTGTGGTTAGTAAGTTTCCCCCTTTCCCTGAAAAGCACTTTGCGTGCATTGAAAAGAAGTATATAAATGCAATGGTGTTGTTGTTATTGAGACACTTTCCATTGCCTGTCTATAAGTAAAGAGTGCCCTGCTGTCTGGGGCATGGAATTCTCAGATCGACAACACACATATTTGATACAGTTTTCCTTTTTTTAAACTTTATTCTCCACTGTAAGAGAAAACATCAAATAGTGTCCATCTGGTCAAAATTCACATATAAGTGTCTTATAACCATGTGAAAGCAAAATCATTGTTTATGAATTCTTAGTAAAACCAGCAAAAGAAAATGCAAATTATAAATAGTGTAATAACCAAACTATAATCCTGTACAGATTAAAAAACAACAACCAAATGTGTGTTTATTTACATTACAGTGCATCAGCACCTCTGGTGTCATCGCTGGCCTGTCACAGGACAGACACCAGAGTAAACTACACACGGATTAATCAGCAGCCATGGATCTTCCACTATCCCATAATAAGACCCCATTCAAAATTCAGCTCTTGGCGATCCAGAGGCTCACAGACCGATAACTTCAGAAAACAGGAAGACAGCTTCTGTCCTTCAACGCTGCTCTCTGCGACGACAGGCTGAACAACTGCTATGGTCCAGCCAGCATCACCCAGGCGTTAAATATCAGTCCGCAAGGTCAGCTGGGTTTACAGAGACCTGTCCCTCGGGTATCCAGGGTCACGGTTGTGTCAGGGCTTTCCCTTTGGAGGGGTCAGAGGTTGTGCTCTGGGACGGCCCAGCAACTGAAGCTTCCTTCTTCTGGCTGGAGGGCTCCTCTGTGGACGAGAAAAATCCCACCTGCAATGAGTCCCCCACCTGCAATGAGTCCCTCACCTGCAATGAGTATCCCACCTGCAATGAGTCCCTCACCTGCAATGAGTATCCCACCTGCAATGAGTCCCCCACCTGCAATGAGTCCCCCACCTGCAATGAGTATCCCACCTGCAATGAGTCTCCCACCTGCAATGAGTCTCCCACCTGCAATGAGTATCCCACCTGCAATGAGTATCCCACCTGCAATGAGTCCCCCACCTGCAATGAGTCCCCCACCTGCAATGAGTCCCCCACCTGCAATGAGTATCCCACCTGCAATGAGTATCCCACCTGCAATGAGTCCCCCACCTGCAATGAGTCCCTCACCTGCAATGAGTATCCCACCTGCAATGAGTATCCCACCTGCAATGAGTATCCCACCTGCAATGAGTCCCCCACCTGCAATGAGTCCCCCACCTGCAATGAGTATCCCACCTGCAATGAGTATCCCACCTGCAATGAGTCCCCCACCTGCAATGAGTCTCCCACCTGCAATGAGTCCCCCACCTGCAATGAGTCCCCCACCTGCAATGAGTCCCCCACCTGCAATGAGTCCCCCACCTGCAATGAGTCCCCCACCTGCAATGAGTATCCCACCTGCAATGAGTCTCCCACCTGCAATGAGTCTCCCACCTGCAATGAGTCCCATGAGTCCCCCACCTGCAATGAGTCCCCCACCTGCAATGAGTCCCCCACCTGCAATGAGTCTCCCACCTGCAATGAGTCTCCCACCTGCAATGAGTATCCCACCTGCAATGAGTCCCCCACCTGCAATGAGTCCCCCACCTGCAATGAGTATCCCACCTGCAATGAGTCTCCCACCTGCAATGAGTCTCCCACCTGCAATGAGTCCCATGAGTCCCCCACCTGCAATGAGTCCCCCACCTGCAATGAGTCCCCCACCTGCAATGAGTCCCCCACCTGCAATGAGTCTCCCACCTGCAATGAGTATCCCACCTGCAATGAGTCCCCCACCTGCAATGAGTCCCCCACCTGCAATGAGTATCCCACCTGCAATGAGTCCCCCACCTGCAATGAGTATCCCACCTGCAATGAGTCCCTCACCTGCAATGAGTCCCCCACCTGCAATGAGTCCCCCACCTGCAATGAGTCCCCCACCTGCAATGAGTCCCTCACCTGCAATGAGTATCCCACCTGCAATGAGTATCCCACCTGCAATGAGTCCCCCACCTGCAATGAGTCCCCCACCTGCAATGAGTATCCCACCTGCAATGAGTCCCCCACCTGCAATGAGTATCCCACCTGCAATGAGTCCCCCACCTGCAATGAGTCCCTCACCTGCAATGAGTATCCCACCTGCAATGAGTATCCCACCTGCAATGAGTCCCCCACCTGCAATGAGTCTCCCACCTGCAATGAGTCCCCCACCTGCAATGAGTCCCCCACCTGCAATGAGTATCCCACCTGCAATGAGTCTCCCACCTGCAATGAGTCCCCCACCTGCAATGAGTCCCCCACCTGCAATGAGTCTCCCACCTGCAATGAGTCCCCCACCTGCAATGAGTCTCCCACCTGCAATGAGTATCCCACCTGCAATGAGTCCCCCACCTGCAATGAGTCCCCCACCTGCAATGAGTCTCCCACCTGCAATGAGTCTCCCACCTGCAATGAGTCCCATGAGTCCCCCACCTGCAATGAGTCCCCCACCTGCAATGAGTCCCCCACCTGCAATGAGTCCCCCACCTGCAATGAGTATCCCACCTGCAATGAGTCCCCCACCTGCAATGAGTCCCCCACCTGCAATGAGTATCCCACCTGCAATGAGTCCCCCACCTGCAATGAGTATCCCACCTGCAATGAGTCCCTCACCTGCAATGAGTCCCCCACCTGCAATGAGTCCCCCACCTGCAATGAGTATCCCACCTGCAATGAGTCCCTCACCTGCAATGAGTCCCCCACCTGCAATGAGTCCCCCACCTGCAATGAGTCCCCCACCTGCAATGAGTATCCCACCTGCAATGAGTCCCCCACCTGCAATGAGTCCCCCACCTGCAATGAGTATCCCACCTGCAATGAGTATCCCACCTGCAATGAGTCCCCCACCTGCAATGAGTATCCCACCTGCAATGAGTATCCCACCTGCAATGAGTCCCTCACCTGCAATGAGTCCCCCACCTGCAATGAGTATCCCACCTGCAATGAGTATCCCACCTGCAATGAGTCCCCCACCTGCAATGAGTCCCTCACCTGCAATGAGTATCCCACCTGCAATGAGTATCCCACCTGCAATGAGTCCCCCACCTGCAATGAGTATCCCACCTGCAATGAGTATCCCACCTGCAATGAGTCCCCCACCTGCAATGAGTCCCCCACCTGCAATGAGTCCCCCACCTGCAATGAGTATCCCACCTGCAATGAGTATCCCACCTGCAATGAGTCCCCCACCTGCAATGAGTATCCCACCTGCAATGAGTCCCCCACCTGCAATGAGTATCCCACCTGCAATGAGTCCCCCACCTGCAATGAGTATCCCACCTGCAATGAGTATCCCACCTGCAATGAGTCCCCCACCTGCAATGAGTCTCCCACCTGCAATGAGTCCCCCACCTGCAATGAGTCCCCCACCTGCAATGAGTATCCCACCTGCAATGAGTATCCCACCTGCAATGAGTCCCCCACCTGCAATGAGTCTCCCACCTGCAATGAGTATCCCACCTGCAATGAGTCTCCCACCTGCAATGAGTCTCCCACCTGCAATGAGTCTCCCACCTGCAATGAGTCCCCCACCTGCAATGAGTCCCTCACCTGCAATGAGTCCCCCACCTGCAATGAGTATCCCACCTGCAATGAGTCTCCCACCTGCAATGAGTCCCCCACCTGCAATGAGTATCCCACCTGCAATGAGTCTCCCACCTGCAATGAGTCTCCCACCTGCAATGAGTGTCCCCCACCTGCAATGAGTGTCCCCCACCTGCAATGAGTATCCCACCTGCAATGAGTATCCCACCTGCAATGAGTCCCCCACCTGCAATGAGTCTCCCACCTGCAATGAGTCCCCCACCTGCAATGAGTCCCCCACCTGCAATGAGTATCCCACCTGCAATGAGTCTCCCACCTGCAATGAGTCCCCCACCTGCAATGAGTCCCCCACCTGCAATGAGTCTCCCACCTGCAATGAGTCCCCCACCTGCAATGAGTCTCCCACCTGCAATGAGTATCCCACCTGCAATGAGTCCCCCACCTGCAATGAGTCCCCCACCTGCAATGAGTCTCCCACCTGCAATGAGTCTCCCACCTGCAATGAGTCCCATGAGTCCCCCACCTGCAATGAGTCCCCCACCTGCAATGAGTCCCCCACCTGCAATGAGTCCCCCACCTGCAATGAGTCCCCCACCTGCAATGAGTCCCCCACCTGCAATGAGTATCCCACCTGCAATGAGTCCCCCACCTGCAATGAGTCCCCCACCTGCAATGAGTATCCCACCTGCAATGAGTCCCCCACCTGCAATGAGTATCCCACCTGCAATGAGTCCCTCACCTGCAATGAGTCCCCCACCTGCAATGAGTCCCCCACCTGCAATGAGTATCCCACCTGCAATGAGTCCCTCACCTGCAATGAGTCCCCCACCTGCAATGAGTCCCCCACCTGCAATGAGTCCCCCACCTGCAATGAGTATCCCACCTGCAATGAGTCCCCCACCTGCAATGAGTCCCCCACCTGCAATGAGTATCCCACCTGCAATGAGTATCCCACCTGCAATGAGTCCCCCACCTGCAATGAGTATCCCACCTGCAATGAGTATCCCACCTGCAATGAGTCCCTCACCTGCAATGAGTCCCCCACCTGCAATGAGTATCCCACCTGCAATGAGTATCCCACCTGCAATGAGTCCCCCACCTGCAATGAGTCCCTCACCTGCAATGAGTATCCCACCTGCAATGAGTATCCCACCTGCAATGAGTCCCCCACCTGCAATGAGTATCCCACCTGCAATGAGTATCCCACCTGCAATGAGTCCCCCACCTGCAATGAGTCCCCCACCTGCAATGAGTCCCCCACCTGCAATGAGTATCCCACCTGCAATGAGTATCCCACCTGCAATGAGTCCCCCACCTGCAATGAGTATCCCACCTGCAATGAGTCCCCCACCTGCAATGAGTATCCCACCTGCAATGAGTCCCCCACCTGCAATGAGTATCCCACCTGCAATGAGTATCCCACCTGCAATGAGTCCCCCACCTGCAATGAGTCTCCCACCTGCAATGAGTCCCCCACCTGCAATGAGTCCCCCACCTGCAATGAGTATCCCACCTGCAATGAGTATCCCACCTGCAATGAGTCCCCCACCTGCAATGAGTCCCCCACCTGCAATGAGTCTCCCACCTGCAATGAGTATCCCACCTGCAATGAGTCTCCCACCTGCAATGAGTCCCCCACCTGCAATGAGTCCCTCACCTGCAATGAGTCCCCCACCTGCAATGAGTATCCCACCTGCAATGAGTCTCCCACCTGCAATGAGTCCCCCACCTGCAATGAGTATCCCACCTGCAATGAGTCTCCCACCTGCAATGAGTCTCCCACCTGCAATGAGTGTCCCCCACCTGCAATGAGTGTCCCCCACCTGCAATGAGTATCCCACCTGCAATGAGTATCCCACCTGCAATGAGTATCCCACCTGCAATGAGTATCCCACCTGCAATGAGTATCCCACCTGCAATGAGTCTCCCACCTGCAATGAGTATCCCACCTGCAATGAGTATCCCACCTGCAATGAGTATCCCACCTGCAATGAGTATCCCACCTGCAATGAGTATCCCACCTGCAATGAGTCCCCCACCTGCAATGAGTCTCCCACCTGCAATGAGTATCCCACCTGCAATGAGTATCCCACCTGCAATGAGTATCCCACCTGCAATGAGTCTCCCACCTGCAATGAGTATCCCACCTGCAATGAGTATCCCACCTGCAATGAGTACCCCACCTGCAATGAGTCTCCCACCTGCAATGAGTCCCTCAGTTTATCACAAACAATACAGGAATCTAATGCAAACTGGTGTAGGAGAAAAACAGTTAAATAAATCATGTGTTGAGGAAACAAATTGCATTGGACACCTGCAAAGCGGCATTTGAGCCAAGCACTAATCATAAGCAGCCATAAGCAATAAGTAATTAACAGCTGACGAGTTTCCTGATATCAAAACAGGGCCACAGACCAACCCTGGTGTCATACAACAGCTGACCTACATAAACAAGCAAACAGTGTTGATGTGGCTGACAGAGACAGAGGGAGCAGCACTAACCATACTGTGACCGAAGCAGAGGGAGCAGACACTAACCATACTGTGACTGAAGCAGAGAGAGCAGCACTAACCATACTGTGACTGAAGCAGAGAGAGCAGCACTAACCATACTGTGACTGAAGCAGAGGGAGCAGACACTCACCCTGCTGTGGCTGATAGAGAGCAGCACAAACTCTGTGGCTGATAGGACACTCACCCTGCTGTGGCTGATTCTCCAGCTGAGCCTCTGGCTGGTCCACCCACAGGCGATGGTCGGGGTTGTTCAGCAACTTTTTTGTCTGTCCGCAGCTCAGACACCGCAGCACGGTCACACTCCTCTTCCCTCTCCGCTCTACAAACCAAGCGGACACATTAGTACACACACCCTTTTCCTTATGACATCAAACCAAGCGGACACATTAGTACACACACCCTTTTCCTTATGACATCAAACCAAGCGGACACATTAGTACACACACCCTTTTCAAACCAAGCAGACATTAGTACATGGGTCACCAAAAGTTAGTTATAAAAAGAACCATATTTGCCGAATTTTCGTCACCCAACATGCTCGAGATCAAGCAGTGACAGACAACGCACGCGCAGAGAACAATGAGGCCTGCTGGTGGTCATTTTGGTCTGGGTCATACAATTCTATGTTATATAGCTGATTCGGCCCTGGCCCCGCCCCGAATAAAGTTTGGTGACCCCTGCATTAACACCCTTTTCCTTATGAGATCAAAACACTGTTTCTTCACTTTTGTGTAGTGTTGATGCCGGCTTGCTGTCAAACAATTTGACTACTTCAGTGCCTGACTACATTGCTCTCCGAGGCAATGGTAGTTATCTTAATAAGGCCATGTAAAGATCATGAAAGAGTGATGCATGTGTAGTAGTACTACTACTCATAAACAACATCTCTTCATGTGATGAGACTTACTTCTCTGCCTGAGTGTTCCCGTCACCCCAGGAACCAATAACCCACAGCATCTCTTACAAATGGTTCTCTTCACGGAAGGATCCCTGCATGGAGATTTGGGGAAAAGCGGTCACCTGTCAGGTCACCATGTGCATTGTGCAGTCATTAAAAATAAGTTATTTTTATATGTTCTTAACAGAAAATGAGCTGAAATGATCCGAATGACCAGAACAACTTACAAGGGTTAAATATGTTGTAAACGTTATTTTACTCACTGTCGAAGAACCAGCCGACGTGCGATGGTTTTCTGGGTGAAACAGTAGAAACGAGCGAGTTCTGTGTTTTCTGGACTCTGGCTCAATACGCAATGTGCAGCCTAAAAGGGGTAACGTTAACGTTAATAAAGATTAATATACAATAATCCTACACAGGCTACTCCTGGTAGAATGCGTTCTGCCTCTGAATGTAGCAATGTAATGTTCACCAGAGGCGGCGTCTGAGCTTGTTCTAGGTAGGTTAAATAAATACGAATAGCCTACTTACTTGGTATAGGAAATTCAGTCTCTGAAAAGCTTCCTTGTCCTTGATATTTCCAGCCATAGCCTACCACCAGGCTCACTCACTGGAGCAAACTATTGACACACTCATAGACCATAGACGCATGTAGGCAGGAGACGCCAAAACAGCAAATCACTTCCTGTTAAGTCTTCTTCCTCCGTCAGGCTACCAACAATCGGTATGTTATCGCCACCTAGCGAAAAATAAGCAATAGTGTGCAAGAGTGTGCATGCTACATTGTGCCTATAATTATATTGTGTAGCCTAGCCTACGTCCGCTTTATCTGTCTTTAAACTTCAGCTGGAAAAACTCCCTCTTTCTAACTGCGCAGTGAGATTGATCTGTAACATTAGGCCTATTATAAACCCCTCAGCTCCTTGTTACAGCCGCAATCAGCGTCTCTGGCTGGTTGAAACGTCAACTAGCCTATCTCACCAAGCTACATTTCCTGCCATCCACTCATTCTTGTACTTGGTTTATCAACCGCAGCATGTGAAAGCGGTGCAAAACGAGTTTCCCCTGGTAGGCAGGCTCGTGAAAAAAGTATCTGCGTTGGCCGGGAATCGAACCCGGGTCAACTGCTTGGAAGGCAGCTATGCTAACCACTATACCACCAACGCCGATGTACAGCTAGCATACATATTTCCAAAATAAAAGCCTAAAACAGATTTAACAATATTTTAACTTATTCTGAGTGTTTGTCAAAACGACTCAAAAGTGGCTACTGTAATGAAAACACACAATCACAAGTCATACCATACTCTTTCTGTTATGCGTGCATCTGTCAATAAGGTAGTTAATTTATAACCTGTCTGCATTATGGTATTTCAGAATAAAAGTTTACTGGGTAATTTTGACATTTATTTTACATTTATTTCTCTGTTTATTTAGATCTTCACACTTACCCCCCTATTTTGAGTTTTTGCTCAAAATACTACTAACAATGGCCGTGTTTCACATCCTTTAACTTATATTCAAGTGCTTGACCTCTTTTGAAAGCAGAGGCCTTGTAGATTTAGCCTGACGAGCCAGACCCACATTAAAATGTAGGGTCTGGGAACTCACCGTTCGCAGTGCTCAGTCCGAGGGGCGGGATAATCGGTTGTCTTTCAAATTCCCTCTGCACGCAATAGGACAGCGCTATGAGTCCCATGCGTTTTCCCACCAGCGGAGCTAGTTGGCTAGTTCAAACTTTTGCCAACTTAATAAAAGTTTAACTCGTGTCACACTGTTCGCCAACAGCAACATCCATCTTATTTGTTTTTAAGTAGCAGGGAATTCAAGCCAAACCGTTGCAACTCTGCCATCAATCATTATGTTGAGCCCGCCTAACGACTCTATACACGATTTGATTGGCCTGATAGTAGTTTAATTTTTCGAGCTCACAAGCCAACGGACTAGACTAGCCCTGGCAGCATGTAATTTGCTGCCACTAGGGTGCGTCTAGATTTCTAGGCTATTGTAGATTATTTTAGTACCAATATATTGACTGTGTGCTGAACTGTCAGAGTGGCAAAGGGTAGAATAATGGGGGGGGGGGGGGGTTAGGCGGTTTTGTACATCTCTGGAAATGACCACATTCTGCCCTCTTGGTCATTTATTTTGTCTTGGAAACACAACTGAGGCCCACTACCAGGTATTGTGAATCTGTATCTCAAAGTGGATCAATATAGAATGAAATATGAGTACTTTAGACCATTATTTGCCAAGGTATGCTCATGCGTTTTGTAAAATGCCCTATGGGAACTCCCCATACGACTTTTGGTTACCCAAAATGCATACTGACAATAAAAGGCTTTATTGTGTGGCAACCTCTTGGTGTAGAAGCATAAAATCCTGGTCTCAAATGAAAGGCAAAACTTTGAAGTTTCTTTTGACATATAATGACTACACAAAATACGGAATGATTACACAAAAGTCTCTATTTTTGCATTTGTTGGTTCAATAGATGTGTATAAGATGGGACTACACGTCTGCACAACTAATATTGGATAAAACAACATGAATTTACAGGGATTCCTGTCAATATTTCAGTACCCGGTATGCTGCATCTACTTATTGCTAAGGGATATACACTGCAGCTAGAAAGTAGGGAGGCACCAAAGGCCTGACACACACACCAGTGACGCAGCACTCCTGCTGCCAAATCCGTGGCATTTGAACATTAACCTCAAATCCGTTGCATGTACTACAGGTCAGACAACAGAATGTTTTCAGCTGGAGGCTTTCAACTTCACTGTAATAAGCTCCGTTTCCTGCCCACTGCTACATTTTACATTGACTATTTGTGCTGAGAGGATAATCATATTCTGCGAGACAATGCACAGTTTACATTCAATTCTATTTATTTTTGACTTGTTTGTGTGTGATATGTTAACAATTGCTGCTTCATATGAATGAATAAAGTAATATCTATCTACAGTGCCTACAAAAAGTATCCCCCCCCCCCCCCGGATATTTCCATTTTTACTGCTTTTATGAATGGAATCTTGATCAATTTAATGTGGGGCCCTTTTTATATAACAAAAAACTCATCTTAAATAAAAGGGGAAATATCCACGGTGGTCGAAAACTTTTTATAGCACTGTATCTATCTATCTATCTACATCAAATGGTGTGATGCATTACCATACTGTCTTTTACAAAAGGACTTAGACATGTACAATTATAGCCTAGTTCAGACTCTGGCTACCTTTCTTGTTTTTGTATAGGCCTAGGCTTACACACCAAAATATTCTGTATGACTGACAAGATGTCCACATTTGATTTCTGAGGGCTAGGCTAATAACTCTTGTTATAATTGTATAATAATAAACAAAGCATCTTTCTATGGCAACTATTTTCTGCTGCGACTGTAAACGTAACAGGAAGTCAAAGACAGAACAAGTGGGCGGGGGATGTGACGTTATTACAGAGGAGCAAAATCGTATGATGCGACGTCATGACGTTCCCAGTCTGTTTGATTTTGTGAAGATGGCGGCGAGTACGTGAATGGCTGAAGAGGACCTGAGCAACAAAAATTTTCATTCCATTATATATTCTTTTCTGACGCCGTTTAATATATATTACGATCCGATGAACGAATGTTTCAATATAGTAACAAGTTAAGTAGATTTTCTAAAAAGAAGTATTAGGATGGTAATATGACACAGAGCAAAAAGAAGAAACGGGCGAATCGCAGTCTTCTGCTGGCTAAAAAAATCATCATCAAGGATGGAGGGACAGTGAGTACCCGATTGGAAATTACTTTCTGTTTCGATCACGTTGGGAAAGAGCAGTGAATTCGAGCTGTAACGACACATCGTTAATGTGCTTAGCATCGGTGTCTTGGACTGTATCGTTAATGTTAGCGCTTAACATAAAGAGTCCAGCGCATAATTATTGTGTGGAAGTTTGGCTACCTTCTTCCCTCCCTTCCCCCGCTTCACGCTGTAGCCAGCCACAGGTTTCATCACAACAAGCACCAGATGTCAACCAGGCGAGCAGACAACAGACGTTAGATAACAGTTGCCTGCTACCTGGGCAGAACAAGGTGTCATTATCGAGGGCTGCGCCATACAGACTGTCACCGCAATCCTGGAACTAGTTGTTAGTTACTGTAGGTTAGGCTAGTGTGGGGCAAGTGTGTGACCACCCAGTCCCCGCACTCTGCAAGATGCTGACCTTTTTAATGGATGAGAGGCTTAACATGTAAACTTGACCAGCTAACTGTTGAAACTGGCAAATCCAGCAGCTTAATGTTACTATCAAGCTAACTCTGACTAGATCTATGCTAATACTTACTAGCAGGAGTTTGTAGAGTAAAATCCATCATTTGCTTAGAAAATGTCTCTAAATGTTGCTGAAGTTTGTGTTACCGCCTCGTTTTCAGTCACAAGGCTTCGGGTCGCCCAGTGTTTACCATGCCGTCATCGTCATCTTCCTGGAGTTCTTCGCGTGGGGTCTCCTCACTGCTCCTACGCTGGTGGTAAGTGGGCTGCTAAACGCTGAGGTGTCACTAGCAAGGCCACTCAGACAGATCTATTTCACTGAGACTATCAGAAAAATGGGCTTGCCATGCATGTCAGGGCTGTATTCGCAGAATGAGGAAGAATGTTCAGCTGCCTAACTGTTGTGGTTACTCCGTTCTCAGGTCCTCCACGAGACCTTCCCTAAGCACACGTTTCTAATGAATGGCCTGATTCAGGGAGTTAAGGTATGTTAAAGCATCTCATGACTTGGGCTGTTTAGCTCTCACTCACTAATTGAAAAATCTACTACGTAATTGTTGTCACTCACTAGGTCTGTGTGTGTGTGTGTGTGTGTGTGTGTGTGTGTGTGTGTGTGTGTGTGTGTGTGTGTGTGTGTGTGTGTTCTGCAGGGCCTGCTGTCGTTTCTGAGCGCTCCTTTAATCGGGGCTCTATCAGATGTGTGGGGGCGGAAGTCCTTCCTGCTGCTCACAGTGTTCTTTACCTGTGCCCCCATCCCGCTCATGAAGATCAGCCCTTGGTATGTCACCACACCGCTGTGTGTGTGTGTGTGTGTGTGTGTGTGTGAGAGTGTGAGAGAGAGAGAGAGAGAGAGAGGGGATGTTAATGTGTAATCAGGCAGACCAACATACAGATGCAGAGAGCAGTATGTTTTTCATGAGTTATTATACAACGGGTTGATGTTTTACAGAGAGAGCCATAGACATAACCTTTACCTGTCTGCAATCTGAGTTTCTTTGTGTGTGTGTTCATATGTGTTTGTGTTTGTGTGTGTGTGTTCATATGTGTTTGTGTGTGTGTTTCAGGTGGTACTTTGCGGTGATCTCTGTGTCCGGGGTGTTTGCCGTTACGTTCTCGGTGGTGTTTGCCTACGTGGCAGACATCACACAGGAGCATGAGAGAAGCATGGCATACGGCCTGGTGAGTGTGTGTGTGTGTGTGTGCGTGTTTGTGTGTGTGTGCTGTGCATGTGTGCGTGCGCAACATGATGTATAACCCGGTGAGAGTTTGTGTGTGCGCGTGTGCACATGTGAGGAACATGGCGATGGATGAATTCAGCCTGTCAGCCTTCATGAAATTTTTATTTAGATTCAGATTCATAGACTCCTGACTGTGTGTGTGGTGCAGGTGTCTGCCACTTTTGCGGCGAGTCTGGTGACGAGCCCGGCGATCGGGGCGTACCTGGGCCGTGTGTATGGGGACAGCCTGGTGGTGGTGCTGGCGTCGGCCATCGCCATGCTGGATATCTGCTTCATCCTGGTGGCCGTGCCGGAGTCGCTGCCCGAGAAGATGAGGCCCGCCTCCTGGGGAGCGCCCATCTCATGGGAGCAGGCTGACCCCTTCGCCGTGAGTACTCCAACATGTGTGTGTGTGTGTGTGTGTGTGTGTGTCTCTCTGGCTGATCCATTCGCCATGAGTACCCCAGCAGCTCATGATTTACGGGCATATTTTTCTCTTCTTTAGCCTGTGTGTGTGTCTGGGTGTCATTTCTCTGTGTGTGTGTGTGTGTGTGTGTCATTTCTGTGTGTGTGTATATGTGTGTGTCATTTCTGGTTTTGTGTGTGGGTGTGTCGGTCTCATTCCCTGTGGGTGTCTCAACCACAGACGTTTCCCTTCCCTGTGTGTGTGTGTGTGTGTGTGCGTGCGTGCGTGCGTGCGTGTGTGTGTTCCTGATTCCACACGTGTTCCTGATTCTGGGTCAGGTACTGTGTAAGGCAAGGCAAGTTTGTTTATATGGCGCATTTCATACACAGTGGTAATTCAATGTGCTTTACATAACCAAAACAAAGAATACTAAATAAGAGTGAATAAAACTATGATAGGGCAACGATAAACAAAAGCAACATAAATTACATAAAAATTGCATAAAAGCACAAAATGCATTTGGTTAAGTGTATTTGAGTTAGCAGAAAGCATCTGAGAACAGTTTGGTCTTAAGTCTAGATTTGTTGTCATCCGGAAGTTGACTATGATTCACTATGTTTTATTCTGAGTCAGAACTTCTGACAGTGGTTTTTCCAACCAATATTTCTCCTGTGACCCGAGAGGTGTTGGGGGGAAGTCTACTACTAAAGCATGTCTTGCAGGTAATTGGGTCCCGTTCCATTTAGTGATTTATAAACTAGCAGTAGTGCTTTAAAGTAAATTCTGTGACTTATTGGAAGCCAATGCAGGGACTTAAAGGAACACAGCAACTTTTGGGGAAATTAGCTTAGCTGCTGTCTACTCCTGAGTTAGATAAGAGGATACAAACCCAGTCTGACTCTGTTAGCTTAACATAATTCACTGAGTGTGCAATAACCCAGCCTGACTCTGTTAGCTTAGCATAATTCACTGGAGTGGGTTACACCAGTTAGCTTATGGCTGCCGTTTAGCTATAGGGACCTTGTTTCAGATAAAGGTAAAAACTCAAGGTTTTGTGTTCAAATAAGATCATTAATTCAAAATGAGATCAGATTTTTCGAAGCCCTAGTTTTACTGTAAGTGTAGTTGTAATATGATTTTTGTGGTTGTTCTAGCACAGGCAGGAGATTTGACTGGTCTATACTGTAAGATAGATACACTCTATTCGCCATAGTCGCACTGGGTCCCAGCTTTACTATGCACAGAGAATCACAGGCTCAGTCCCTGCAAGCGCCTCTAGATTGATTAATCACCACTATGTGGATACTGTTTTTAGAACTGATTTAGATTAAGTGTTAGTTAGTATAATTTGTATTTTAGGATATTTAGTATATTCTTTATCTTCTACTGTCCTTAATGCTTAGTTGTGTTTTTATATTATATACTTTTAATTACTTTTTCTGCTGTTAGTGAATGTGTGTGTGTTGTCTGTATGCTACTGAGACCTTAAATTTCCCCTGGGGATCAATAAAGTATCTATCTATCTATCTATCTATCTATCTATCTATCTTGTTCTCAAAAAAAGAAAGTACAATTTGTATTTTAGGGATTGAGAACATATCATACCATCGTCTGCAATCAGAGTCAGTGATTTGTTCCCTGCTTCCATCTGTATCACTGCATAGCTCTGCGAGGTACCATGTGCTATGTGCTGGCTGGGAATATCAAGTGCAAGGCTGTTACTGACAATATTGAGGCAGATTAAGAGATCCTTCTGAACAGGGGAGGTGGTGCCTTTTGGGTGCTCTATGAGTTGCGAAAACCGCTCAAGGTCAGCTGGCAATCGGCAGCAGCTTCCGCATACTTGCAGAGACCTTCAGGTGATTGGGTGTTGGGTGGTTGGGGGTTGGGTGGTGATGAGAAATCATATTGGTTCTGTTTCCACATGCTCACAGTCTCCATTGGGCCTCTGAGGCCCTGGAGAAGTTGTTGTAGATGGTTCATTCATAGGTTGTAGACTAGTTGGTTGTATCTGTTAGGACACACACACACACACACACACACACACACACACACACACACATTTTAACCTGTGTGTAGAGAGCTGCAGGATTGTCTTTATGAGGTCAATATCTCCGTTGTTGTGAGTAAATAAAAGGCTGCTAGTAAAGGCCTCCCATTCCTCAGGAAGACAGTGGTTCTGTAATCTGACTTAAGTGAGTGTGTCACATCACGTGGGAGGAGTGAGGTATAGTGAGGAAGTGTGTGTGTGTGTGTGTGTGTGTGTGTGAGACTCTTCTTTGTTGCCAGGTTGAATAAAAGGTCAGGACTGGAGTCTCTGCTCTCCAGTGAAGCTGCTTTTTGTTTGTCAGTTCTGAGTTCTGTGGCTCTGTGTGTCACATCACGTGGGAGGAGGAGTCAATTGGTGTGTATCAGGAGTGATGTTTAGTGAGGAACTGTGTGTGTGTGTGTGAGTGAGTGTGTGAGACTCCTTTGTTGCCAGGTTAAAAAGCAGGTCAGGAGTCTCTGCTCCCACTGAAGCTGCTTTTGTTCGTCAGTTTTGAGTTTTGTGGTACTTTTCTGTTTGGTGTAGTTCTTTGTGCTACATTGTTGGTTGTGTGTGTGTGTTTTGTGTAGTTCTTTGTGCTGCATTGCTGGTTGTGTGTGTGTGCGTGCTTGCATTCGTATCGAACACCTCTCTCTCCTGCGTCGTCTGCAGTCCCTGAGGAAAGTCATGCAGAACTCTACAGTGCTGTGTTTGTGTGTGTGTGATCATATCCTAGCCACACACACACACACACACACACACACACACACACACACACACACAGTGTTGTCACAATACCAAAATTATGACTTCGATACAATACCTGCCATAAATATTTTGAGACTCGATACTGAAACGATACCACGGCGAAATCCTAAAATATTTGGAAAAGAAAGGATGCAGACCTACTCCAAGTGTACAGATTCATTTTTGTTGAATTTGTTGCACTTTTGTAGTGTGCAGGTCAACTCTGAGTTCTAAACTTTCTACATGTTTATTATTTTTTATTGTCAGTAAAATAGTAGTTTGTGTGATTAAGTCATTTATTGTTTGTTCTAGTTCATTTACATTGTGTGTTTTGACAACAAATTGCCTTTAAATAGCCAAATTGGGCTAGATCAAGGTCAGTGTTTAAATTACTGCATGCAAATCACTAAATGCTATGCAGAATTGCCATTAGGCCATCTGATGTAGGCCAGCCTTGGCCTTCCAGTGTTTATGGGATTTTTTTGATAGTTGCAAAGGGGGAAAAAAAGTGAAGATATCCGCACACTGTCTTCTTCCCAGTGCTCCCAGTGTGATTTAATAAGTACGTTTCAACCACTCAGGTCTTTGTGAGACGCCATTACATGTTGCAATGTATCTGTGTGTGTATTCCTACATTATGTCTATTTCTTTGATATTTAACATAATTTGCTACCACATAGCCTAAGCCGCCATTATTATTATTATCAACACACTTTGTTGGCATTCTGTGGGCTTTAATGAGTGCATTTCGGGTATCCTATCCTACATCTAGGAAGTAATTATTGAACAAATAGATTGTTTGCAAGTTATGGTAAAGTTATAGCGTGAACATTGCGCTGTCATCATGTTAGCACACTATGATAAGTCGTTATGTATGTCTTCTCAAAATTCACTGATGAAGGAACCACACTTAGGCGATAGCCTTAGCCTTTAACTGAGGTGATGAACTTGGCACTGATCATGTAGTGGTGTTTTCTATAACCTAGTCGTTGTTATTTGTACCTGTTGGCTTGCCTTCAATATCTGCGATGTAACGGCTTCTACACACAGTTGCGTTCCGTCAACGCATGCCAGTGGGCGTTTCCGACGGTAGCTATGCAAATGACTTGAAGTATAACCGTAATTTGATTGGTTGGTGCTGTCCGTCGATTGGCTTGATTGGTCTGTCGGTGCAGCAACAGCTGAACTTCTCAACGCGACGCGACGGACCCACAATTCAGTTCGGCAACAGATGACGTGAGCCCATATAAGTGAATGGGATGCGTCTCCAGCACTGCAACGCACGCAGCTGTGTGTAGAGGCCGTAACTGAAATAGTTCCAGATTTCACTTCAAACTTTTGTTTGATCCACAAGCTGAGGACTGTCAGCAAAGAACTTGTGTTGACGTTTGCTGCGCACTCACTCACATACTCAGAGCTGCCTGCTTGACACGCCCACTTGTCTAGATGCGTGCAAGGAGCATGGAGAGTGGGAGCCGTTCACACAGACACAGAACGCTATTGTTTTAATAAACTATCAATTCTAAAAATGTTGGAAATTGTATTGTTTTTTTGCGTGAGAGTATCCTGATCCCTTTCTTGTGTCGGAACACTACACACAGACACACCACACACACACACACACAGAGGAGTATACCTTGCTGATCGGGGTCAGCGGTGCGGGACACCAGCGCGCTCACTGCAGGAAAAGTGATGCTGGACATGGCGGCCACTGCACCCGCTGCCGTGTGTGTGTGTGGGGGGGGGGGTAAATGTGTGTGTGGGTAAATGTGTGTGCATGCTTGCGTGCGTCTCTTGACACTTCTCTGTGAAAAGTCAAGCAGGACTTTACAGTGCTGTGAGTGTGTATCTGTCTGATGCCTCTGCTCCTTCTCCCAGTCTCTGAGGAAAGTGGGGCAGGACTCTACTGTGTGTGTGTGTGTGTGTGTGTGTGTGTGTGTGTGTGTGTGTGTGTGTGTGTGTGTGTGTGTGTGTCTCTGACTTGTCTCCTCTCTCTCTCCTAGTCTCTGAGGAAAGTGGGGCAGGACTCAACAGTGCTGCTGATCTGTATAACGGTGTTCCTGTCTTATCTACCTGAGGCCGGACAGTACTCCAGCTTCTTCCTCTACCTGCGACAGGTGAGCTATCTCTCTCTCTCTCTCTCTCTCACTCACACACACACACACACACACACACACACACACGGCAAATACATACAGCAGTGGTGGTGGCAGCCAGGAGATGGATGTGTTTAGGCTCTTGGGCATCTCATTCTCACAGGAAACAGCAGGAAACGGTTGGTGTGTGTGTGTGAGACAAAGGGGAAACTGCTATAGTTGGGCAACAGTGTGGCTCTCAAAAACCAATTCATTGTGGTTTTTGGATATACCGGTTAACATTAGGAGAGAGGATGTTGCAAAATGTTGGATTCCTTTGCCTTTGTTGCTGTAAGGTGTGTGTGTGTGTGTGTGTGTGTGTTGTGTGTTGATGTAAGGTATGTGGTGTGTGTGTGTGTGTGTGTGTTGCTGTCAGGTATGTGGTGTGTGTGCGTTACTATAAGGTGTGTGTGTGTGTGTGTGTGTGTGTGTGTGTGTGTCTTGGG
>NC_055968.1:32732435-32737435 GCF_018492685.1 Alosa sapidissima | reverse complement strand
ACCCACTCTGATGTCTTACTCTCAGGGTTCCCACGGGTCATGGAATTTCTGGAATATCATGGAATTTTAGGAAGTCTATTCCAGACAAGGAAGTCATGGAATATCAGGGATTTTTTTTTTAATCGTCCTGGGCTGGAATAACTGTTCACAGGTGCCAGTAGTTGGTCGACTCCATGCAACACAGATGTGAAGCAATTCTCAGAAATAATGGTAATGCAACTAGATATTAGTGCAGTGATTCAAAGTAAAGCAAAATCTTGAGACATTTTTCAGTTTATACAGTAAATGTTTGAGTTTGTAAAGAAAAATGCAAACACTGCTATTTCTTTTAACAGCCCAACATACCGAACATTCCTTTTCCTTCACTTTCTGTAAAGGTATAACACAAACTTAATCAATTTTGGTCATGTTTTGATTTGAAATTGAATGTGCAGTGTTCCCAATGCATTGATATTATGGAATTAGCAGCTATTCTAAGGATTTTGAGCTTTATTCAGTTTTTTAAAACACACTGCTATTATTTTGCACATAACTGTATAGGTCATGAAATTTCAGGGTTTTTTGTCAGGGAAGTCATGGAATTTTATTGAACCTACCTATGAACCTACTCCATGGATCTAAACACATACATTTCACCCATATATAGGATATACATTCATATTTAAATAATTCCAGTCACATTTTGTAACATTGTACTAATAAAACAGGAAATGGCACGTGCAAATTCAGATATTGTTCAAGAGAGAAGCCTGCGAGACAGTATGCTTTGACATGATTTATTCATTCACAACTTGACAACAAAATGTTGACAAAGAAATATATACACAGAGTATGTTCATTCATTTGCCTTGTACGTACATATATACAAACAGTTCACACACAGCAAACAGCACCCATCAAAAAATCATCAGGTAGACTTGCACCCTTTCAACATTGTTCTGAGGAATTACATCTAAAGATAGAGTCTCCTTTGACGGTCTAAACAGCATCGACCAGTCAGGTGTAGGTCACCCCATCATGTAAACGGCCAGGTGTACGTCCCCCCCCCCCCCCACCAGTAAATGGTCAGGTGTGTACGTCACCCAGCTAGCAGTGGTTCAGATGCTGCTAGTCGCTCCTCTGAGCTCTGACCCTGACTACGCTGAAGGGGGCGGCTGCCATCTTGTCTGAGCGGTACACATCACATCTTTACTGCAGCGGAGGGGAGCCACTCCTGACGACAGCCGGCTCCGGTTCAGGCATTGGGGACAGATCAGGGAGCAGCTCTCTGGAGCCGCGTCTGAAATGGATCCACGACCCGTTTGGACCCCATGGCACAGTGATGGCACACACACCAAAGCAGGCCTCTCACGTTAGCATCATGCGATTTGGCCCCTGAGCTACAGGTGTTCAAGTCATCCCTGGTTTTCACAGTAAGTGGATAGCATTAGCATGTTAACACGCTACAGGCTTTTCTGTTTGTGGATAGCATTAGCATGCTCTAATGCGGTTTAAGTGGTTTTATGAGTTAGCGGCTGACATTAGCATGCTAGACTTCTCGAATGGTGTTTGATGGCTGTAGGGTGCACCTGTCTGGCCTGCTGTTAGCTCTAATTCTTCACACACACTTGTGTCCTAACACACACACGCGCAAACACACGTTGATCAATTTTGTTGAACAAACCAATCCTAAAGACAAATATCCCAGCAAACTGATTTGATGGCAAATGATTGAGCTGATAAAAAAATACTGGTTTAATAAATAACAAAACGCACAACATGGATAAAAAAATATTGCTGAAGTTAATGCATGGCTTGTGTGTCTTTCGTTCTCTCTCTCTCTCTCACACACACACACACACACGGTGTGAATCCCATGATCCTGTTGTGGGTGTGGGTGGTGCAGGTAAGGTGGAGCCGTTCATGAGAAGGTCGTCTAGAGGTCACCCTGGGAAGTAAGCGGAGGGGGCAGTGGAGACGGACAGTCCTCCAGCCTTGAGCCTGTTCAGTGCTGGCTTGGGGACTTCTGCAGAGAACCAGAAGCAGCAGAATCCCCCTCAGTAAACACACACGTTTATAGCCGTTACCCGTGTTCAGGTGCGCGTTTGTCAGGTGTGCATTGTTACCTTTGTTCATGTTCATGTTGGTTAGGAGCCCACGGAGTGGGATGCTGTCGTCACGTCTCTCCAAGTACTTTGAATCCAGACCTACAGGGTCATCACTGGATATACAACACACACACGCACAGAGTTATTAATGGGCAATTCCACGGAAAATTGACTTTTTGTCACATCCGTAACGCCAGTGAAATGCCTTGGCATTTGTATGATAATTCATTTTTTGTGCATTTTTTTCTCATTTACATTCTTCAGCCAAAAATAGCAAATGCTCAAATTCCATGTAATCATTCACATCATACCATACCATCACATTTTATTGGCGTTATGATGTTACAAAAAATGTAATTTTCCATGGAATTGCCCTAATGCAGAAGTGAATCATAGTGAGTCAATATTTGTGTGTGTGTGTGTGTGTGTGTGTGAGTGAGAGAGAGAGAGGCTTACTTCTCTTTGTTGGAGGGGGGCACACGTGTAACTGGAGGACTGCCATCCCTCCTCTCCACAGGAGACAGTGAAGGCTTGGCACTCATAGGGTTAAACTGGACCTGGTTGGTACACACACACACACACACACAGACGCACGCACGCACACACGGTAAACGATTATATTGAAGGCAGAAGGAATTCAAGTCCAGCAGTTCATGCAAAGGAGAGAGAGGAAATGAGAACGGAGAGGAGATGTGAAAAGGAGAAAAGAAGAGAGGGATGAGGAGATGTGAAAAGGAGAAAAGAAGAGAGGGATGAGGAGATGTGAAAAGGAGAAAAGAGAAGAGAGGGATGAGGAGACTGCAGAAAAAAATATATGAGAACCGAAAGGATAGAAGAGAGGAAGAGGAGAGACAAAAATGAGAGAGAAGAGGAACGAGAGAAGAAGAGAGAGAAGAGAGGAGAGAGATGAGGAGAGAAGGAGGTGTAGAGAAGAGGAGAGAGAGAGAGGACATGTAGAGAGGAGGAGAGAGAGAAGAGAGAGAAGAGAGGAGAGAGAGAAGAGAAGAGAAGAGAAAAGAGAAGAGAGAGAAGAGAGGAGAGAGAGAGAGAAGGATGTGTAGAGAAGAGGAGAGAGAGAAGAAGAGAGAGAAGAGAGAGAGAAGAGAAGAGAGAAGAGAGAGAAGAGAAAAGGATGTGTAGAGAAGAGGAGAGAGAGAACATGTAGAAAGGAGAGTGAGAAGAGAGAAAGACAAGTAAAGAGGAGGGGCAAGGAGAGAGACTGACAGAGAGAGAGAGAGAGAGACTGACAGAGAGACACCGACAGAGAGAGAGAGAGAGAGAGAGAGAGAGTGTAAGAGAAGAGAAGACAGAAAGGAGTAGAGAGAAGGACAAATAAAGACAGAAAGGAGAGGAGAGGAGAGGAGAGGAGAGAAGAGAAGAGAAGAGAAGAGAAGAGAAGAGAAGAGAGAAGAGGAGAGAAGAGAGAAGAGAAGAGAACAGAAAGGAGAAGAGAAGAGAAGAGAGAAGAGGAGAGAAGAAGAGAAGAGAAGAGAAGAGAAGAGAAGAGAAGAGAAGAGAAGAGAAGAGAAGAGAAGAAGGGGTGGAGCGTGCCTTGGGTCCAGAGGCCTGAGGGTTGTGCAGGCCGAATACGGGCCGGCCTCCTGCACTGGGGAAGGAGTGTTTGGAGTTTAACGTGGAGGTCACGGGGTACCCCAGGGCAGACGGAGACGTAGAGGGGTACCCCAGACCTGACGGGGAGATGGAGGGGTACCCCAGGGCAGACGGGGAGGAAGAGGGGTACCCCAGGGCAGACGGGGGAAAACTCCTGCCATCAAGCTGAGAGAGAGGGAAAGAGAGAGAGGGAGAGAGAGAGAGAGAAGGGGAGAGAGAGGGAAAGAGAGAGAGGGAGAGAGAGAGAGAGAGAGAGGGGGAGAGAGAGAGAGAGAGAGAGAGAGAGAGAGAGAGAGAGAGAGAGAGAGAGAGAGAGAGAGAGAGAGAGAGAGAGAGAGAGAGAGAGAGAGAGAGAGAGAGAGAGAGAAAGAAAAAAAAAAGAGGGAGAGAAAAAGAGGGAGAATTCCACAGCACTCATGATTAGGGGGAACATGTGAGGGGTGAGCTCCACCTGCTCAGACAAGCTGACCCCTCACATCACTTCAAATCAACACGGAATGATTTTTCTTTTTTGCACACAATTTGGAACACTCCAAACACACACACACTCATATCTACCAGGTTACTGGAGGCTCCGCCCATCCTGAGACCCGCTCCTGCAGAGAGGGCTGGAGGCGACTCAAACGCACCCTGACTCTCATGTTTCCGTGACAACTGGTTCTCATTCAGCTGCTTGTTGAGCCACGTGATCACTGAAAGGGAGAACCAGAACCAGAACCACACACACACACACACACACACACACTTTTACCAATGCTGCTCATAAAACATCAAATAAAATGCACTTTCCCACTATGCAAGAAAATTCGACTTCATTTTAGGGCTTAACAGACTTCAATAGAACTGCAGCTGGGTTCCGTACCGTTCTCGTTGGTCTTCAGCACCTCTCGGCTCTCATCGAGCTTCTGCACCGTTGCGTCCAGCTGCTCCTTCAGCTTACTCACCTGAGAGGACACAGACAGGTCAAGCTCACCTTAGCGACTACCTCAATCTCACCTAACACACCTGAACAATGAGTGGTTACCACAATCTCACCCAACACACCTGAGTGGTTACCTCAATCTCACCCCACTCACCTGAGTGGTTACCTCAATCTCACCCTAATCACCTGACCAACCCCACCCCACTCACCTCAGCGAGTAACTATACCCCACCCTAATCACCTCAGCGAGTAACTACACCCCACCTTACACACCTGAGCAACTACCTCATCGTACTGACCTGAGTAAATAAAGAATGTCTTGACGTACTTTGATTCACGCTAAGTTCATGAGGGCTTAGGGCTGTCCCACTGTGGAAGGG
>NC_055968.1:32719935-32727435 GCF_018492685.1 Alosa sapidissima | reverse complement strand
GGACTTCAACATCTGTTGGTGAAAGTACCTGCCATGATTGAATGGCAACCCTAGCTAGCTAGCCAACTCGTTGAACATAAAGGGCTTGGTAGCCTTCTAACGTTAGCTAGGAGGTTAGCGGAATACATAAAAGTTAACATACCGGTCATCGCAGTCTTTACATTTCACGTGCACTTGCAATTTCTTGTTGAAAAGTATCTCCGTCATCGTTGTTTCATATTCCCCAAAAAGTCTACAAGAAAAGCATATAAACACTCTCGGTTTCTAAACCTCTAAAAATTTCGAGTTTGGCGCCTCTGTCCCGCGAATGGCCGTTGTGGGCGAAAGTTGAAAGGCGGAAGTTACGAAGATTACGTCATTCTTAAGCGCTCTCTGAATACAACCACATGTTTTGAAGTAAATACATGCCTATTTTGTTTACCATTTGGGAAAAAAACGTTTGCAAAGTAACTATCTCCGTTTGGTCTACTTCTTAGTTACACTGGAATTATATACGATAATACGTGGTATGTTACGTTTCTCCTCCCGGAGTCATCTGTTTGTTATAATTGTTGCTGCTGGCAACCAACAGGCACAGATGCACAGAACGCCGCGCGCTTGTGTTTGGGTTTTCACTCAACGCATGACGTGAAATTGAAGCGTCAGTAAGATGGAGTCTGCTGTGGTGGCAGATGGCGTGTCTGCCCCTCTCCCAGGCAGATGTGCCTATTTCGTGGAGAAGAAGAAAAGATACTGTAAAATGGTTGTTGGAAGTGGCAAAGCATATTGTGGCGAGCATGCCAATGTCGTAAGTTTAATCTTTCTTTACATTATTCTTATTGGCAACAGTAACTAAAGTCTGAAAGTAGCCTACCCAGCCAGCCAGCCATGCTAAGTTCACACTGTTCTCTCTTTAGGATCAAGAAAGCGCCAGGAAGAGAATACCATGCCCACTAGACCCCAAACAGTAAGCATACATTAGTACATTAGTCAGCAGCCTATTTTCTGTAATGTTCAAGTATTCTGTTTGTGTGTCTAGAACTTTAACCTGTGTGCGAATCATGGCTTTTACTGCCCTCAAGACATGTTTGCCTTTTCCTTTTCCCAAACAGCACAGTCTATGAAGACATTCTGGCAAAGCACTTGAAAAAGTGCAACTCAAAGGAGAAACCCAAACCTGTGCGTTCTTGTGAATACACGTGTAGTGTTTTAGAGCCCTTCACTTCACTTGCATCAGACTTCAGACGAGATATTTTTCACCCCCCAAGCTATTGAAGACAAGTTCATTTTTATTCTCTTCTGCAGGTTTATTATGTGAAAGACATTAACGCTGGGCCAGTTACAGTCCCAGTCCCTGTGTCAGATGAGGTAACTCCTGTTTTTATTGACATATACAATAATAGTGGCTTTTAAGTAAGTATAAGTATATATACGTTGTCTGTAAGCTCCACAGATCGTGGCAAGAATTGATTGTGGACTTCTTGCCGGGCAATGATGAGTAACTTAACTTGAATGGTAGTGCTGCGTGGATGTGCTTAATATCTGTATGAATGTGTGTTTCTCAATGTTATAATCTATACAACTGCCCACACAGCAGTAGACTCCTAGGCGGATCCGCCTTCAAGACGCCAAACCCGCGTGACTGTCGCATTCGTTGGGGTGGTGGTAATGTAGTGGTTAAGGAGCTGGGCTAGCGTGCAGTAGCCTGAAAGTTGTCGGTTCAATTCCCGGATTCCACCGTTGTGCCCTTGAGCAAGGCACTTCACCCCAAGCTGCTCCGGGGACAATGTGATCCCTTGTAATATAGCTGACATATGTAAGTCACTTGGTCAACAAGTGTCTGCTAAATGTAATGTAATGTAATGTACTCTTTTGATCCTGTGAGGGAAATTTGGTCTCTGCATTTATCCCAATCCGTGAATTAGTGAAACACACTCAGCACACAGTGAACACACAGTGAGGTGAAGCACACACTAATCCCGGCGCAGTGAGCTGCCTGCAATAACAGCGGCGCTCGGGGAGCAGTGAGGGGTTAGGTGCCTTGCTCAAGGGCACTTCAGCCGTGGCCTACTGGTCGGGGTTCGAACCGGCAACCCTCTGGCTACAAGTCCGAAGCGCTAACCCCAAGTTAGCGCTAACAAGTCCGGCCACGGCTGCCCCAAATTTTATTGGTAAGGAATTGATGCTGATGTGTGTTTGTTTACCAGGTATCACTGGCTGACCGCTCTCAAAAGGAGATGGAGCATCTAATTCAGAAGCTTAAAAATGCTGTGAAAGGTGCATTTCAATTGGGGACATTTTTAAATGTTTTTTTCTTGTTTCGAAGTCTGCCATAGTGTTACTGTTTTACCATACAGAGGAGAAATACCCAGTGTCCTGTAATGTCCATCTCTTTGCTATCAGGACTCAGTGTGAAACACAAGGAGAGCATACTGTCCCACCCTGTTCTCAAAGAACCTTTGAATGACCCCAAAAATGGAGACTTTGCCTGCAAACACCTGAAGCAACAGGTGCTGTTTGACCATTTCTGTCTTTGTATTGAGAATTGAAGCCATTTTCATTCACTATGGGTTGTTTGTGTGACTTTGACCTCAGTGTTGCTTTAACAGGCTTCTATTCTGGGGAACATGGAGGCTCTGAGCCTGCTTGGTTCACACAGGTGTGTGGTGGAGTTTGGTGCGGGTAAGGGGAAGCTGTCCCACTGGATCCACACGGCCCTGGGAACAGCAGAGGACGTCCACTTCCTGCTGGTGGAGAGATCCACGACGCGCTTCAAAGTATGTGTGACACAGACCAGCTGCTCTATGTTTCAATCCAACCTGCCACAACTGTGTGTGTGTGTGTGTGTGTGTTTGTGAGAGAGAGAGAGAGTGTGTTTATTCAGTGTATAAGTGTTTTTCTCCTTGGCTATGAAGGTAGATGGCAAGAACAGAAGTACCGACTCCACATTTGAAAGGCTGCAGGTGGATATTCAGCACCTTGACTTGAGTAAGAAGACTCATTTTATTTATATAAAACATTTACATTCAACACATACAGGAGATGAAACTTTGTGTGTGTGTGTGTGTGTTAATGTACTCTGTGTGTGTGTGTGTGTGTGTGTGTGTGTGTGTGTGTGTGTGTTAGTTAATGTACTCTCTGTGTGTGTGTGTGTGTGTGTGTGTGTTAATGTACTCTGTGTGTGTGTGTTAATGTACTCTGTGTGTGTGTGTGTGTGTGTGTGTGTGTGTGTGTGTGTAGGTAAAGTGTCCCTCCTCCAGGAAAAACACCTGCCTGTGGTGGGGGTGGGCAAACACCTGTGTGGCGCTGCGACAGGTAAATAAAATCACGTCCACACGTCCACACGTCCACACTGGCCACACGTCTACACGTCCACACTGACCACACGTCCACACTGTCCACACTGGCCACACGTCCACACTGGCCACATGGCCACACTGGCCACACTGGCCACACGTCCACACTGGCCAGTCTGGCATCCCAGTGTTGACGTTGGAAATGTTTGTTGTTTTACCAGATGCTTGATACATTACTTCCATTCATTTCATTGGTACTTAATGGAAATAAGTGGAAGTAGCTTCTAATGTGTTGTGATATGCATCAGCAGGCTACATTTCAAGCTGCGTCACATTTCAAGCCACTCCATTCATTGTCTTCATCTAGTTTCTTGCTGCTTGATGGTTCTGTTTCCCTTTCCTCTTATCATGCATCTCTCTTTCCCTCCCTGCTCTCCTCCTCTTCCTCCTCCTCCTCCTCATCTGCCTCCTCTTCCTCTTCCTCCTTCTCCTCTTTTTCCTCCTCCTCTGCCTCCTCTTCCTCTGCCTCCTCTTCCTCCTCCTCCTCTTCCTCCTCCTCCTCCTCTGCACAGACCTGGCTCTGCGGTGTCTGCTGGAGAGATCAGTGCCAGGTGATGATGGCGACGAGCCGTCTAGTAAGCGCGTGAGAGCGGACATCGCGAGGGAGGGCTCGGTGGCCGCTCCGTCCCAGCAGCCGGAGGTGGGCGGAGTGGCCATCGCTCTGTGCTGCCACCACCGCTGCGACTGGCAGCACTACGTGGGCCAAGAGTTCTTCCGCCAGCGCGGCCTCGGGGCGGCCGAGTTCGGGGCCTTCCAGCGCATGTCCAGCTGGGCCACGTGTGGCATGAGCCGAGCCGGTGGGCACAGAGAGGGCACAGCAGTGGCCAGCGCGGGCATCACAGAGGGCACCACAGAGGGCACCGCGGGCCCCGACACAGCTGAGGAAGAAGAGGAGGAGCACGAGGGAGGGGAAGAAACCGGACCAGACCACCTGGACAGGTCAGCAGTAGACGCCACACATTTTATTATCATATAATAAATATTATAATAACACATTTTATTACCGTCACAAAGATAATTCATTGCAGACACACTTCAACAGTGTAGACGCAGACTGAGAGAGTGGAACTTGGAGCTGGGGGCTAGTGCAGCAGTTTAACCATCATGGAAATAGTGTGACTGAGTCCGTAATGTGTGTGTGTGTGTGTGTGTGTGTGTGTGTGTGTGTGTGTGTGTTCCTCCCGGCAGCTTGTCTGTGGAGGAGCGTGAGCACATCGGCCGGCTGTGTAAGTTGCTGATTGACCAGGGCAGAGTCCACTACCTGCAGCAGCGAGGCCTGGAGGCCGGCCTGAGGTCCTACACCACTCCGGACATCTCGCTGGAGAACGTGCTGCTCACCGCTGT
This sequence comes from Alosa sapidissima, assembly GCF_018492685.1. Classification (NCBI taxonomy): domain Eukaryota; kingdom Metazoa; phylum Chordata; class Actinopteri; order Clupeiformes; family Clupeidae; genus Alosa; species Alosa sapidissima. The sequence continues at coordinate 32,722,756 of NC_055968.1, read as the reverse complement.
GCCCCGCCCCGGCCACACAGGGGCGCCGCTACTGATATAGTAAGGGACCAGGCTTACATCATCAAGAGGGGACAGCGTCTCGTGCCGCTGCTGATATAGCAAGGGACCAGGCTTACATCATCAAGAGGGGACAGCGTCACCTCCGACTTGTTTTTGTTCCTCTTCTGATTGGCCAATGAGGCAGCTGCAGGACTCCACTGGGAGTCCTGAGTTTCATCCATGTTTTATTTGTTTTGAGGTGTGGGTATGGGTTAGATATCAGAAAAGACTCCTACGTGTCATCACTGGCGTGACATCACACACAACACTGGACGAGCATCGGCTGGCAGGTGAACAAAACACACAAACAACAATACACACTCTCCTGCTAACGACAACTATAGACACACACTTTTTTGCTGACATCATCACATCATGAGCCATTCATTAGGAGCATAAAAGGGACATGTGTTCAAACATGACAAGAAGGACAGGACAAAAACATGGCCGCCAGGAAGCAGGGAGGACATGGCCGCCTGACAGGAAGCAGGAAGGACAGGACACGGACAATGGCCGCCTGACAGGAAGCAGGAAGTGCAGAGGCCAACATGAAGGACAGTCAGGAGAGTGGTGGCGCCTCACACACATCTTCCAGCGTCACATTCAGCACTGACGTAAACGTGGCCTGGGAGTCTGCAACACAGACGAGACATGAGACATGTTCAGCATACACACATCAACACATGACATGACTGTTCAGCGTACACACAACATATATTTACACATATTTTTCACAGTGATTTGTGCCTGTTTAAGTAGTGTCTCAGGCGTGTGTGTGTGGTGTGTGTGTGTGTCTGCGTGTGTGCGTGCGTGCGTGCGTTTAGTCTCTCATCCTAATGCATAGTGCATGTTGAGCGCGGCGAGACCTCTCTTGCGCGATTCCCTGATGTACAGCTGCATGAACTCTCGTCCGAACATCTCCCTGTCGTCGTCGTCCTCCGGACCCTCGGCCGCCGCCTCCGGCAGCGTCACGTCCCACGTCAGAGGGTTGTCACGGAAATTCACAAACCTGCCCACACAAAGATCTCATTTTAGGATTTACATTTTAACCATCAACCAGACTTTATTTTTTTTTACATGAAACTACTCATACTGAGTGCAGGCTCATCATTAAGCCTCATACTGCTTAAGTAGTTATTCCCAACCCCTGTATTTTATTCTCATTGTTTATATTTTGATTTTTTTTTTTTTTTTTTATCTCTGGTTGTTTTGTGTATTGAGTGTTTTATGAGTGGCTGGTTTAACTGTTTTGTATTTTCTGTACTGTGCTTGTGAGCTCACAAGGGCAAATCCCAATCCACCACTTTGATACGGGAATAAAGTATTGAATCTGAAATCTTACCCGAGATGCTCACCCTGAGTCTCACCTGAGGTTGCGCATGCCCTCCATCAGGCTCAGGATGTCTTAACCTGAGTCTGTTTACCTGATGTTTCTCATGCCCTCCATCCCGCTGGGGATGTCTTAGCTATGTCTCACCTGAGTCTGCTTACTTGAGGTTGCTTATGTCCTCTATAAGGCTGGGGATGTCTTACCTATGTCTCACCTAAGGTTGGGGATGTCTTACCTATGTCTCACCTGAGTGCTTACCTGAGGTTGTTCATGTCCTCCATCGGGCTGGGGATGTCCTTACCTATATCTCACCTGAGTCTGCTTACCTGAGGTTGTTCATGTCCTCTATAAGGCTGGGAATGTCTTAGCTATGTCTCACCTGAGTCTGCTTACCTGAGGTTGTTCATGTCCTCCATCAGGCTGGGGATGTCCTTGAGGCGGTTGCCTGTCAGCACCAGAGTGTCCAGGTTGTGCATGCGGCTGATGTTGCCAGGGAGATGCTCCAGCTCGTTCCGCTGGAGCCACAGGGTATGGACCTTCTCCATCCTGGGAAATCACACACACACACACAATCACTGACTGAAGCGGAAAAACCCCTCAGACACCACCACCTCAATAAAGACAGACACGTCAACAAATAGAGTGCAAGGCTTAGGCACTGTGTGTGGAAGTTCAGGTGTGGGCCAGACTGTTTACAGTGTGGAAATAGATCATTACATGATGGCTTCAACAATTCCAGATAACTTGTTCGCTGATAACAGAAATGTTCCATGCTTTAAAGCAATCCAACGAAGTTCCAGAGTTTTTGTTTGCTACTGGACTCTCCACAGTTGCGGAGCTATTGTAAATACATTACATTAATACATATTGGTTGCAACCTTCCCCTGGTCAGAGTATATGTGGAGTCGTTTACAAATTATCAAAGATAATCTCCACAGATCCATGCTGACTGTCAAGGTATTATTACATGATTAAAAAAATAAAATAATATAGCTTTATAGCTTTAAATTTTATATTTACATTTACAGTACTATGTGATTGTCCGGGTCGAGGGAGAGTGAAGTTGCAAGGCTGGTCCTCCGTAGTAGACGAGTATAAGTAAGTATAAGTATATATACTCTTTTGATCCCGTGAGGGAAATTTGGTCTCTGCATTTATCCCAATCCGTGAATTAGTGAAACACACTCAGCACACAGTGAACACACAGTGAGGTGAAGCACACACACTAATCCCGGTGCAGTGTGCTGCCTGCAACAACAGCGGTGCTCAGGGAGCAGTGAGGGGTTAGGTGCCTTGCTCAAAGGCGCTTCAGCCGTGCCTACTGGTCGGGGTTCGAACCGGCAACCCTCCGGTTACAAGTCCGAAGCGCTAACCAGTAGGCCGCGGCTGCCCCTAGAGTAGGCTACAGCTAGGACGATGCGCCATTCACCTTATTACAAGTTAGTTTACCAT
>NC_055968.1:32679935-32714935 GCF_018492685.1 Alosa sapidissima | reverse complement strand
ATTCCACAGCAGAAATGCTCTCCCTGTGTGTGTGTGAGGTTCCCAGACCTGCAGGCAGTGTGTGAGGGTGACCTGTGAAGTGTGTGTGTCTGGTGTGTCCAACTGAAGGGGACCTGCGTGACCGTGATTGGTGAACTGGGGGGGTAACGTGGCGGGCGCTAATTTTAGCAGGGAAGGACTCTGGGAATAGAAGGGTCACAAGGCACGTTTGGCACGGACGCAGCTGTCCCTTGACGCATGCCACCCCCATCCCCACCCACACCACCACACTTTAAGAACACAGCAATGAGATGTAGAGACCTGTTGGAAACAAAGCCTATTTCTGCGTCCCATCAACAGCAGTGTAGATGCAGCAGACATCACTCAAGTATAAAATAAATAAAAGTTGACATCTCAATCTCAGATGTCAACTCATTTTAGTGACAGTGTATATTACAGACAGGGGACTTCAAAAAGGTGATTATCACACATATTCAGCATCAGCAGCATATTTTATTCCTCTTTTTGTTCAGCATTTCACGAGGTACTATTACTTGTTATTGATTTAATTACTATTTAAGTCATACCCTAAAAGACCGCCATCAACCTAAAAAAATATTTAAAAGCATTAAAACCTGTGACTGATCTGAACACTTCAATAGGGCCACAATATAAAAAAAGAAGTTTACTTTAAACTTGAAAGGCATGCAGTCTTTAACCAGTGAAGTTTCTGGATGATCTTTCCAACAATTCGTGAAATGTTAAAGCACAGATAGGCCTAGACAACAGCTCTTTAGATGTAAATATTAGTCTAGTCTATTAGATTTACCAGTCATAAGATACACTGCACCATACAGTCTGTTATTAAAAAGGTCAGTCATGTCATGTCATAGGTCAATGATGATGATCAAGTAGGCTACATCAGAGTAGGCTAAAACAGAAACGTGTAGCTAGTGTGAGCAGAGCCTACAACGAATTACACAGCAAATTATTCTTGATAAACTGCGTACAGAATGCAAAGCGCAAACAGGGAGTCATTCTTGAAAGTATACTCCACAAATGTGTCCGCTGTGGGACTCCATATGCCCCTGCTGGAGCAAGTCACCTCGCAGTCCTTCACCTGCCCGATGGCGACGAAACAGATGAGCTTGTACCGATCACACAGCTGGGCTTTCGCCGCATCTCTCACGCTGTCTGCCAAATCTCTGGCGATCTCAGAACAAGATGAGCTGTATTCTGCACCGGCGAGCCTTGCCTCCACGATTGATTTCATGACTAACTTTGCATCCTCTGTTGAGAATCGCTGTTCGGGGAATGGCTGGTACGCCTGAAAGAGCCCCGACGCTTCCAGATTGTTGTTGCCACAGTTGGGAAAGTTCCCCGAAGACGGCGTTTTGGGGACCGGGCAGCGCTCGTGAACTCCACTCTCTTTTCTGGCTAACCAGCTCCGTCTGCGCGTTTCTTGGACCACGGTCGAAGTGCTGCTTTGACGCTGCAAGGCATCTTTGCTTTTGCTGAATTTCAAGCACCCATGGGCTCGATGTCCCGCATCTAAAATACCCTTACCGTTCCTTGGAGCGTCGAAAATACCCTTACCTTTCCGTGGCGCATCGTTTTGAGACTGTTGTTTCCTCGCGCTTTGCTTCTCTTCCTGCATGTTGAAGATCTCTGTTTACCATAAAGTCAAGCCGTTATCATACCAAAAGTAAACGTTTTGGTAATATCAAAATCCGTCTGCGCACTCTGTCCAAGGTGCGTCCGTGGTTGAGTCTTCACAGAGTCAATGAGGGTCTTGGCAGTCGAATTAATCTTCTCCTGAGGGCTTTTACAACCAGACATACGTCAGTGCTTTGGAACCAATGGCCTGAGTTTTATATTAACATGTGTTGCTTGCTTTTACTTAATGATTAAACTCGTCTGGTTTGAAGTATAAGTTTGACACTCATGCCAGACATAAACAAGAGACTGGACACTTGTCCTGAAAGTGATGTCACAGCCACACACACACACACAAAGTAAATTACAGACACGTCAACTTTATTAAAAGGTTTTTCACGCTCGACACACTCATTCACACAAATAAGGAAATAACACACACCAGTGACCATTGCAGCAAAGTAACGAAAAAAATCTTACCGGTCTCTGCCAGTAGCAGTTAACCTCCTAAACACTGGTAAGTTACAGTACAGTTTCCCAAAAGGTCAAGCGAAACAATGGTGCTAGGCATCCTACCCATTAACATGATGATAGTTTAAAAGACAAATGCAGACGTGACAGCAAACAAAAGCAGATCAGTTCATTCTAGAAAATTAGCACCACAGAAACCAATAACTAAAAGATGCACTTCCGGAAGTATTTTTTTCTCCATCAGAACCTGTAAAGGTTTGTCTTAGAACAACTTTGATGAGGAATTATTAGCGGAACTCTTGAAAGCCAGCCAGTTACCACAGATTCGAGTTCTGGAACAGAACTAATGAAGGTATATATTCTAAGGAATCATTAACAGTGAGTGGTTCCTTTAAAAGCTGCTCTACATGACATCTTATTTCATGGGAAAACACTGCTACTGGCAAAACATCCGGTAAGAGGGGGGACTACTGTGAAGCTGACTGACTTCAGGCTTCTGCCAAACCAAAATCCTTACCAAAGGGCAACTGAGATAACCTTCGCGGTTTGCGGAACAAGGCAAGAACCATTTTTACCTTCGAAAACAGTCTGAACATTCTGGGCACCCGGCCTGGATTCTCCAGTTGAGCTGCTTTATGAGGAGAGGAGGGCTCTGTAACAGCATAGGCCCAGACCTGGCATGTGTCACCAGGGAAACATCTGACCTGGAGACAGCAGCTCAGGTGTGATGAAGACAGGAGCCTCAGTGGATATGTATGAGCTGTGTAGTGTGTGTGTGTGTGTCGGGGTGTGTGTGTTAGTTACAGAGCTCCTCACATCCAGGATATCCACATGCTCTCGGAGGTGCAACCAATCAACCACATCTATGTCAGCAAGGCAGCAGGGGGAGAGGCACCTTCCACCACCAGAGCAGCACACCAAGACCTACTAAAGACCGTTAGAGAGGAGATGCCCCCATGCTGGGAGAGGACCAGTGTCTCTGTCTGTGCAGCCGTCCGTACAGCTAAGGGGGTGTGGGTGGATGAGGTGGGTTGAGAGAGGGGGGGGGGGGGGGGGGCAACCATGCATCAGCCCTCAGTCAGGTACATTTCTCATACACGTCACAGGTGGGGTGCGGCTGACGCAGGCTGGGTGGGTGGGGGGAGGGTGGAGAGTTCCTTATTTAAGGTCCAGAACCATGGCAGCCGGGTTCTCCAGGTAGGACTTCCACAGGTTGGAGAAGCGGCACATGGTGGCCCCGTCGATGATGCGGTGGTCCGCTGACCAGCTGACGTTCATGATGTGGGCCTTTACCACCTCGTCCTTAGCGTTAAACCGGGGCAGCACCTGGTGACCAGCACAGAGCGGGACTTTACTTTGACATCGACTTAGGACCCGTGTACTACAGAATGAGCTAACCAGCAGGTTAGGACCCGTGTACTACAGAATGAATTAACCAGCAGGTTAGGACCCATGTACTACAGAATGAGCTAACCAGCAGGTTAGGACCCGTGTACTACAGAATGAGTTAACCAGCAGGTTAGGACCCGTGTACTACAGAATGAGCTAACCAGCAGGTTATGGTCTGTACGGAATGTGTTTTCCAATGGCGGAGTGTATTTTCTGAGGGAGGAGAGGGCAGTTAATTTAAAGTCTCACCTGAGCTTTCCCCAGAGCTCCAATAGCCACCTCTGGTGGCAGGATGACTGGTTTTGCATAGGTGCCTCCGATCTAACCACACACACACACAGGGAGAGAAAAAACATGGCCAACATGATCATGAATGTGCCACTTAGTGTCTGATGCACACTGAAGCCCAAACAGCTAACCAACTGCACACAGCTTCTGACACTTACCTACACATGCTGTACTACAGCCAAAGTCTTTACAATGAACTTAAGGAAACATGCTGCCCTACAGCCAAATGTCTGTACTCTGAACTTCGCCCAAGACGTAGTCCACTAGTGACCCCGATGACCCCAAATGACCCTCCCAAGACCGTCCGCCACTTACGGAGCCGATGTTGGAGAGTGTGAAGGTTCCGCCGGTGAGGTCAGCGGCGCCCAGCTGTCCCGCGGTTCCCAGGTTCTGCAGGCGGTTGAGTTCGGTGGCAATCTCAAACACACTCAGCATCTGCACGTTCTTGACGTTGGGCACCAGGAGCCCCTGAAGCGTGTCCATGGCTACACCCACATTATGGGATGCCTGGAGCAGCACAGGGAACACATTAACCTCATTGACATTAAAAATCAGCTCTGACGCTAGCATAGATACACACACACCACACACAGACACACACACACACACTAAGGTACAAGTACATATATACACACATAAACACACACCAAAGGAAGTAAAATATTCACACTTACACACACACACACACACACACCAAATACAGGCACACCTTAAGTAGTAAAACATTCTTTCTTTCTCTCACTTGCACGCACGCACACACACACACACACACACACACACAGTACTGCTAACCTTGTATGTGATATTCTGGCAGGCTTCGTCCAGAGACGCGTTGAGGATGGGATAGTGAAGGAGGCCCAGAGATGCTGCCTGCATAAACACACACATTAATACTTCAGAGTCAGCTCAGAGTGTGTGTATGTGAGGGGTGTCACATACGTGTTAAAACTGGGTCCAAGTCTGAAGGTGGTGGTGCAAGATGAAGGGCATGAAGCTAAGTTTGATTAGTCTGGTCTACCTTGATGAAGAAGGGCATGAAGCTAAGTTCGATTAGTCTGGTCTACCTTGATGAAGAAGGGCATGAAGCTAAGTTCGATTAGTCTGGTCTACCTTGATGAAGAAGGGTAGGAATCTAAGTTTGATTAGTCTGGTCTACCTTGATGAAGAAGGGCAGGAATCTAAGTTTGATTAGTCTGGTCTACCTTGATGAAGAAGGGCATGAAGCTGAGTTTGACGCCACGGGCTTCAGCGACTCCCTTAAGCTCCGCCCTCAGTCGCACTAGCTGTGTCAAGTCGACCTCGTCACAGTAACCGAAGTGGGGTATCTTTAGCGCAGCAGTCATCGTCTTCACCATGGCCTTGTGAAATCCTGAAAACACACACACACACACACACACACACACACACACACACACACACACACACACACACACACGGATGATACATGGGGGCACATGGAACTCTTAAGTAGCGTTATCAAACTGCCATTTGTGTAGAGGGCATAGGTGTGTGACCCAGGAAGTAATAGAATGCAGGAAGTGACCGATTGTTTGGGCACTGGGCAGCATCTCACCTTTGAGGGGTTCTGTGCGGTCCTTCCCGGTGAAGACGGGTCTGGGCATGGCAGGGGGAGGCACGGGCTGGGGGGGCGCCTTCTCTTTGGGTTTGGGGGCAGCAGCGGTGGCGCCAGGGGGCGGTGGCTGGATCTCGTGGAATGGCGAGGGGGGAAGGATGGCGCCCGTCTGCTTGGCTAGGTAGTTGAGGATGTCCTCCTTCAGGATGCGGCCGTCCCTCCCCGTGCCCACCACCTCACTGAGCTTAATCTGAGGGCAGAGAGCAGCGTCACACGACAGAGACACTCTCTCACACACACACACAGACAGACAGACGCACACAGACACACAGACAGACGCACACACACACACACTCACAAATTGTTTGATCAACTGCCCTCTGGGAAGAGGTACAGAAGCCTGCGCTCACGCACCACCAGCTTCATACACCAGGCTGTTAGGATGCTGAACTCTCTCCCCCCTCTACCCTCAGCTACATAACATCCTGGACTTTGGACCCACAATGGCTGCCTTGCACTACTCCACTTGTACACTTTGCAACTTGCAACTGTTGTTGTCCTGAAAACACTTCTGAACACACTTCTGCTGCTCTTACATAACTTGCACCACTATGCCACTTGCATACTTAGGTCAAACAGAACTACCTCAGCCATTTATTGGCCTGACTTTTGCACTATTATATTGACTGTCTACTGTATGCACAATTTCAACCCAAATCTTGCTGCTCTTATTTTCTTCATTGTATGTGCCTTCTTATTTTTACTTTTTATATTGTTTACTTGAATGTTTACTTGAATGTTATGTTTGTCTGTGGACCTAATTGGTAAAATATGTCTTGTCTCCACCGTGGGATAGTGGGAAACGTAATTTCGATCTCTTTGTACGTCTTGACATGTGAAGAAATTGACAATAAAGCAGACTTTGACTTTGACACACACACAGACAGACAGATGCACGCACGCACACAGACACAGAATAACCCACATGCCCTCTCAGATCAACAGTGATGCACTCCGTTACAGAGAAAAGCCCAACAGAACCCCATGAAGATTTCCATGAAGAACTCCATATTTAAACAATAACCAAATATATATATAATATGCTTTGCTAAGTAAACAGCACTCCAGATTTCCTTTCTTATGGATTGACAACTGTTTGATTGACAACTACCTAGATAACTGTTTGATTAAGTCTGGTAATCTGGGCTACAATTTCCCTGGACAGAGATCCGGATCCATATAGGATAAGGTGATAGGATAAGGATGCACTCACCAAATCCAGCAGTTCCTGAACATGAACACACACAGACACAGACACACACACACCACGCTTGGCCTGTTCCTAATCCAACTCGGAGAGCTGTTCCCCTTCCCCCATCAGTAGCCATGACAACAGGCCTTCATTGGTGGACAATGTGGCTGTAACTGCCATGCCTTGTGTGAGATGGGGAGATCTTAGTGTGTGTGTGTGTGTGTGTGTGAGAGTCAGAGAGAGAGAGAGATGGGGTGATCTTTACTGTGTTTGAGTCTGTGTGTGTGTGTGTGTGTGGAGAGATCACTCTACCAAGCAAGCTGTGCCAAACAGCACCATCCATCAGAAGGTTGTCTACTGCAGACCTTCAGGCTCAACCAGATGTCACCACACACACACACACACACACACACACACACTCTCTCCCTCTCGCTCTCTCACTCTCTCTCTCTCTGCCTGTTGTTTTCTAAGGCTGTGTGTGTGTGCGTGGTGGCAGAGGTCCAGCTAACACAAAACACTGTAAAAGGCATTGGTAGCAGCTGCCCGAGACAGATAGTGGGTCATCGTGGAAGTGCGCTGATGGATGTTGATTCAGCCCGAACCGCCCCCTCCCCCACAGCAGACACCAAATCTCATCTTAAACTGGCCAAACAGAGTGGGTGAAGGAGAAACCCCAAACGCGCACATACACACACACAAACACACACAGGTGGGAAGCACCCTCTCAGCTAAATGAAGTTCCCTTGATTAGCGTGTTGGGTTATAATACCACACTCAGCTTTGGGACGACTTCACACTCCCTAGGGGAACCATGGATTTGTTTACAGGCATGGCCTTCTCACACGGAACTAACATTTTTAAAAGTCTTCCATGACATGAAGCATTAATTGACACCCACCCTCGACAAGTGACCATCGGTGTTCACTCGGCATTAGAGGGTTTATAACACACTACCACTTAAAGGATAATTCCGGTATTTAGCACTTTGAGTCCCTTTTCTGGTTTGTTTTGGATGAACTAGAGTGGTGGACACCGAAATGTTGACGATGGGTCCTGTCTCGACTTTTCTGACTCGGTTTGAATCGCCTTTGACTACTTCTGAGTGGCTGCCTACGGGCATGCACAAACATGTCCTTAAAACAACCCTTAACGTTCGTTTTCAAAACTGTGCAACTCACCGGAATTATATAAATACCGGAAATATCCAGTAACTGGTCTCGGATGGCCCTTAATATGGCGGACCCTCCTTGTGAACGTGCAAACGAAGTCTAAATGGCTAGGGGGAGGGCAAAGTCACTAGTTTTGAAAAGGGCTTCAGTCTCATCCTCAAGTTTAGGAAATGCGGTAGGACTTCCTCATTCTGTGTTAAGATAAGAGCGCGAGATGTCCACCCACATTGTTCTCCATGGCCAGGCGTCTCACTGCAGGTGTGGCGTGCGTCTTGTGGCCTCTGATTTCCTGGTGTGTGTGTTCCTCGTGCGACATGGCAGGAGTCTCTAAAACGTCCTCCTCGTGAGCTACATCTGCAGAAACACACAGAAGTGTGTGTAGAAGAAGTGTGTGTAGAAGAAGCTGTTACAAATGACGGTAGCCATGATGGGAGAATGAAGAGCATTTACAATTTACAACACTTTGAACACCTGAGCTAAAAACTAATATCGTTATTAGTAGTCAATGATATCATCAGAATGTGTCAACATTAACAGTGCCCCATCCCTTCTCCACCAGAGAGTCAAATGACACTCTTACCTGGTCCACCCTCGGTTTCTATGTCAACCAGCGGCATTCCCACGAGCGCTGTGGCATCGATGTCGTAGTAGATCTTGCGTATGATACCATCGTATCGACTGGTGATTGTGACTGAAGCTTTGTCACTCTGGACCTCACATATGCTGTCGAACTGAGACACCTTGTCTCCCTCCTTCACATACCTACACAAGGAGGCAAGACACAAAAACAGCCATTTTTAAAACAGGCAAGGAAACCATACATTCACTTTAGCAACTCTAAGCAGCCAAGGGGTCAATACAGGCAATGACCTGAGAGCTATGGAAACATGGAACATGGTCTAATGAGCCACATTTTCTTCTCCAATCCAAATGAAATCCAAATAATTCAAAATATGGAAAATGTCTCCAAACTGTATACGTGTGCACCCTAGTGTGGATCAATGAAAACAAAACAGGCAGCTTTCTGAGAAGCGAGGTGTTACTATTCTATGCCTTTCCATCCCTACTAATCCCTATTAATTTCCCTCACGGGATCAAAAGAGTATATACTTATAAAGGGTCTTACTTGTCTTAGTGAGACTCATGCAAGTTGGTCATGTTTTCCTTTAACTCATTGAGTGCCAAAAACGTAATATTACGTTTTTCCTTCCCATGCGTTGAGTGCCAAAAACGTAATATTACGTTTTTAGCTTTTTTTGTTTTTTTATTACGAAAGTAGACACTCTAACACACCTTATATGTGATTTTGGGAACTCTGTGATGAATGGAAATTAAATATATGACGATCATGAAACTCGTGAAAACGCACAATCTGGACATTTTATCATAACTCGGTTGGTTGCCGCTTTGGGTCGAATCAGTGACGCATGCACGTCAGGTCAAAACCAGGCCATTTTCGTGGGTCTATCACTAGGTGGCAGTCTCGCCAGGTCTCGCTGATCACTTCCCTTAAAGTTCACACAAATAAGTAACAGGCAACACTTCATATTTCATGAAAGACGTTATATCTCCATTTCTAGAAAAAAACAGCGATTTTGATGAAAACTAGCCACTGTTTAGCTTGGGATTTCTCAGGAACAGAGGCGTGTAGAAATACACGGTTTGCACCCACTGAGAGCTTAAAGTCTCACCTTTTAATTGAGCTATTGTATGTGTTCATAGCTATAACACAAGCTGTGGCTGTACAAAAATCATCAACAATGGTCTAGATTGCTGGCATTCTAGGACAAAGCTCCCGAAAACAGCTTGGCATTCAATGAGTTAATAATTTCCTTTGTGCTTTGGAGAAAAAGACCAGGTGACCTTCACGTTCTTTTTGAATTCATTTTAGATATTGTCATGTTGTGTGTCCATATTATTGCAGAAATTCAGTTGAAGAACTATGGCGCCCCCAGTGGGTGCTTAGTGAAGGCACACTTTCAACTTGACTTTCAAGGAAACTCTCAAAATAAAACAATACCTACCATTCCTTTACGGTTACTTCCCGAATGCCCTCCCCGATGTCTGACAGTTTAAACTGCAAGACCGGTCCAGCCGCCGCTGAAATTAAAGAACAAAGTAGGTTCTGTAACATTGTAATTTCCTGTTCAAAACAATCATGCGATGTACACATGACACCAAATGGACACATACCACAACTGGATCGAAAGTATCGGTGCTGCGTCGGGATTGTGATGGAGTAGGCATGCGGCGGTCGCTCGAGACGGGTCGGCCGAATCCGTGAGCAGTACCGTTTGAACTGGTGCGCAGACGCCTACCAAGGGCATACAAACAATACTAACATGTTATAGTGCAATTTCCACTTCGCACATGACACCAAAACAGCTTGATTGTTTTGTGCGACCAGACGCATATTGTTAACCAAACTGTACCCGTGGTCACCAGTCACAATGTTCATCTCGGCAGGATGACCAATGTCAATTAACACGAAGCACGCTGGAAGTGTACCCATCCACGATGTTTCTCAATGACAGTTCGAAATGAAAGGCATATTATGAATATTTTCTCACATGCCTTCTTAGTTATTACCGTCTGCACAAATGCATTGTCACGTTGTTACTGCTGATAGCAGACAAGTTAAGTTACTGTAACAAAAACGTAGATGACACGACAATATCAACAAAGTGCAATGAGGTGTCCTAGGAGTTAAGAGTAGCATAGATGACACCAACCACCTGATCTAGTACAAATACAAACGGGTCCTGCAAACACTCAAACTCAAACAAGTAAACACGTCTCACGTAACAACTTTTGTTCAAACATTTAAGGTAGGGAAACTAAGGGGAAAGCTTGCAAACACAGCTGGCTAGCGACATCGCCACTAAAGTTAACGCCGATGGCTCGCTACTCACACCACTGAACTAACGCTACAAGTCACTTACTCATCGTATCATTGTATCACCGGTTTTGAAACATAGCGGTCAGAGAACATGCCTCTGGAAGCGGCAACAGTAATATCTGTGAATGCATAAGTCGTGGAAACCTACCAAACGCCTCACAAGAGTGAATGAACCTCTCAGTGTGATAACGGCAGCCATCTTTACCCTAGCTTCTCATCATCCGGAAATGACAACACATTCACGCCCCTCATGAAAAGCCTATCATAAAGCGACTATCTCAGGGCAGATTCAGCGAGTTTCAACATGCCCTCTAGGGGGCTACGTTTATTCATAGGAACATCAAATGAGACATCAAACTGGAACACCATATCAGACATGAGACAGCAGACCCTCTCTCACTTGTTGATGCAATCCCGTTAGGTAGTGGGGTGTTATCCGTGCTAACTTATCTGACATCTTTTCACCATGTTCTCCAAAGTTGGTTCACCCTGCTGAAAAACAGCATAGCAATTCGTCTTTAATTTTTTTAGATGGAATTTGCTTATTTAGCTGGTATGACCATTATGATAGTATCAATATATGTATGACCAGCTAAACCATCAAAAGCATGTGCTACATATCTTAAACTCGTCTAGCTGTTTCCCCCATTTAGCAGGCATGTTAGGGCTTATATGGCAGCTCTTCCTACAAACCTGAAAGTTGAGCCTATCTGATTGATTGGGCATATGTAGTAGCTTACTATCACTGTTAAAGGACGTCAGTTCTGCTGTGTTTGCTCAATGATTTCCAGTTTTAGATCCACTGTAGCCTAGGCTACTTGCGCTGTCCTCACAGGATAAGATAGGCTTAGAGGGCAGTACTCGAGAATGTGTAGGCCCTAATCACATGTTTGATAAAAAAAAAAAAAACTCTTGGATCTTTCTTTTTCTGAGAAACAGTGTTTTGATGCCGAGATCAGAGTCAGCGCTATCTGACTGCTGCAGATGAGATGAGCGACTCATCTTGGCCCTGAAACCACAGATGCTGAAACTTTCTCAAACAATGCGCTGCCAGCCGGCGTCATGTTGGCCTACATCTGCGCATGCGTCAAGCTTTCTGGTGTTGCAGTGTGGCAAGTCTCCTGGAGCAACGCGCTTACCTCAGAAACTGAGTCATCCTGCCCGATTTAGACATTTATTTATCACCTACTGTCTACAAAACTGTCCAGCGAATACATTAGACGATTTTGTCCCGTGTTGTTTGACTAGCTACTGCGCAGGAGAAGATTGTGCAGAGTGCGCATTGACTCTGTTGGGAAGTTCGCGATTGTCTCTCAGCATTGTTTGTGCTCAGCTGCCGGCTACATCGTTTTTGCCGTTTGGAGGTCAGGCTTCCCCACAAGCGTAGCTGTCCAGCTACAGCATCTTCTCTCCTCGCAGAGATTCAGCGCATCAGTACAGTTCTCAGAGTAAAATTGTGGACAAGTTTTTGTAATTTTCCTTCTCTCTCAAAAATGGCCGCAACAACGTTCGAAATGGACGGAAGTGTGATGGAGGGGGTGAGTAGGCTCTTTTTACACAACAACTAACTTCTACATGTATATTTGTACATTTTGAATAATGTCGTGTACAACTTTCTCTTTTATTTAACATTGCTCCGTTGACCGGTGTTGATCTCTTTCAGGGAGGCCAAATTTTGAGATTGTCTGCTGCTCTTAGCTGCATTCACGGCACGTCAATCAAAATAAACAAAATTCGAGCTGGCAGAAGCACGCCAGGTTTAAGGTAAATAAAAAGTGTGTGTGTGTGTTTAAGGATTTATAATTATGTTCCTCTTTCTGCTGATTCATATTTTGCTATGTTGTAAGTTGTAAGCGGCAGGCTGGCGACCTGCGGGGCTCGCTCCCCGCTCCACCCCCTCCGTAGAGACAACTTCATGTGAATCGCAAAACAAAGCAAAGTTGGACGGAGCGCTGTTGAAGCGCTAACGTTACATCCATCCATTCCAAAATATCCCGGGCTGCATTAACCGAGTCCGTGTATGAGTCGGTGTGCCGTTAGGCACCGTGTGTGTTTTAATTTCTCCATTAAAAAAGCCGTTACTCATCCATTTTTAACGGCCTCCTTTGTTACTTGTAAGCACATGGCACGACATTTTCCACTTGAAGTGTTTATGCTGATTATTTTTTTGTTTTAAGAACAGAAATTACATACCTTGTATGTGTGTAACTATGATGGATGATCATAAACAAAGGCTTTGTTGTATATCTAAAAATGCTAATGATCAAAGTTATGTGCTTAAATGCTAAGTCATACATCTAAACTCGAGTGCTGTATTGCTGAAGGGTATCTGATAAGGGCTGTGTGGTGCTGAAATGTTAAATAGTCTGCACTTGATGTAAACTCGAACGTTTTGTCTTTATTGCTGTCCTCTCCCTCCCTCTCCTCCTCTCCTCCTCTCCCTCTTCCCCTCCCCTCTCCTACTTTCCCCTCCTGCCATCTCTTCTCTCCCCACTCCTCTTATCTTCTCTCCTCCTCCTCCTCACTCCTCTTCTCCTCTCCCCACTCCTCTCTTTTCTCCTCTCCTCCTCCCCACTCTTATCTTCTATTCTCCTCCTCCCCACTCCACTCCTCTTCTCCTCTCCCCACACCTCCCCTCTCCTCTCCCCTCCTCATCGTCCCCAGGCCTCAGCACCTGATGGGTCTGGAGCTAGTCAGGGACATGTGCACTGGCAGTTTGGAGGGCGCTGTGATCGGATCCACAGAAGTCAGTCTCTCTCCCGGCACAATCAAGGGGGGCAGCCACATCGCAGACACCCAGACCGCGGGGTAAGTTGGCACACAGGTGCGCACTCACACAAGCACGCACGCACGGTTGGAGCTTTAAAAGCGACTGCTGGCATCCCTGGGGAGTCACTACTCGTAATCAGCGGTATCGATTACACCGGCTGACAATTGGGGCAGACACGCTGTTACGTTGGCGCTGCTGTGATCACTGATGTGATGTGATGAGATAAGCGAGACATGATTTAACAGTGATCAGCTTGTCATGTTCTGAATGTCTGTTGTCAGATTGAGTGTAGACCATGTTAGAAATATATAAGCTAAAAAAAAAAAAAAATATATATATATATATATATATATATATATATATATATATATATATATAATATGCGCTAGAATAATTCATTTTTCAGATGGGTTTAGTCAGGTGTGGGTTGTCGTAGGGAGGTGTGCTGCAGATGGTGGCTAGACTGAGTGTGTGTGTGTGTGTGTGTGTGTGTGTGTGTGTGTGTGTGTGTGTTTCTCCTCGTTCCCTACAGGAGTGTGACACTGCTGATGCAGGTGTCGATGCCGTGTGCCCTCTTTGCCCAGGGTCCCTCTGAGCTCTGCCTGAAGGGCGGCACCAACGCCGAGATGGCGCCCCAGATCGACTACACCCTCAGGGTATGAACAGCTCCACCCTCAGGCCCTCAGGGAACACATACACCTGGAGCTACACACACTCTCACACACACACACACACACACTCTCTCTCTCTCTCTCTCACACACACTCACACACACACACACACACACACACTCTCTCTCTCTCTCTCACACACACACACACACACATTAATGTCTGTTGTCCTCTGCCTTGCAGGTGTTTAAGCCCATCGTGGAGAGGTTTGGTGTCAACATGGACTGTGACCTGCGGATGAGGTGAGGTTCTAAGTGTTCTGCCATGTTCTGCGTTACTCCTGGGGTACCCGTGTGTATATTGTCGTTAGCGGCTGTGGACAAACAGCGTTTAAAGCTAAATGACTAAATGTCTCTTTGGTGGTGTGTTGCCATTGAGTGTTTGCCTTGGCCTGTGTGTGTGTGTGTGTGCGCGCTGTATTTGACCTTGTGTCTTTATTGCTGTCCTCCACTCCCTTTTATGAGCCTTATCCTGTTTGTGTGCGCGTGTGTGTGTGTGTATGTATTTAGTCGAATGTTTTGTTGTGGTGTTGGTGTGTGATGTTGATATTTGTGGCTTGATCACGTGTGATGGTTTTCAGAGTATTTGTGGAAAGTTTTAATCCATGTGTGTGGTAACTTGATCATGATTGTGTGTGTGTTAGGGGTTACTATCCTAAGGGTGGGGGAGAGGTGGTGCTGAAGGTGAACCCGGTCAAAGAGCTTATCCCCATCAACATGATGGAGCGCGGACACATCACCAAAATCTACGGACGAGCCTTCACAGCCGGAGTCCTGCCCTCCAAGGTGAACGCGCGCACACACACACACACACACACACACACTGTAACATTCACGCCCTCTCTCCATAACCCCCTCTACACACACACTCACACACAGCGCACCATACAACACACATTTCCTGTTGTGGTGACTGATCCAGTCGCTACAGTGTGTGTGTGTGTGTGTGTGTGCGCACGCACCCCTGTGCTGACTGACCCAGTCCTCCTGTTGGATTCCTAGCTGTGTGTGTGTGTGCGCGTGTGCCCCTGTGCTGACTGACCCAGTCCTCCTGTTGGTCCTCTAGCTGTGCATGTGTGTGTGTGTGTGTAGACGTGTGTAGACGTGTGTGTACGTGTGTGTACGTGTGTGTACGTGTGTGTGCGTGTGTGTGCGTGTGTGTGTGTGTGTGTGCGCGTGCCCCTGTGCTGACTGACCCAGTCGTCCTGTTGGTCTAGTTGGCTAAGGACATGTCTACGGCGGCGGTGCGCACCATCAGGAAGGAGATCAAGGACCTGTACATCAACATCCAGTCCCTGCAGGAGAAGGAGAAGGCCTGCGGCAACGGCAACGGCATCATGTGAGCCCACCACGCACACACACACACACACATGCACACACACACCCACACACACACACATGCGCGCACACACACATGCACACACACACACCCACCCACGCACACACACACATGCACACACATGCACACACACATGCACACACGCACACACATGCACACACACACACACATGCACCCACACACACACACATGCGCGCACACACACATGCACACACACACACCCACCCACGCACACACACACATGCACACACATGCACACACACATGCACACACGCACACACATGCACACACACACACATGCACACACACACACACACATGCACACACACACACACACATGCGCACACACACACACACGCACACGCACACCCACACACACACACACACACACACACACACATGCACACACACACACACACATGCACACACACACACACCCACACGCACACACACACACATGCACACCCACACACACGCACACCCACACACACACCCACACACGCACACACACACACATGCACACACACACACACACACACATGCACACACCCACACGCACACACATGCGCACACACACATGCACACACACACACACATGCACACACACACCCACACACACACACACCCACACACCAAGGTAATGTGTACACTGGCTCCTCACAGACTAATAACGAGTCTATGCTGTTCTGTGTGTGTGTGTGTGTGTGTGTGTCTGTCTCTGAGTCAGTTGTTGTTTATTTGTTAGAAGGTGATATACATAGCTTGGCTCTGGTCATTGGTGCAAATATACGTAGGGCATGACTGAAATGATGACATCTCACATTGATGATGAAAGTGTGTTAAAGCCCAGTCAGCGTGTGTGTGTGTGTGAGAGGGAGAGATTGAGAGTGTGTGTTATGTGTGTGACTCATTGTCTTTTTCTGTCTGACAGCATCATCGCTGAATCCTCCACCGGCTGCATATTTGCTGGCTCGGCTCTAGGGAAGAAAGGTGAGCAGTGTGTGTGTGTGTGTGTGTGTGTGTGCGCGCGCCCTCTCCTGTGTGTCTCCAGCTTTGGGAGTTTTTGTTGGACAGATGGCAGTGCAGTTGAGGGGGGTGAAGAGTGCTGTTTGCAGAGTTGTCCACTAGGGGTCAGTGTGTCCGAGAGAACTGTTCCCTCATTCTCACTGAGAAGACTGATTAGGGTCAGGGATGCACATCAGGACCAACACACACACACACACACACACACACACATGCTTACCCTGTCTGTCTCTCTCATACTCACATCATACAAACAGAGAAAGAGAAAGAACAGAGAACATTCCTGGTAATAAGTAATACGTGTGTGTGTGTGTGTGTGATAAATTAGTCTAGTAAAAAATGATAAGCATGAATGTAAACAGTAAACTTGCGTTTGTGTCCCAAAACTAAACCTGTGTGTGTGGTTTAGGTGTGTATGCAGATAAGGTGGGCATTGAAGCTGCTGAGATGCTTCTCAGAAATGTCAGACACAACGGCTGTGTTGACGAGTTCCTACAGGATCAGGTGAGTGTGTGTGTTTGTGTGTTTGTTTGTGTATGTGTGTGCGCCCTTTGGGGGTCATTGGCTCTATGCTTTGTAATGACGTGTTGGTTTAAGCTTTCAATACAACAAAAAGAAATTCAGCTTCTCCAAAAATTCAGCAACATTTCTGCCCCCAGCTCATCATCTACATGGCCCTGGCTAAGGGGACGTCTCGCGTGCGCACCGGGCCCATCACCCTTCACACACAGACCGCCATCCACGTCGCCGAGCAGCTCACCAAGGTGAGGCAGCCGCCGCCATGACAACCGTTACCAACCTGTTTTCCTCCTGGTTAAAGGCTGCCTTCACTCCTCAGCTCAGCTGTTAGAAGGTGTTCTAACACCAGTGTTCTCCGACACTGTTCTCTCCTCTGTTCCTCCAGCTGTTCTAATGTCTGTTCTCTGTTCTGCTCTTTCTGTCATTAGGCCACGTTTGCGGTCCGCAAGGCAGAGGATGAGAACGCCAACAGCGACACCTATATCATCGAGTGCCAGGGAGCAGGCGTGGAGAATCCCAATCTTTGAATACACACACACACACACGTACACACACACACACACACACACACACACACACATATGACACACACTACTGTTATCCTTTGGTCGGGGGGGCAGGGCAGGCTGACCCCCCCCCACCCACCACCCAGTTGAAGGAGTGATAATGAATTTCTAGTTTGAGCCCGCCCCCTCCAGTAAGCCCCGCCCCTTTGTGTCTCAGGGTTTATCCTTACACTGTACATTGTAATGTCCATTCCTCTGACTGCTGTCACAACCTCTCACTACCCGCTCACCTCACCTGCCCAGCTACCAATCAGGAAGAGACTTCTCTCTGCTCCCCTCACCCATAGCCAATCAGCTTCACTCACTCACTCACTGACACTCACTCACACACACACACACACAGATCTTCTCCCGGACCACTCGGTTTCCCCCCTCCAGAGTTCACTACCCCAGCTAGTGCTGTTACCGAAGGGCAGCCAACAGAGTCAAACAGCATACATAGCCAGAGTAGTGCACTACATCTGCGTCTGCACAGATCATCCATACTAAACTGGAGAAGTGCACTGCGTCTGCACAGATCATCCATACTAAACTGGAGAAGTGCACTGTACACAGATCATCCATACTAAACTGGAGAAGTGCACTGCGTCTGCACAGATCATCCATACTAAACTGGAGAAGTGCACTGCGTCTGCACAGATCATCCATACTAAACTGGAGAAGTGCACTGTACACAGATCATCCATACTAAACTGGAGAAGTGCACTGCGTCTGCACAGATCATCCATACTAAACTGGAGAAGTGCACTGCGTCTGCACAGATCATTCATACTCCTTGTGGGGACCACAAAGCTGCTCCGGAAGTCTCCTAAATTATTCAAGTTCTTTTTTTTTTTTTTTTTCATTCTGAGTGCTCTTGAGGACACACCCTGCCTGGGGGGTTCAAGGAGTGTGTGTTCCTCAACAAAAAAAAGAGGAGGAGGAGGAGGAGGGGTGGGGGCACCAGTGTTTATTCCACAGGTGGCCTGTGGCATGGTTGACTGTTTACACGGCATTATTTATACACGTTGGTTTGTGACCGCGGGAGTGAATGAAAATGTCTGTTTTTTGTTTTTGTTTTTTTGCTTTTGCTCTTTAGGTGGTCATGATCAGTATATTTTGATTTTGAGATATTTTGTTTTTGGGGAGAAAAAAAAAAGTATGAAATAAAGATGGCGAATTACTGGTTTGGCCTCCAACCTGTCGAGTCTTTGTGAAGGTGTACACACACACACACACACACACACACACACACACCTCTCCCCAGGTCTAGCTGTTCACAGGGCTCATATGTGAGTTTGTCCTCACTGACGTTGAGTTTGCCGTCTGACTGCCGTGTGTGTTGGGACTTTGGTCTGAGTACTACAGGTGTGTATGTGTGTGTGTGTGCAGGAGTGGGAGGCCGAGAGCTCTCCAAAGGTGCTGTTCCAAGGAAAGCAGTACAGAGGCCCAGCGGCGTAGCCTGGGTGATCCCAGACGAGCTCGTCAATAAATTTGAATTTGCTCTGCAGGTCCATCTGGAAAGGACGCCCTTTTCTAATCTTCCAGTTTTTACGACTTTAACCAGCAGTGAAATTACTTAAACTGGTGCATTAAACTCTTACCTAATTGTCTTCTTTTAAATGCAGTTGTTTACTCAATTCCAAAGAAAATAGACTTTTTTGGTGATTCGGAAACAGACATCAATGGGATCCTTGCCAAACCGACCTGCAGAAGTTTGTCTGGGTTTTCCTAGGCTACCTCCGTTGAGCCCGGAAGTTCTAGAACGATCCAAAGCTCATCCTCCCTCTGCACCTTCAGTAACAGCTCAGACAGATTAACATGCCTTTAATCGCACCTCGTACATGGCCAACAATCTCACGGCGGAGGGGTGTGTGTGTGTGTGTGAGAAGAGGGTGGATCCTAGAGATCCAGGATGTATTGAATGGCCTAGTCCTTTGTGGCCGAGATCGTATCTTCCTGTGAAAGTCAAGAGCAACTCCATTGATGGCTTGGGGGTTTTCCATTTTCCAGCTAGCACAGGACAAGTGTGTGTGTGTCTTGAGTTGGGGTTATCCCTTCCCCCCCCTACCCCTTCAGTGTGCTGTAAGCAGATGCAGGGACAATAGCAGGGGAAGAATAGGCCACGCCGTGTGCTAATGAATAGCCCAGGGATGCTGGGGGGGGGGGCATTGTTCCCTCTTTGTGGGTGGAGGGCTTCTCCCATCAACCCCATTCAGCCCCTTCTCTTACCCCCCTGCCTCCCTCTCTTACCCCCCGTCTGCCCTGCGCATCTGCTGCTTCTGCTCAACTCTGGAACAACAGGAGGTCTGGCCCTGACACGGCTCAGATACGGCTCTCAAGTGACAGATTTAAAGCTTTAGTTGCAGAGCATGAGTCTGGGGGAGATCCGGCATTGATCCGGCCCTGATGTGGCCTTGATCTGGCCCTGACGTACTTGATTACAGCAGGTGTGTGTGTGTGTGTAAGTTATAGTAACTATGTGTATGTGTGTGTAATAGCTGTGTGTGTGTGTGTACAGTGGGTGAGCTCATCTTCAGCCAGCTGTTGATCCGCGTGCCGTAAGTGACATCACAGAACATCCTCTTACCTTAGCTCCACCCCTCAGAGCCACATCCAGCCAACTGTGTGGCAGGAGCACACCCAGCATTGGAGCAGAGATCCAGACATGTGTGTGTGTGTGTGTGTGTGTGTGTGTAAGACAGGCAGCTTTTGTTTGGAGCAGCGGAGCCACCAGCTCCAGAGAGTCTTACGTAACCATGGTGACAGTAGTCCGCTTCATCAGATGAGATCTGCTGCACTGCCTCAATCCCTTCTCCTGGGCTTCAACTCTCCCTCTCGCTCTCTCTCTCTCTCTCTCTCTCGCTCTCTCTCTCTCTCTCTCTCGCTCTCTCTCTCTCTCTCTCCCTCTCGCTCTCTCTCTCTCACAGACACACATTCTCACTTCTTCTCTTCCACATACGCAAGCTCGCTCTTTAACACACACACACACACACACACACACACACATTATCTGTCTCTCATACACATTACACACTCTCACACAGAACTGTACACGAGGTGAGGAGAGTGCTTGGCCCCTTGCTCTGTTGCCATGTCCCACAGCACCACACGAGGGCGCTGTTCTGACTGCTTTTGGTCCTGCTCCTCTCTTCTCTCAGTTCCTCTTCTCCAGTCAGAGGGGATCCCTGCTGCACACACACACACACACACACACACACACAAACACACAGGGGTGTAGCACAATATCCTGGGCCCCTGCATAGGCAGTCCCATGTTCCTCAACCCAGGTAAAATAAAATATATTCCAGACTTTTCAAGGCCCCTCTCTCCCCTTGGGCCCCTATAATCAGTAGTGGTTTTACCCCCAGTCCGACACCCCGTGCACACACACACACACACACACACACACACACAATCTGCAACATCTGCAACAGCATTGTGATAACTCATTAAGCACATTTCCTCACAGCTCACTGTGAGGTTCTTCTGATCAGAAAAGGCCTCTCACACACACACACACACCACCTCCCCAGACTGGAGAGGACACACACACACACCCACCCTGGCGTTGTCCGGAGGCCTGTTGAGTCAGCAAGGCTTGGTGGCGTTGACATGGGTGCCCGGGTCTCCTGTTGCATTCTGCTCTTCCAACGTCACCTGACTAGAGATAAAGTATTGCATGTGTGTGAGGCTGCTAGGACACAATCCCTGAGACAGCGTTTAGCAGGGACTTGCGCGTTTCCAGTGTGTGTGTGTGTGTGAGAGAGAGAGAGAGAGAGAGAGTCGTACTAGTAGTCCCAGTATGTGTGTGTGTGTGTGTGAGAGAGAGAGAGTGTGTGTGTATGCGTGAGTGTCTGTGTGTGAGAGTTTGTGTGTGTGTGAGAGAGAGAGAGAGAGAGTGTGTGTGTGTGTGTGTGTGTGTGTAAGAGAGTGTGTGTGTCTGTGTGAGTGTGTGTGTGTGTGTGTGAGTGTGTGTGTGTGTGTGTGCAGTGGTGCTGTCCTGGTGAGGCCTCCTCTATAAATAGCTGTTCTTCTGCCTCCTCACCTCCCTGAGCCGCTCGTCTCTCCAGCCAGAAGTTGCGTAAGAAGCTATTGTCAGACACACACTTCCTGGCTGGCCCTTCCTGTGTCAGGCCACACACACACACACATACATGTCTGCATCATCAGATCACAGCCACTTCCATCTGGTCTAACACCATCAGCTCAGACACACACAGACACCTTAAGATTGTCCATTTTGTGTGTGTGTGTGTGTGTATGTGTATACAAAAGTATTGTGATGCCAATTACACGAGCGACACTGAACAACAAACGGTCGCTGTCAATGTTCACCGAGTTGCTGATCTGTAGGATCACCTACGACTTCAGACTGTTCATTGCTTTCAGTGCTCTCCAGACTGCCAGGAAAACGTTAAATCCTCCGGGTTGGACACAGCTGTGCGCCTTCATCATTGCCCTTGGACTATTCAGCCGGTTAACTAGATGCAACCAACTGGACTACTAAGTTAACATGAGTTTTCTTTTTAAAATGTCTTAATTATTTATTTTATTATTTGTTTTTGTTTGTTTGTTTGTTATCAGTCTTGAATGTTTCACATGTTGTATGTTTCACGTGTGACGGGTACGCTGGCGATTACGCCGCTCCGTTAGGCATTTTTGTTATTTGTTTGTTTGGGTCTTGTGTGTGAAGCACTTTTGTTGCACTTTGTGCATAGAAAAAATGCTCTTCATGTTTGTCTGTAAGCACTTTGTGCTCAATGCTTGAAAAGTGCTATATAAATAAATATTATTATTATTATTATATTATTATTATTACACTGTTTCTCTATAAAGGCCAATAAAGTAAAATGTCTGGTACCTGACAAGTTTCGGCTACCTTGCCTCTGTAGCCTTCATCAGAGGTGTCACGTGATATTGGTGTGACGTCGTCTGAGATGTGTTATATGGAGTTTTCCATCCCACCTGATGTGGTGTGACGTGGTCTGAGCTGTGTTATATGGCGTTTTCCATCCCACCTGATGTGGTGTGACGTGGTCTGAGCTGTGTTATATGGCGTTTTCCATCCCACCTGATGTGGTGTGACGTGGTCTGAGCTGTGTTATATGGCGTTTTCCATCCCACCTGATGTGGTGTGACGTGGTCTGAGCTGTGTTATATGGCGTTTTCCATCCCACCTGATGTGGTGTGACGTGGTCTGAGCTGTGTTATATGGCGTTTTCCATCCCACCTGATGTGGTGTGACGTGGTCTGAGCTGTGTTATATGGCGTTTTCCATCCCACCTGATGTGGTGTGACGTGGTCTGAGCTGTGTTATATGGCGTTTTCCATCCCACCTGATGTGGTGTGACGTGGTCTGAGCTGTGTTATATGGCGTTTTCCATCCCACCTGATGTGGTGTGACGTGGTCTGAGCTGTGTTATATGGCGTTTTCCATCCCACCTGATGTGGTGTGACGTGGTCTGAGCTGTGTTATATGGCGTTTTCCATCCCACCTGATGTGGTGTGACGTGGTCTGAGCTGTGTTATATGGCGTTTTCCATCCCACCTGATGTGGTGTGACGTGGTCTGAGCTGTGTTATATGGCGTTTTCCATCCCACCTGATGTGGTGTGACGTGGTCTGAGCTGTGTTATATGGCGTTTTCCATCCCACCTGATGTGGTGTGACGTGGTCTGAGCTGTGTTATATGGCGTTTTCCATCCCACCTGATGTGGTGTGACGTGGTCTGAGCTGTGTTATATGGCGTTTTCCATCCCACCTGATGTGGTGTGACGTGGTCTGAGCTGTGTTATATGGCGTTTTCCATCCCACCTGATGTGGTGTGACGTGGTCTGAGCTGTGTTATATGGCGTTTTCCATCCCACCTGATGTGGTGTGACGTGGTCTGAGATGTGTTATATGGCGTTTTCCATCCCACCTGATGTGGTGTGACGTGGTCTGAGATGTGTTATATGGCGTTTTCCATCCCACCTGATGTGGTGTGACGTGGTCTGAGCTGTGTTATATGGCGTTTTCCATCCCACCTGATGTGGTGTGACGTGGTCTGAGATGTGTTATATGGCGTTTTCCATCCCACCTGATGTGGTGTGACGTGGTCTGAGATGTGTTATATGGCGTTTTCCATCCCACCTGATGTGGTGTGACGTGGTCTGAGCTGTGTTATATGGCGTTTTCCATCCCACCTGATGTGGTGTGACGTGGTCTGAGCTGTGTTATATGGCGTTTTCCATCCCACCTGATGTGGTGTGACGTGGTCTGAGCTGTGTTATATGGAGTTTTCCATCCCACCTGATGTGGTGTGACGTGGTCTGAGCTGTGTTATATGGCGTTTTCCATCCCACCTGATGTGGTGTGACGTGGTCTGAGCTGTGTTATATGGCGTTTTCCATCCCACCTGATGTGGTCGGATAGCCGTGTCTCCTGGGGTGCTCCGGGGGGAGGGGGGGTTGGGGCGCCCTCTGCTGTCTGGAGGTTTTTCACACAGCCGGGGGCTGCCCTACAGGACTTTATTGGCCTTTATAGAGAAACAGTGTAATAGTATATCAGTAGGCCTAATGAACCTCTTCAATATATTGTGATGCCTGCCATTAAACCCACAGTAACTTTAATGACACCACATTCTACATCCATAAGTATTCATATGGAGATGTTCCCCCCTTTAGCTTTAGCGTTACTGTTACTCCGTTGGGCTGGAGTGCTTGGGGAGAGCCCTAATGCTAGCTCTGTTGAGATCCATCCTCCATCTATCCCTGAACAGTGCGAAAGCTGCACCTCCCGTGTCTGGTTAGGGAGATCGCTCAGGGCTACTGTGGGCCTACTCTGGATCGCTCAGGCCTACTCTGGGAGTGAGAGATCTGCTGATGCCACGACCACCACATTGCTGCCGAGTTCAGAGCTGGCATGCCTGGGCAGCCGTGGGCCCACTGGTTATCGCTTCGGACTTGTAACCGGAGGGTTGCCGGTTTGAACCCCTACCAGTAGGCGTGGCTGAAGTGCCCTTGAGCAAGGCACCTACTGTAACCCCTCACTGCTCCCCGAGTTGCAGGCAGCTCACTGCGCCGGGACTAGTGTGTGCTTCACCTCACTGTGTGTTCACTGTGTGCTGAGTGTGTTTCACTAATTCACGGATTGGGATAAATGCAGAGACCAAATTTCCCTCACGGGATCAAAAGAGTATACTTATACTTTATATATGCTCTGCTAGCTGCCTGGAGTTTGGATTGAGGGAGGAGTATGATCTATGGCTGTCACTGTCAAAAATCCACCACGTTGATCTATCTGCAAGTTCCTTCGTCTGCTTAGGAAGATCGCTCATGTCTTCAGACTGATCTGTGCTCCCAGTGCTCTCCAGACTGCCAACGAAACCACCAGGCTGGTCTGTACAAAGACATTCTGTGGTGTGTTGTTTCACACAGTCATCATGGACATTATTCAGCCGGTTACATTTAACCAATAACTAATTTGTTAAGTTAGAATTTTTTACTTTGTATTATTTTCACATGTTTGTTGTTTGTTTTGATGTCGGTTGCTGAGGTTACGGGTATGCTGGTGAGTTACACTGCTCTGTCTGACACCTTGTTTTTGTTTGATTTGACGTTTGGATTTGTTTTTGTTTTTTAATTATTTGTTAATTTGTGTTTTGTGTGTGGAGCACTTTGGGTAGCACTCTGTGCATAGATAAATAAAAACGTACTTACTTACTTAATAATGTAACAGCTTCCACTCTTTTTATTTTGATTTTAGAGTGTCTGAGGAAATACTTGCCTATTCATTCAGAAAAGTATTTGTGAGGTCAGACTCTGATGTTGGACAAGAAGGCCTGGCTCGCAATGACTGTTCTAGTTCCGATTTAGAATGGGATGTCATTGAAATTCCTGTGTGTGTAATGGCAGGGACCCAATACTTTTCACTATGTGTGTAATGGGGGTCTATGATGATGTGGACATTGCTGTGGTCTGATGTTGTGGATGTGTGTTTATATATATATATGTGTGTGTGTGTGTGTGTGTGTGTGTTTGTATATACTGTATGTATGTCTGTATGGGGGGGTCATGTCTATAATGATATGGATGCGGCTGTGACCTGATGATGTGAGTGTGTGTATATGTATATGTGTGTATGGGGGGGGGGGGTCAGGGTATGGGTGCGCAGGGTGGTCATGTCTTTGACCTGATGGTGTGAGTGTGTGTATATGTATATGTGTGTATGGGGGGGGGGGTCATGTCTTTGACCTGATGATGTGAGTGTGTGTATATGTATATGTGTGTATGGGGGGGGGGGGGGGGGGGTGCGCAGGGTGGTCATGTCTTTGACCTGGTGATGTGGAGTGTGTGTATATGTATATGTGTGTATGGGAGGGGGGGTGCGCAGGGTGGTCATGTCTTTGACCTGATGATGTGGAGTGTGTGTATATGTATATGTGTGTATGGGGGGGGGGGGGGGGGGGGTGCGCAGGGTGGTCATGTCTTTGACCTGGTGATGTGGAGTGTGTGTATATGTATATGTGTGTATGGGGGGGGGGGGTCATGTCTTTGACCTGATGGTGTGAGTGTGTGTATATGTATATGTGTGTATGGGGGGGGGGGTCATGTCTTTGACCTGATGATGTGGAGTGTGTGTATATGTATATGTGTGTATGGGGGGGGTGGTCATGTCTTTGACCTGATGATGTGGAGTGTGTGTATATGTATATGTGTGTATGGGGGGGGGGTCATGTCTTTGACCTGATGGTGTGAGTGTGTGTATATGTATATGTGTGTATGGGGGGGGGTCATGTCTTTGACCTGATGATGTGGACGTAGTTGTGACCTTGGAGGTCAGGGTTCTTGTTTTGTTTTTTCCTTGACGTCACACTCTGTGCAGAGTATCAAGTGGTGTGTGTGAGTGGCAGAGAGCCTGAACCACCTCTCACACACACACAGCTGATGAGGGGAACACACACACACACACAGTGGATGAGGAGAACACACACACACACACACCACTGATGGGGAGAGCATGAGACAAAGGGGCTACACAGTGTTTCACAAAACACACTTTTCAAAGCCCTTTTTCTGTGCTCTCAGTGTCGGCGGAGAGGAAGTGGCCGTTAGCAGATAATAAATCGGGGTCAGACAATGTGTGTGTGTGTGTGTGTGTGTATGTGTATGTGTGTGTGTGTGTGTGTGTGTGAGGGTAACCCAAGCGGAGCTGAAACTCACACCTGGCCGTCTTTACCTAGTCTGAAACCTGAGCGCCATTTGAGGACACCTGAGTCGGTCACATGAGTGCTGCGTTCGGCCGCTGCACGGCAGTTACGCACTCATTTCCACGACGACCACGCTGTCACGTGCTGCCCGGCGAATTTCCCCACAGCCCCTCTCCTTCCAGCCTGGTCCATCTACACACACACACACACACACACACACACGCACACACACACACACACACACACACGCACACACAGCCTCTCCTTCCAGCCTGGTCCATCTACACACACACACACACACACACGCACAAACACACGCACACACAGCCTCTCCTTCCAGCCTGGTCCATCTACACACACACACACACACACACACACACACACACACACACACACACACACACACACAGCCTCTCCTTCCAGCCTGGTCAATCTACACACACACACACACACACACACACACACACACACACACACACACACACACACACACACACACACAGCCTCTTCTTCCAGCCTGGTCAATCTACACACACACACACGCACACACGCACACACACACAGCCTCTCCTTCCAGCCTGGTCCACCAGACACACACACACACACACACACACAGCGTCTCCCTCCAGCGACCCCGTCAGGCTGTGTCGGGTGTGCACTGCTCTGTGTGACGGACAGAGGGTCAGGTGTTCAGGTATCAGGTGCGCTGTTCAGGTATTCAGACGTTTTGTTTGGACAGTGTGTCGTCAGGTGCTCTGCTTGGGGGGGACTAGATACCTAGCTGGACTGTTGGAAGGTTACGCTGCTGCATGAGAGTTGAGATGTCCAGTTAATGCAGAGGATCCTGTTGTCTGGAGTTCAGGGGTTCTGTTTGAAGAGGAGCTAATTGTCAGGTGTTCAGGTATTCTGTTTGAAGGGGAGCTATTTGTCAGGTGTCCAGGTGTTCTGTTTGAAGAGGAACCTGTTGACTGGAGTCCAGGTGTTCTGTCTGAAGAAGAACCTGTTGTTTGGTGTGCAGGAGTTCTGTTTGAAGAGGAGCCAGTCATCAGGTGTTCTGTTTGAAGTGGAACCTGTTGTCTGGAGTTTAGGTGTTCTGTTCGAAGAGGAACCAATTGGCAAGTGTTCTGTTTGAAGAGGAACCAATTGGCAAGTGTTCTGTTCTAAGAGGAACCAATTGGCAAGTGTTCTGTTCGAAGAGGAACCTCTTGTCTGGAGCTCAGGTGTGCTTTAGGACGCACCCCCCCCCCCCACCCCCAACCCCCCCACCCCAGGCTGGGTGCCCCCCATGAAAGCATGTCGGACTCGGAGTCCTGGTGTCCCCAGGATAACAGACAGAGGAGTCCGCCCCCCACCCCTGTACACAGAGTCTGGATCTCTCTCATAGCAGGTGCGTCAGCTGTGTGTGTGTGTGTGTGTGTGTGTGTGTGTGTGTGGAGAGAGAGACAAAAACTCAGAGCAGCTATATTACCAGATTTGTGTGTATGTGTCTGTGCGTGCATGTGCATTTGGACTCTTGAATGTTTCCCCTGTTTTGTTTATGTGGTCAGTGTAACAAATGAGGAACAGTCTGAATCAGAGGACAGCAGATTTGACCTTTGTGCTCCGAGGCCAGTATCAAGCACAGCAGGGCAGCTGAAACGAGTCTGAGCCTGTGTCTGTGGTTCTGTCTATGTCTATGTCTATGTCTATGTCTGTGTCAGTGTCAGTGTCTATGTCTGTGGCGCTGTCTATATCTGTGTCTGTGTCCGTGGCTGTGGGGTTAGGCTGTGTAGCCCCATCCTCAGTCTCACATGTAGTCAAGCCTGACAGGACATAGCAGCAGGACATACTGTAGCAACAGGACATAGCAACAGGACATGGCAACAGGACATACTGTAGCAACAGGACATAGCAACAGGACCTATATCCAGCACCACAGCTTTCAGGCCAGCCTGCACAAGTGTCAGTGTGTCAAAGGTACCCACACTGAGAGAATAACGTCTCTTCAACACATAAACAACAACAACAACAACAACAACAAAATATTTATAAGATGCCTTGAATGATTATATATGTATTTGTAAGTCTCTTTGGAGAAAAGCATAAATCCCTTCAACTAACTTTAACTAGACGTATAAATGGTGCAATCAGAATGACATCAGAAATGTTGGAATCACATCTTTACTACGACTCTGTTCCTTTAACTAACTATAACTAGACCTATAAATGGTGCAATCAGAATGACATCAGAAATGTTGCAATCACATCTTTAATATGACTGTTCCTGGTCCCTTTCTTTCTCCAACCGCCTCTACTGTTGTTCCCCTTCTGCTCTCTTCAGAAACAGACACAGGAGTGTGAGTGTGTTGTGTGTTTGTGTGTGTGTGTGTGTGTGTGTGTGTGTGTGTGTGTGCGCACGCGCGTGCATGAATAAGTCTGGTGCTCCTGGCACTGATATGTGATACTGGTGTAACTGAGGCTACTTTTATAGTCACGTGTGGGTCCTTACAGAAGTCAAAATCAATGAAGATGGGCTAGTAGGTATTTTAGAATTATTAAAATAGGCTAATCTATTTTTTGGTTGGTTTATTAATTTCAAGAACATATAGGCTATATTCTATTCTATATTGTTATCTTATATGTTAACTTAGCCAACACTTTTTTCCAAAGGAATTTAGGCCCACAATCAACATTATTCTACATTAAGGATTAAAATGAACAGTTTATCTGGTTTTTATTAAAACACAACGCAACAACCAGAGAATCCAACAAAGTCAAATCAATTTAAATCCATAATAAAAGACTAATAATACTAACATGAATAATGGCAATATAGGCCTAGCCAGTCTTCATTCTAACAACAATAACTGTAAACATTTACAAACCGCCTAACTCTGTAAAAATAACGAATTAATTTGCAATAATAAGGCTATAAAAATATTATCTTCATCACTTCATGTCCACAAATAGGCTAATTGGGGGAGCAGTTGGTGTGAAAACCATCCTGCAAAGCCCTGCTGCGAATCGCCAACAGCTCCGAGGGTCCGAGACAGCCCAATATTCTTTTCACAACTTCGTCAGGCAGAGCCGCGGCTGTGATTTTGATTGGTCGGCGCAGGCCAATCCTTAGCAACGTTCCTTTGTGTGGTGATTGGGTTCCTGGTTACCATGTGATGTCCCTTTAAGATGTTTCTGACTGTCCGCAACCATGGCAGGAAAAAGCGTCTCGTCTCGCCAGTGATTGCGCAGCCAGAAGAGAAGAGAGGAGAAGGGAGGGGAGATTATCTCAGTTCTGCTAGCTTTCGGAAGCGGCGATACTTTGCACTGCGCGTCTGTATTTACGCGGTTTGTAAATCTTCTGTGTAGATTTCCTACGACAGTTTTTTGTACTTTCTTCCCGGGACATGGAACCGAGTCGGGCTCCTCGAGTGACGTATCGGTGATTCTTTCTGCAGGCAGCGAGCAGATGTAGAGCGCGCTTGTAGTAGTTTGCTGATTACTGTTTTGCCTTGTGTAGCATGACATAAGACTAGCGAATCTGATGGTTAGCGTGTCCGAAGACCTGCTGATACGAGGACAAGAATGTACCCTCCAAAAGCCAAGTGCTTTTTACTAAAAAGCTAGATTTTGTCTTTTAAAACTCGTAACGTTATTGCAGCGATACAAGCGTTCATGCCGAGATAACTGTGCCTAACGGAAGATATTTTCTATTGTATTTTTTTAATCAGCACAAAGATATCTAGGGGGGTTAGTGTTTCCTTTTTTTAATCGATGACTCTGGACCACCTGAAACACTCAGCAATCCTTTCAACTTTGTTTAAAATGGCAGACGACAATGATTTGATAGGAGCATCCGAGTTTATAAAAGGTAAGGGTAACTTGAGGTAGAGGCGGGGATGTTGGGGGAGACTCGGATCAGTCCTGTTGCCTACACTAGGCTACTTTGCCTAACTCACAACAAGAGTTGGGCCCTGTCTGAGAACTATTTAGGTGGATGAGCGATCACTCGCCCCTGTGCCTTCGATTGTTTATCAATATATAGCTGGGGGCTATGAACACTCACATAGGCATACTTAGGCCTACTGTTGATCTAGAACAGATTATACACAGATTGTCACACAATTCGGCTGTGTTTCTGCAGTCATTTGAAGACATGCTATGAATGAAGTAAACACGAAACTGAGTCTCTATCTGTTCTCACAAACCTGTATTTCCTCCACAGAACGACTGTATTTTGCAACGCTAAGAAGCAAGCCAAAAAGCACAGCAAACACACACTACTTCAGCACGGATGACGAGTTTGTGTATGAAAAGTAAGTTGTGTTTCCCTCCTCTCTGCACGCGCCCTCCGCGCGCTGCCTGTCGCTCTGCTGCCTCGTGCATCCGCAACAAGTAGCCGCCCGAGCCGCGCGCTGGGTTGGTCCCTCTCGCGCTGGCTGCTTATGCAACAGTTTTAATTGTTATTTACCATTTCAGTCTGATTAACAAGGCCATTGTTCTCCGTTCCGTCGCATTGGGGTCTTCCGGTCGTTATGTAATCTTTGGCAGACATGTAATCTTTTCCTGCTTGACTATTTCTACACTGATGATGACAACTCCTTAAAACACCCAAAGCTTAATAACAATTGGATGGCCATGAAATCATTAAGAACAACATCCACATAGGAAACTGACCACTTTGTCTAATTTTTCCAGCTTCTATGCAGACTTTGGACCTCTGAACCTAGCCATGCTTTATAGATACTGCTGTAAACTCAACAAGAAGCTTAAGGTGAGTGTTTCTGCCCTGACGGGTGGGTGGGGGTCTCACACATACACACACTTTACCATTCACACCAGCAGTCAGGTGGAGGACACAGACGTCATTTCCCACAGCCTCAGATCATATCTCAGTTTGTGTGAATGAGACAGACCGGTTGGTGTCTGGCAGGGTGGCGTGTTATTGTGGCTCATGTGCACAGGTATGTCATACCACAGTAATGCACCACCACACCCTAACACTGGTGTGTGCGTGTGTGTGTGTGTGTGTGTGTGTGTGTGTGTTGGGTGCAGATGCTCCTGTGGTGTAAGTGTTAATCAGAAGCTTCAGTTCTGCGTCCTAATCACTGTCCTGCTTATAGAGCTTGACTCACCGACTCAGAGCAGAGCTGCCCTTCAGAGAGGGCAGAGAGAGATAGAGAATGAAGGAGAGAGAGGAAGAGAGAGAGAGAGAGAGAGAGAGATTATTTTATTATTATATTATTATATTTCCCCCCCTTTCTCCATTGCTACTAGTGTTAGTGCGTGTGTATTAGGGGAGTGGTGGAGTGTGTGTGTGTGTGTTCTAATGTCCTATTATTATTATTATTATTATTATTATTCTCCATAGTCCATGTCAATTGTTGTTATTATTACTATTAATTGCTAATTGTTTTCTTCTCTTGATGAAATTACTGCTTTGGCAACATTGTAAAACTTAGTCATGCCAATAAAGCTCATTGAATTTAATTGAGAGATGTAAGAAAGGGATGTAGGGAGAGAGAGAGCGAGAGAGAGAGAGAGAGAGAGAGAGAGAGAGAGAGAGAGAGAGAGAGAGAGAGAGAGAGAGAGTCTGCAGGTGAGGTGTGAGCAGGTACTTACAGCATAAGCGCCGATGAACACTGCAGCGTTTGCTCTCTTGCGCTGGTCAAAGCTGGTGTAGTGGACGATCCTCTTGCTCGTCAGTGTGAAGGACTACTTAAGGCCTTCAGACAGGGAGAGACAGAATGAAGGAGTTGGAGAGAAAGGGAGGGAGGGAGTGGGACAGAAAAAGAGAAGGAGAGAATAAGAGTGGGAGAGAGAGGGAGGGAGGGAGTGGGAGAGAAAAAGAGAAGGAGAGAATAAGGGAGTGGGAGAGAGAGGGAGGGAGGGAGTGGGAGAGAAAAAGAGAAGGAGAGAATGAAAGAGTGGGAGAGAGAGGGAGAGAGAGATGTAGAGAATGAGGGAGTAGGAGAGAGGGAGATGTAGAGATGGCTTGTGTGAGGCCTAACTCTCAGAGATGGCTTGTGTGAGGCCTAACTCTCAGAGATGGCTTGTTGATGGCTCTCAGCCGTCTCTTTGTCCTGGTGGGCTGTGGGGCCTGAAGCCTGGACTAGAAACACCGTGGTCACAAGATCAGGTCCTCGCGCTCACACACACCCTCGAAACTCCAGTCACCCATGGCCTAACTTGAGCAGAGAGGGAGGGAGGGAGAGAGAGAGAGAGATTGAGTTAGGGAGGGAGAGAGAGAGAGAGAGAGATTGAGTTAGGGAGAGAGAGAGAGAGAGAGATTGAGTTAGAGAGAGAGAGAGAGAGAGAGAGAGAGAGAGAGAGATTGAGTTAGTGAGGGAGGGAGGAAAGGTGAGATAATTGATTTAAGAGAGGAGAACACAAATAGAATGCACTCTCTGGATTGTTGAGGGAGTGTCTGGGTTGGTCATTAGTGCTTGTTGTCTAGTGAAAATCTGGGCCCTGTGTGTGCATGCGTGTGTGTGCATGCGTGTGTGTGTGTGTGTGTGTGTGTGTGTGTGTGTGTGTGTGTGTGTGTGTGTGTGTGTGTGTGAGTGTGTGTGTGTGTGTGTGTGTGTGTGTGTGTGTGTGTGTGTGTGCTCGCTCTCTCTCTTGCTTGGTCTAGCAGTAGAGCCAGTCCTCTTCAGCTGGTGGAAGAACAGCTTGCAGCTTGGCGTGTCACTCCAAATCAGGGCTATGTCAGGGACGTAACTGAGTCGTATTAGGGATGTAACTGAGCCAAAACCCAGGATCCTCAGGAAGGCTGTTTACCGAGAGACGTTGGTTTATAAATAGTTTAAAAGAAAAAGGAGTGTGCGGCTACTCTCTCACATCATCCTAACCAGCACCTTGGTTTAGCTCTCATTCTGTTTCTCACCATAACAGAGCCATATCAGGGCTGTATCTGGGCCAGGCCATGACCGTATCAGTGTGTGTGTGTGTGTGTGTGTGTGTGTGTGTGTGAGTGTAAGGAAGGCTGGAAGATGAGTAAGGACTGATGTCCGCCCGTCTCTATTAATACATCTGATGAATGGAGTCGTCCGAAGGGGACAGACCCGGCTGATGAAGAGGCTCTGAGGTGTTCCATCAGTGTGTGTGTGTGTGTCAGGGTGTGTTTTGAGGCGTGTGTGTGTGTTGGGGTGTGTAAAGTGAGTAAAGGAATAAGTAATGGAGTGAAGAGTGTGCTATTTGAGGTGATGAGATCTCGGAGTGGTGCGGTGGGATATTTGATGAGGTGTGTTTCTTCATCAGCTGGGGCACTTTCACGTGTGTGTGTGTGTGTGTGTGTGTGTGTGTGTGTGTGAGATGGGTTTCTTCATCAGCTGGGGCACTTTCACGTGTGTGTGAGTGTGTGTGTGTGTGTGTGTGTGTGTGAGATGGGTTTCTTCATCAGCTGGGACACTTTCACGTGTGTGTGAGTGTTTGAGGAACCTGGTGAAGCTGCGTACATATTATGTGTGTGTGTCTATGTGTCTCAGAAGGGTCATGAAATCAAGTGTGTGTGTCTGTGTCTGTGTGTGTGTGTGTGTGTGTGTGTGTGATATGAGTGTAATGAAGCAGGATGAGTGAGCAGGTCCTGTGATTTTTCCCCTGTATGTCTGTGTGGTATTTAACATGATAATAACACACACAGGCACTACTTCTGCACATGTAGCACGTTCAGTGAGTGCTCTCTCGCTCTCTCACACACACACACACACACACACACACACACACACACACACAATCTGCTGATCATAGGCTACGTGTTATCAGTCACATATATCTATGGAAACACCATCCAGTTGAGAAGTGGAGGCCGTCTATTATGACTGAAGGTTGTTTAAGTTCATCACCAGACAGCAGTGCACTCGCCTTGACCATCAGGCCCGACCTTACTAAGATGGAGGTTCTGGTCCTGGGTCTTTGGCCATCAGGCCTGACCTTACTAAGATGGAGGATTTTATTTGGAATGTTTGAGAGAAATGTTGACTCCATTGGCTCGTTGGTTTAGGCACTATCAGATATCAATAGTTTTTTAGCATGTAGCAGCTCAACCAGGCTCATTAGATTATTAGTATGTCACAGCTCAACCCATACCATTAGTTAATTAGCAAGTAGCAGCTAAACCAGCATCATTAGTTTATTAGCATGTAGCAGCTAAACCAGCATCAATAGTTTATTTGCATGTATCAGCTAAACCAGCATCATTAGTTTATTAGCATGTAGCAGCTAAACCAGCATCATTAGTTTATTAGCATGTAGCAGCTAAACCAGCATCATTAGTTTATTAGCATGTAGC
>NC_055968.1:32652435-32654935 GCF_018492685.1 Alosa sapidissima | reverse complement strand
CAAAAACACTCAAACACAGATTTAGGTATGCACACACACACACACACACAAACACACACACACACACACACACACATCCTTGAGTACCCGTGTCGGGATGTCCGGAGCTTATCTGCTGGCATAGTTTCCTCATGATGCCACATCATCTGGTGTGTGAGGTGTGCGAGATTCTCTTTCCCACACAGTCACTAATATGACTTGCTCTAGAAAGTGGTCACATACACACACACACACACACACACACACTCTTTGCACGCATGCTCAGGAGTAACATCAGGCTGAGTAAGGTCACGTCCTTGACTAACCCATTCTACACACACACACACACACACACACACACACACACACACACACACATTCCTCCTGTCTGTTCAGTATTGTTATTGCTGTGCTATAAAGCAGACATAGTGATGCTTGCCTCTGATGTGACCTGTGTACCCTCAGGAAACAGGCCCTCTTGTGGCAGCAGGGGGAAGTGCAGCGGGCGCAGCACCAGCAGCGGGTGTTGGACGACAGGGGTGTGAGCCACCTCATCTCCAGCCTGGACCACATGAGTCTCACCAGCTCCTACCTGAGGCCCTCCCACGAGGAGGTGTGTGTGTGTGTGTGTGTGTGTGTCTGTGTGTCTGTCTATCTGTCTGTCAGTGTCTTGTAAGTTTCAGAATGAGGAGAAAAAATCAGGAGAATAGGCTGTGTGTGTGTGTGTGTGTGTGTGTGTGTGTGTGTGTGTGTAATGACTGTGTGGTGTGTGTTTCAGAATGACTCTGAGGAGAACGGGCTGTGTATGACTCAAGGAGACAAACTTCGTGCCTTAAAGGGGCGTCGCCATCCCAGATCGGCCACCACAGGAGCCCTCAGGTAGGACCCGCCCACACCACCCACATCAGCCAATCAGCATGCACCACCGTAGGATTGGGTTGTCATAGCTACTGATCAGCAAACTTTGGAATGTAGGCACATATGTGCCCCACCCACACATATACACATACATACATACATACAGACATATAGACACACATACACACAGTCATATACATACACAAGAGAAGTTGAGAGTGTTAAAAAGAGTGTTAAAAAGAGAAGAGTTTAAAAAGTGTGTGTGTGATGGAGGGAGTTCTGCAGTCTTTAAGATGGAGGGTTTGCGATAGAAACAGTTTGTGCCTGTGTGTGTGCTTGTGAGAGAGAGACTCAGTTTTGTGTCTGTGTGCGTGTGTGCGCTTGTGTGTGTGTGTGTGTGTGTGTGTGTGTGTGCAAATGTACTTGTGTGTGTGTGTACATGCATGTGTTTGTGTACAGGTGTGTGTGTGTGTGCGTTCTTGAGTGTGTGTGTGTGTGTGCGTGTGCGTGCGTGCGTGCGTGCGTGCGTGTGCGTGTGTGCGTGTGTGTATGCGTTTTATCTGGGAGATAACAGTGGGGTAGCAGAGCTCAACATGAAGTAAGATTGCACTGAAAAATGGGTTGGCATGGCAACAGACATCACTACTGTTCTTTTAGTGGCGCTGGATAGGTGTACTCTGCAATTACTCCCTCTGTCTCCTCTGTCTCCTCTGTTCTCTCCATCTCTGTCTATCCATCTCTCCATCTCTTTCTCACTGTTATATCACTCTCTTACTCCTCCCTCTCTCTTTCTGTCTATCCCTCTCTCTCTCCCTCTTCCCTCTCTCTATCTTCCTCTCTCTCTCTCTCGCTCTCTCCTCTGTCTCACTGTTCTCTTTCTTTCTCCTCTATCCCCCTGTTCCATCTTTCCCTCTCTCCCTCCAACCTCTCTGTTCTATCTTTCCTCCATATTTCTGTTTGATCTAACTCTCTGTCTCTCCTTCCATCTCTTCTCTCTCTTTCTTTCTTCCTCCTCTCTGTATTCTATCTATCTTTGTCTCAGCATTTCTGCAGCAGAGCAGGAACACACACACATACACATCCACACACACACACTGTGGAAATGGCTATCTGACTGTGTGTGTGTCTCTGCAGGCTTGAGGAGATGAAACTGCACACCAGGTCACCATCCCAGCCTTTCAGGTACACCCCCCCCCCCCGCCCCACACACACACCCTTGCTTCTCAACTCCCACCCCCTATCCACCCCCCTCAGAGCTGCTAATGCCCCAACGTTCTACAGTAAAATAAATTAAGTATATATACTCTTTTTGATCCCCTGAGGGAAATTTCGTCTCTGCATTTATCCCAATCTGTGAATTAGTGAAACACACACAGCACACAGTGAACACACAGTGAGGTGAAGCACACACTAATCCCGGCGCAGTGAGCTGCCTGCATCAACAGCGGCGCTCGGGGAGCAGTGAGTGGTTAGGTGCCTTGCTCAAGGGCACTTCAGCCGTGCCTACTGGTCGGGGTTCGAACCGGCAACCCTCCGGTTACAGGTCGGAAGTGCTAACCAGTAGGCCACGGCTGCCCTAACACACACACACACACCCTAAATTAATTACCGCTGAAACATATAATTACTGCTGTCAATGGCAACAGGTTTTGTGCTTCTGATT
>NC_055968.1:32642435-32644935 GCF_018492685.1 Alosa sapidissima | reverse complement strand
TATGATTAAATTAAAGTTACTTTTCTCGCGAACTGTTTGCCACAACAACTAGCGACTAACATCGTTTAAAAGCTGAGAAAAAGCTCTTTTGTGTGATGTGATACGTGTGATGTCTGTGTGATGAGTAGGCTACTTCGCCTTAGTTCAAGATTGGGTGAATTTGGACGCACTCTCTTTTTTGCCGTGCTCTGTCACTTACTATACATGCCATGAATGTAACATGCCTATGATAAGGCTTTGCAGGTGTCCAGTATGGTCAATCAATTGTCTCAATTGTGTTTAATGTGACGCGCCGAAGCTACATTCATGCATTGTTTTGCTCCGGTTGAAAATGTTTCTGCGTAATTTTGCAGCTGTGATCAAATGCCTTCAATAAATTCCACTTTTATGTTATAAATATAACATGCCTATGATTAATATATAGGCCTCTCGTATGTTAAATCAAATTGGCTTTGCCCACTCGTTCTTTCTGTGCCCACCCATTTGAACATTTCTGGCTATGCCACTGTTTTAGATCCCATGCAAATTGACCAAGAAGAGCCAAACATCTTTGTCTACGGTGATCATTAAGTCTTTCAACTGAACTTCTCCCTGCTTCTCTTAAATGTCCCCTCCAAATTACTTTTTTTTGTCTGAAGACGTTGATCGCAAGAATCTAACATTCTAAGCAACAGCAAAGTAAAGCAACTTCACTTGCATTTGTAGGGTACTAAAAATGTGCGCAGCAGCTAACCAAAGTGCAGTCGGTTCTCCCGCCATGGTTTTGGAAATACACACACCTGCTGCATAATAAGGCCTACGACTATCACTCTACACGCCCCCTGTTGCACGTCACATTTTCATTTGCTAGCTGGTCCAGCCTCCAAAATGCCGGATCATGTGAGCAGATCTGCAGGCTGGCAAATTTTCATCTCGTTTTCAGACACACGATGCGTCAAAAAAGACGTCTCCTCTTCCCGTAAATTTTGCGTGATCTCTGTGTAAAAAAGGGCTATAGGCGCGACTTCTCACACACACACACACACACACACACACACACACACACACACATAGGCGCGACTTCTCCCTGTTCAGCCACTACAGCAGTAGCTAGGTCTACATGTAGTGGTGGGGAGACTTTCTTTTAATGAGGAGACACAGCACTAAAAAAATTCTCCACAGAAATGCATGGGGTTAGTTGCTAACGGCAATATGGCAGTGGTCGACACATCCTGCCCATTCCTGCTTAAAGTGCGTTTCCAAGATGGCCGCCGAGTGGTTTGACTTCTGCCCGTTCAGCCTCTACCGCTGTGGCCAGGTTAACATGTGGGCTTTTTTTTTGATTAAATTCATTCCAGTTGAAGACGTTGGATCAGCTGTTTACCACGTCATGACAATGTAATCTTATCAGCTGTTGTATACAGGAAACAGTTAATCGGAATAGCCGTGTGACATGCAGGCATTCATTCTGCTTGCAGTGAGGTTTCAATCAGCTCAACAATACAAATCTGTCATCTGTGCAGCTCGGTTATGAGGCAACAGCGGGAAGCTAATGCATGCTTACTGGAAGTGAAGAACAGTGAACGCAAGAAACAGGTGGTGTCAGCTGTCTCGGAAAACAGTGGCTATTTTGATTAAAGGTAAACTATGCAGTATTGGCAATTTGATTAAAGGTAAACTATGCAGTATTGGCAATTTCCTTCCTGTTTTTTTCACTGTTCCTTACTCGTTATACTTCCTGACACTGAGACCGTCGGCCCGCCGGCCCACAGTTGCAAGGGTGGTTTTTCTGCTCACAGGCGCTAGGGGGAAGCGAGACGGCCACCATTCAACCCGAAAAAAGTCATATAACCATTCCAATGACTCTGAAGCTGTTAAATGAAGGTAAATTAAGCTAAAAAACTTGCATATTAAGCTAAAAATCCTGCATAGTGTGCCTTTAAGATCTTAGGAAATAGTGTCATAATTGACTAGGCTCTGCTGTGGATGAAGGGCCCTATCCTGCACACGGCGCTAGGTGGCACAAAGTGTGCCACAAGGCTTATTCTCATCTTGCGCTCCACTTTCATTAAACCTTGCGCCCAGGGGAGTGGCAATTAACAACATAAGGTATGGTCTGGCGCATGATCCAAAAATCGCTATCTTACACCGTCTAAAAATCATTATGCTGGTGACCAAAAAAAAAACCTGGTCTATAGCGAAAGGTGCATATAAAGCACAGCTGAAGATGCACTGTCATGAGATGTAAGCAGCAACTCCTCTGCAGGATAAATATCCTTAGGATTTTTATTCAGTCATTCGAACTTTATTGGGGTAAGTGTTGCTTTTTTCAGGCTATGTTTTCGATGTTAACCCCTTGTTAGTCAATAGTGAAAGTAATAATTTGTGTAGAACTGTTTTGTCGTTGACTATGAGACCACGGTGAAGTTCGCCTATGAGTTCAAATAATAGGCGAGTGCAGATGCATGTAGGCTATACTCTGCTAGTCACAAACTGTTTTTTAGTAAAGAAAGGTTTAGTG
>NC_055968.1:32629932-32639735 GCF_018492685.1 Alosa sapidissima | reverse complement strand
GTCCCTTCAGTCTGAATATCTTCAGTACTAAAGCTGCCACCCTACGCTAAGCACACGCACACACACGGCCTGAGGATTCACCGATGGACACACACACACGGCCTGAGGATTCAGCGATGGATACGCACACACACACAGACACACACACACGGGGCATGAGGATTCACAGCTGGACACACACACACACACACACACACACACACACACACGGCCTGAGTATTCACCGATGGATACGCACACACACACAGACACACACACACACACACACACACACGGGGCCTGAGGATTCAAAGCTGGACACACACACACACACACGGCCTGAGGATTCACCAATGGACAGACATATATACATACACACACACACAGGCTCGTGAACCCAGGACAGACACACCAACTAGTGGATGCAGATGGACTGCTGTGAAGACCCCTGCTGAACACCACCCAGACCTTGACACGCACACACACACACACACACACACACACCTAGATTTGTATCTGAATCCCTTGGGACTGCTGTGGGGCAGGGGGGGAGAAAGAAAATGAGAACTTGTCTTTCCCACTGTGCAGTCGCCCACACACACACACACACACACATAGACACACACACACACACACACGGCTCTCATCAGGAAATCCTCATGATCACACCCACTCTTCTCGTCAGGGGAGCGGTAGAGAGATTTTTCGATTTGAAAAGGGATTTTCTACGTCTTCATCCTTCATCCTGATAACACATGGTAATAATGTCCTGACCTTGGACCTCATCACCTTTCAGCTTTTCAATTTTCTTTTTACCTTTCTTTCAAAAAATGTATCATTTAAATGATGTATTTCACACCAATCTTGGCATGTGTGTGTGTGTGTGTGTGTGTGTGTGTGTGTGTGTGTGTGTGTGTGGGGCAATGACTGCTTTATGGTCATTGCGCTGTGTCATGGTAAGCTACCCGAGCTTGGAGGTGTATTTTGAATGTATAGAGAGAGAGAGAGAGAGAGAGAGAGAGAGAGAGTGTGTGTGTGTGATTCAGGGTGTTTTTGAGGGTGCCTAAGTGTGTGACTGTAGCAACCAGACAGAGTGAAAGAAAAACTCACTCTTCATAGTGCCTAATCTCCCTATCTACTGTGGGGCCCTGTGTGTCGTCGTGTGTGTGTGTGTGTCGTCGTGTGTGTGTGTGTGTGTGTGTGTGTGTGTGTGTGTGTGCATGTGCGTGTGTGTGTTAGAGAAAACAGCTTGTGGAGGCTCTGACTGCTCTTTTCCCTGAGTACCTGTGTGTGTCTGTGTGTGTGTGTGTGTGTGGGGGGGGGGGGGGGGTCTTATGGTCCTCTCTCCATCCGTCCCAAGTAATGACACACCAGCAACTGTAATGTGACTACACGTCACGTTGCATCTCCAAAACACTCACACTCCTCACACACACACACACACACGCATACTCATACATATACTTTCACATGATCACATGTAGCACCCATTTACAGTTCCATGATGTTCAAACAGCAGAGATTTACTTATCAGTCCACACACACACACACACTCCTCTGATAATGAAGCTCAGACACCATTGTACCCCCCCAGCTTGGCCTTAACTTGAGTGCAGTTTATTTTTAGGCGACTCACACAAAGCTGTTGTGATGCACAGGTCTTTATGTAACGCACACAGCGACCAGCCAGCCGCCGCCCAAACCAGCGCTGATGACCAACGCTACTTTTATTTTCTAATTTAAAGACGTGAATGCACAAGCAGGACAGAGACTGTTATAA
Organism: Alosa sapidissima; assembly: GCF_018492685.1. Classification (NCBI taxonomy): domain Eukaryota; kingdom Metazoa; phylum Chordata; class Actinopteri; order Clupeiformes; family Clupeidae; genus Alosa; species Alosa sapidissima. The sequence continues at coordinate 32,637,976 of NC_055968.1, read as the reverse complement.
CGCTGTGTTTGTGTGTGTCTATATCTGACTAAAATCCGGTGTGTGTGTGAGCAGATTCCTGTGAATGGCAGACTGGTCCTAGACAAAACAGCAGCAGAACTAGTCCAGTTGCCATCTTGTGCCGTTGTTATTGTTGATGTGTTTTGAGTTTTTTTTTTTTGTATGATGATGATGATGATGATAATGATGATGATGATGATGATGTAAACATAGTGTCATTGGTGCCTAAAAGTGGATTGTGTAAAATCAAGGGTAAAATCAAGAAGCATTTGACCCCCCCCCCCCCACACACACACACACACCTTAACTCCCTTTCATGTCCCTCCAAACCATCACACACACACAAGGCTCAGCAGCACACGACACTGTGTCTGAAAGTGGAAGACACGACGACAGAAACCATGGCGACAGCAGCCTCCTGTCATGATGACCCTCCACATTCCCCGCTGCATCCGCGTCCGTTTGTTTGTTTCGTTTTGTTTTGCTTTGCTTTTCTGTTCACATGTTTAGACCGGGGACTCTTTCTGACTGAAGTATTCTACCTCTTTGGAATATACAGAGAATAGCTGTAAAATACTGTTTGAGGTATATATTTTTCCCAGCCGTATGGATGTAAAGAAGTTTAACTGTGTTGCTCTAGATCAGTATTTGGCTTTTCAGGAGCATATGTAAACCCAGGAGCTTGTGAGCAGATGACTGTTATGGAAATAAATATCTGAAATATGTTAAATATATTTGTTTTGCACTGTACTCATCACAGATGGAAGGATCACAATAAAAAACAACTAATTTTGAACAAACCTGGACGTGTCCAGAACTTCTTTTCTATTTCCTGACGAGAATAGAAGATAAGTGGAGACACATGGAGGTGTTGCGCACACACGCAGAGACGGAAACGGCTAATGGCTGAGACGCGCAGATACGCGCACACACACACTCACAAAGAGGTTTGCGAGGCTGGAGAGAGACAATAGACTAAAGACACAGTTACACACACACACACACACACACACACACACAGCTTCACTGAACAGGCTAAAAACAGAGACAGCAGGGTAGTTGGGAGTGAGAGATACACACAGACACAGTGTCACACACGCAGTTCTTCAGCACACACACACACACCCGCCACACTGGCTGTCTCTCAGTGCAGCAGTTTTCGGCTCACTTCCACTCCATGAGTCCAGACCCCTGATAAGAGAAGAGCTTTCCACAGCTTCTGACAGAACGTACCATGGTGCTTAAACTGAGAGCTGCAAACTCTTAGGCCTGTCTGAGATGCACACACACACACACACACCATGCAGTCAGATCTATTTGAATACTCCTGTCTGGCCTACCTCCGGGTCGGTTTGTGGTTAAAGTTAAAGAACTGTAGAGCTCCCTTACATTGCAATCAGTCTCTCCAGATCTGCCGCTCGGCGCGGCAACACTTGCAGCCCACCTTCTCTCAGGCGTGCGCGCGCGCGCACGCGACGGCATCAGGCCTCCTCTCGGGTCATGCTCTGCCCTTTCATGTTGCCCCGTGAGGCGGCGCTAAAAGCTCTCCCACTACAATGAGCTCGTGTCCGTTGTAACGCCAGTTGGCATCAGATCGCTCCTGATTAGATGATTAGCGTGAGGCCACGCGCCCCGTGTCTGGAAGGTGTCTCCAAGCTGAAGGTTGCACGCGCTATCACTGGGAAATTGGTTTCTTTGGAAAATAAATATATAAGTGCAGTTATTTTATTTTTTTCACTGCATAGAAAATGTGATAGAATAATCATGTACCCTCAGTGGTAACCAACAATGAATGGAATTTACTGGAAATCAAGATGATGATGATGATGATGATGACGATGACGATGAAGATGAGCCAGATGCAGAACGAGACAGGCTGGTTAACCATTGCAGCCGTTAATGGCACGCGTGGCCGTGCGCTTTAATGGGTCTCTGGGCTTTGATGCAGCTAATGATTTGTCCGCGCGGCTCCACCGTTTGTTGATATCTGAATAATTCATGATGCGCTCGTGAATCACGGAGGCTAGTTTATCTCGACCACTTTATCTGCTCGCGCAGTGCGCTGGAGCTGCGCTGTTGTCTCCACGGCAGTATCAGTGAAGGTAGCTGCAGTGGTAGAGGCAGCTCGCGAGTGCTGTTCAGTCCCGCGCCATCCTCTCCCGCGGACTCACGGGCTACCTGGGCTGCGCCAGAACAGATGATGTGTGAACTTATCGCGTCTGATTCTCCCCACAGACAACACGGACTCAGTCATGGCCAACGAGTCGGAGCAACTGGTCGAATGCGCCATGGCACGCGGTTCACGCCTCTGCCTCGCCACTCTCTACACGTTCATGGGCGTGGCGGGTGCCGTGCTTAATCTGATGGTCGTTTACCTGGTCATGACCTTCAAGAAGCTCCGCACCGCTAGCAATGCCTTCATTGTGAACGGCTGCGTGGCCAACTTGTTGGTGTGTGCGTTCTGGATGCCTCACGAAGCGGTGATACTGTCGACTGGGAGCTCGCTAAGTCCGGGGTATCAGGCGTTCAAAGAAGCCCTGCTGTTTCTGGGCATCACCGTGTCACTACTCTCGCACTCGCTCATCGCCGTCAACAGGTATGTGCTCATCACCAAAGTGCCCGCTACATACCAGTCGCTCTATCAGAGACGAAACACGGAGTGGATGATAAGCGGTTCGTGGCTCATATCCGTGGGCTGTCTCGTGCCCTGGCTCACAACATCTGGTTATCCTACGGAAGGATGCGCGAGCAGTCATTCTGCCTCAGCATCCTCCATCGCCGGGACATCTGTCCTGGCCAACTCTTTTGCGTGCGCCACGCTGGCCTGCACAGTAACGGCACAAACGGCGATCGTACTTTACTGTTATTTCAAAATATTTAGAAGGGTTCAAATCAGCGTGAAACGGGTCAGCATCTTAAATTTCCAAATTGTGAACAATCTCCCATACTCTTTCCCGCGCAAGGACAAGCGCCTGGGGCTGTATATGCTCGCGGTGTGCTTCGTGTTCGTCGTCACCACTGAGCCCATGCTGTGGGCGCTCGTGGCGCGGCTCTTCGTGCAGGTGCCCGCCGCGCTCTGGACACCGCTCTGGGTTGTGTTCTGCACGCTCTTCGTCACCAATCCGTTTCTGTACACCTGGAAAAACGAGGAATTCAGGAAATCTCTGCGCTCCGTGATGAGGTGGGACTTCTGGAGGGGGTCGGTGGTAGGAATCGAGCCGATCAATATCAGCACAATCTCTCACATTCTGCCCCGGCAAAACAGCCGACGGGCCTTCCTGGGAGACATGAACTGAACAAGGATAAAACAGACAATTTATCTGATCAGATCTGTGTGGCACTTTTGATGGTAGTAAATTGACTGCTGGTGAAAATGCTCATAGGCTTACTTTGTGTACTGAAAACTGATTTTTAACAGTATTTTGTATGGGCTGATTTTATGGTGTTCTTTGTATATCTGAAGCTTTGAGTACATGGCACAATGTAATTTTATGTGGCGGTCTGCTAGTTGCATTTATTATGTATTTTTAAAAACATGTTTTTAAATAAAATGTCTTTTGCTTATTATTCGCAGTAATACTGTATGTAGAAGTAGCCTTCTCAGTCCATACATTGCCTTTATCACTCCAATATTATTTGCATTGGATTACATTTATTCATTAAATGTATTCATTTAGCAGACACCAAAGCGAGGTTGGGTAGTAACTGATTACAAGTAATCTAGATTACGTAATCAGATTGAAAAACCAAGTAACTATAATCAGACTAGATTACATGTCGTAATCAGGGCTGTCAATCGATTACAAAATGAATCTAATTAATTACATACTCAGTGATTAATTCATCTAAATTCTAAAATCGCATATATAATTTTTGTTCTGAAAGTATTTTAAATATTTAAATTCAAATGAATCATTGAATAATCAGCATTAGTGACATTAAAGTTCAAAAACTTTTATTATTATTTTCACTGTTCAAATAATTGCCATAATAATCTATGATATGACCTAATATGCTGAGGAAATTAATTCAAAGTGCTTCAAATTCAAATAAATTCAAAATAAAGTGCTTCGGGAAGAAGTTTTTTTTTCACATACAAGGCATTTCAGGCCACAGATATAACCTAGGGGACACAATGAAAATAAATTAACACTCCCCTCAATGTCAACACTTATTTCTTTGCATTGATGTGCGACTATAGAGTTGATGAACTCCGGTAATATGTAAATTCCTTGCTGCAGACATTGCAGAGGACTTTATTTTCAACACTTTATTTTTATCAACACCATCAGGCCGTTTTTTAAAAGTAAATGTTCCAATCAATGATCCAGGCAGCACGTTTTCTTCTAATTTTTACTGACTAGAACGGCTCGGGGGTAAAGGTCATACGGAATCGATTAATCTGCACTAATTTTTTTAATCAGTTATTTTTTCTCAAATTAATTAATCGAAATTAATCAGTTATTTTGACAGCCCTAGTCGTAATGTAATTCAATTTTACCTATCAAGTAGACCATCTTGCACCCCCAACACACACTCACAAAAACACACAGAGGGCTTTCAGACATACGTGTAAGACCGGAGGTTCTGCGGAAGAAAGAAAAGGAATATTGGTGGAACATTTTTTTGGTGTGGACGTGGCTATAATGGATTACATGGGGGGCAGCCTTGCCCCCCATGTAATCCATTATGGGGGGCAGCCGTGGCCTACTTGCTAGAGTTTCAGACTTGTTACCGGAGGGTTGCCGGTTCAAACCCCGACCAGTAGGCACGGCTGAAGTGCCCTTGAGCAAGGCACCTAACCCCTCACTGCTCCCCGAGCGCTGCTGTTGTAGCAGGCAGCTCACTGCGCCGGGATTAGTGTGTGCTTCACCTCACTGTGCGCTGAGTGTGTTTCACTAATTCACGGATTGGGATAAATGCAGAGACCAAATTTCCCTCACAGGAAATTCAATGAACCCATTCTTTAGAATGTTCATTTTCCAACATTCTGGTGTGACGATACACCTTTAAGGGTTAAGGGAGGGAAGTGCATGGTCAGTGCCTGTTAGGATTACAGTTTGCATTTCCAGAATATAAAACCCTTTAAGCCCAAATCTCCACAAGTTATCCACGCCTGAAAGTTTGTGCTGTTCTGACTACTGTGTGAGTGTTCTTTTCTCAAGGTGAAAGTCAGATTGACCTCTTATGAAGGTCAAAACACACAAGAAGGAAATTAGACACAATGTGTGTCTGATTTCCCACTTTGATCACAAAAACCAACAATGCAAATTATTAAATAGATGAAAAAAGTGTGTGTGTGTGTGTGTGTGCATGTGTGAGAGAGAGAAAACACACCCCTGAAGGCTCCAGTGTCGCCTCAGTCTGCGGGACTCTCCCAGGGACACACTCCGAGTGCAGCAGGCAGGACAGGACACACACTTAGAACACTGCGGCACACGTTTTTCAGACTGGCCAGCAGTGCTCTGGAGATCTGGTAGTGTGACAGGGGCTGTACATGTGTGTGGTATATATGTGTGTGATGTGTCTATATGTGTGGTGTGTGTATATGTGTGTGACGTGTGTATATGTGTGTGACGTGTGTATGTGTGTGGTGTGTGTGTATGTGTGTGGTGTGTGTATGTGTGTGTGGTGTGTGTATGTGTGTGTAGTGTGTGTATGTGTGTGATGTGTGTATATGTGTGTGGTGTGTGTATGTGTGTGTGTGTGTGTGTGATGTGTGTATGTGTGTGGTGTGTGTGTATGTGTGTGGTGTGTGTATGTGTGTGTGGTGTGTGTATGTGTGTGTAGTGTGTGTATGTGTGTGTAGTGTGTGTATGTGTGTGATGTGTGTATATGTGTGTGGTGTGTGTATGTGTGTGTGTGTGTGTGATGTGTGTATGTGTGGGGGGTTTAAATGGGTCTGCCAGAGTGTGGCGAGTGACTCCCGTAGTTGATTTCCGAGACGCTACGCCCTTCCTCGGCTGAGCTCCAGGGGAAAGTTGACCCCTGGTGGCCCCGCAGTCTCTCTGTTTGAAGACGAGAGCGTTGACGCGTGGTGTTGGGGACAATGGGGACCGAAAGGGAAAGTAAGAACAGCAATAGTGGAATGAGGTCAGGAGGTGGAGGTGGAGGTGGAGGTGGACGGCTGTAGCGGAGAGAGTGTGAGACCAGGAGAGGCATTAGAACACAGGGCCATACCCACCGAGGCATTAGAACACAGGGGCATTACAACACAGGGGCATTAGAACACAGGGGCATACCCACCGGGGCATTAGAACACAGGGGCATTAGAACACAGGGGCATACCCACCGAGGCATTAGAACACAGGGGCATTAGAACACAGGGCCATACCCACCGGGGAATTAGAACACAGGGGCATTAGAACACAGGGGCATACCCACCGAGGCATTAGAACACAGGGGCATTAGAACACAGGGCCATACCCACCGGGGAATTAGAACACAGGGGCATTAGAACACAGGGCCATACCCACCGAGGCATTAGAACACAGGGGCATTACAACACAGGGGCATTAGAACACAGGGCCATACCCACCGAGGCATTAGAACACAGGGGCATTACAACACAGGGGCATACCCACCGAGGCATTAGAACACAGGGCCATACCCACCGAGGCATTAGAACACAGGGGCATTAGAACACAGGGGCATACTCACAGGGGCATTAGAACACAGGGGCATACTCGCAGGGGCATTAGAACACAGGGGTATACCCACCGAGGCATTAGAACACAGGGGCATACCCACCGAGGCATTAGAACACAGGGGCATTACAACACAGGGGCATTAGAACACAGGGGCATTAGAACACAGGGGCATTAGAACACAGGGGCATACCCACCGAGGCATTAGAACACAGGGGCATTAGAACACAGGGGCATTAGAACACAGGGGCATTAGAACACAGGGGCATTAGAACACAGGGGTATACCCACCGGGGCATTAGAACACAGGGGCATTAGAACACAGGGGCATTAGAACACAGGGGCATTAGAACACAGGGGCATACCCACCGAGGCATTAGAACACAGAGGCATTAGAACACAGGGGCATTAGAACACAGGGGCATTAGAACACAGGGGCATTAGAACACAGGGGCATTAGAACACAGGGGCATTAGAACACAGGGGCATACCCACCGGGGAATTAGAACACAGGGGCATTAGAACACAGGGGCATTAGAACACAGGGGCATTAGAACACAGGGGCATTAGAACACAGGGGTATACCCACCGGGGCATTAGAACACAGGGGCATTAGAACACAGGGGCATTAGAACACAGGGGCATTAGAACACAGGGGCATTAGAACACAGGGGCATACCCACCGAGGCATTAGAACACAGAGGCATTAGAACACAGGGGCATACTCACAGGGGCATTAGAACACAGGGGCATTAGAACACAGGGGCATACCCACATGGACATTAGAACACAGATAGACCTGCGCTTGAATGTGCATGTCCACACACCAACAAACAGTAGCACCACACTAGACATGAAGACTTGTTTATATGTGTTTCTGTGTGTGTTCATCTTTCATTGTAAGCATGAACCAGCAGCTCCTTACGACTCAACCCTACTGGGGGAGAGAGAGAGAGAGAGAGAGAGAGAGAGAGAGAGAGCATATGGACCTTACTGAGAGAGAGTGTCCATCACCTTGTGGGAAAAAGTTCAAATTGGGTCAATAGAAGAAGGTTAAAATGTCCCTTCTCTATCTCCATTCCTTCTCTTCCTCCATCCTTTCTCTCCCTCTACCCTTTCTCTCACTCTATCCATCTCTCCCTTGCTTTCTCCTTCCAGGGCCTCTGACGTGTCTCTCCTAACATGGCTCATGCTTGCAATGAAAGATGACGGTGCAAATGCCCCCCACCCCCCCAGACAGACAGACACACACACACACACAAGCCTTCATATCTAGTGTGGCACTACACATACACATGCCAGGTAAGCACTCTGTCTGTTTTAACATGTGAGCATGGTTTGTGTACTAATGCCAAACACACACGTGCTTTCGTGACGTGACAGGCGTGGTGGCATGA
>NC_055968.1:32609932-32624932 GCF_018492685.1 Alosa sapidissima | reverse complement strand
CCCCAGGGTCCTCTGGCCAGCAAGGCTTACACTTCGGAGTTGGGCAATGTTTGATGCTGAAGAGTTGGATGTGAAGTTCATATTTCAGCCTTTTGACTTTGATATGAAGTTCATATCTTTTGAGTTTGATATGATGTTCATATCTTTTGAGTTGGATGTTTAGGTTCATATCTTTTGAGTTGGATGTTTAGGTTCATATCTTTTGAGTTCGATGTTTAGGTTCATATCTTTTGAGTTGGATATGAAGTTCATATCTTTTGAGTTCGATGTTTAGGTTCATATCTTTTGAGTTCGATGTTTAGGTTCATATCTTGTGAGTTGGATGTTTAGGTTCATATCTTGTGAGTTGGATGTTTAGGTTCATATCTTGTGAGTTGGATGTTTAGGTTCATATCTTGTAAGTTAGATGTTTAGGTTCATATCTTGTGAGTTAGATGTTTAGGTTCATATCTTGTGAGTTAGATGTTTAGGTTCATATCTTGTGAGTTGGATGTTTAGGTTCATATCTTGTGAGTTAGATGTTTAGGTTCATATCTTGTGAGTTAGATGTTTAGGTTCATATCTTGTGAGTTAGATGTTTAGGTTTATTTTCGTCCCTTTCTGAATGTTTCTTCTAAGATTTCACTTCAAGCGGAGTCTCCAGCTGGAGCTCATGCTTCTTTCATGTGCTTTGGCTCACATTTGCTTTTTCTTCTCTCTTCTCTCTCTTTCTCTCTCTCCTAATTTCTCTCTCTCCCTCTCTTTCCACTCCTCTCCTCATCTGTCTCCATCTTCCTCCTCCCTCCTACTCTCTTTTTTCTCCTCTCGTCTCTCCTCATTTTTTCCCCTCTCTCTCCCTCTCTGTCTTTCCTCTCCTCATCTATCTGTCTCTCTCTCTGTCTCTCTCTCACCTTCTCTCCTAACCATCTCTTCCTCTCCTTTTCTCCTCTCTCTCCTCCTCTCTTGTCTCCTCTGTTTGTCTCTTCTCATCTCTCTCTTCTCTCCTCCTCTCCTCTCCTTCTCCCTCTCTCTCTCTCTCTCTCTCTCTCTCTCATCCTCTCCTCTCTTCTCTCCTCTTTCTGTGAGCTGTGTGTATGATTTGATTAAAGGCTGTATTTTCATTAGTAGTAATCAAACCCCTGACGCTGTTTTAATAAAGGTTTAATAAAGCCTCTGCTGTCCTCCGCTCTGCAGCCTTCCTCATCTCTCTCTCTCCTCTTCTCCTCTCTTTCTCTCCTGTTCTCTCTCTCCTGTTCTCTCTCTCTCCTGTCCTCTGCACTGCAGCCTTCCCCACTGCTCCGCTGGTCGAGCGCTCTGGCTCCCTGCTGGAGGGGGAGCAGTCAACCTTCCGGTGTGTCCTGCGGGACGCGTATCCCCGCGAGGCATTCCTCTTCCGCTGGCTCCTCGGAGACCTGGAGCTGACCACGCAGACCCCCGCAGAGACCACCCCCGCCTTCGAGTCCAGCGTTTCCGTGACGATGGAGCAGTCTCTCCGGGGCCGTCCACTCACCTGTGAGGCAGAGCTGCTGATGGGGGGCGTGCCCGACGTGCGGAGGCGGAGCTCCAGCGCCATCATCATGGACGTCCACCGTAAGTCTCTCTGATTGGTTCATGCTCACCACAGCCCTCACTGTAGCTCAGGACATCAGATCAGGGCCGGATCAGAGCCAGATCAGAGCCAGATCAAGGCCAGATGACTATATAAAATCCTAGAGGTTCTCCAGACTGCAGCAATTCTGGGCCTCTCCGGGCCCACTAGATACAAACAGCAGCGTGAGAGCTGTATGAAGCCGTCTCCTGCACAGTGACCCACCCATGGGCCCACTAGAGCCGTCTCCTGCACAGTGACCCACCCATGGGCCCACTAGATACAAACAGCAGCGTGAGAGCTATGTGAAGCCGTCGCCTGCACAATGACCCATCCATGAAACATTTGCTCATGAAAACATTAACCTGGAGCTCTGATTCTAATGAAGTTGAATCTAATCTAATCTAATCTGATTATATCCCCTATTATGCTGTGGTTAATATCATCCAGTTACAATGTAAAAACAGCTGTGTAATTTAAAGAAGTAGTCTACACTGTGGTTAATTAGATTACAGCATAAAAAGAGTTATGTTACACTGGAGTAATCTACACTGTGGTTAATTAGATTACAGCATAAAAAGAGTTATGTTACACTGGAGTAATCCACACTGTGGTCTCGTTTCCCTGTTAGACCCCCCCAGGAACACGAGCCTGACGCTGAGCCCCCCACACCCCATCAGGGAGGGGGAGTCGGTGACGCTCTCCTGCCGGACGCTCAGCGTTCCCGTGGGGACGGTCCGTCTGCTGCACGGGGAGAAGGAGCTGCGGTCTGCTGTGGGCAGTGAGGTCGACATCACTCTGCCTGCTGCCCAGCTGGACCAGGCTGGACACTACCACTGCGAGGCATCAAACCAATACGGCACACACACCAACAGCACCCAGCTCACCGTCACAGGTCAGACACACACACACACACACACACACACACACACACAGACCAACAGCACCCAGCTCATCCTCACAGGTTTTCTCCCTCTCTTTTCTCCTCTCCCCCACCTTACCTTCTCTCTCCCTCTCTCCTCTTCTCCCTCTCTCTCCTTCTCTCTCCCTCTCTCCTCCTCTCCCTCTCCTCTTCTCTCTCTCTCTTCTCTTTCTCTCCTCTCCTCTGCTGTTTCTCACACATGTCCAACTTCCTCTGCGTGGGCCATCTCCCTCAGAGACTTCCAACTCCTCTACTCTTTACTTTTTACACATGCACACACACACACACACACACACACACACACACACACACACACACACACTCTGCGTGGGATGTATCCCTTTTCCAATTCTACAACTTCCTGCTGTCTTTTAAAGCAAACATCTCTTGCCCTCTCTCTCACACTCAGTCGCACACACACACACACACACACACACACACACACACACACACACACATCTGGAGCCCTCATGTTGCCCCTCACATTCTCATGACCAACTTCTCAAATTTCTTGTTTTGTAAATTCACCGTGACCTTGCTATTTTCAGATTGCACACACTTAAACACACACACACACACACACACACACACACACACACTTTTGTAATATCCACAGGATCAGCATTCTCATACCCACATGACAGCTGTAGTGATTCAGATAGTTGAGTGATTGAGACTGATGAGGGTCATATAAGACGAGGTGTGTGTGTGTGGTGTGTGTGTGGGGGGGGGGGGGGGGGGGTATAGTGGACGTACTGTTTGCTTTGCAGTCTCAGCCAGATGGGGCCCAATTGTCATGTAGGGGGAAGTCTAAGAGAGTGCGTGTGTGTGTGTGTGTGTGTGTGCTCAAGGGCTTATATGGACCTCTTCAGTTTCTCACAGTCGGGACACTGGACACACAAATGAGCATGCACATGCACACACACACACACACACACACACACACACACACACACACATATATATATATACATGCACATGCACACACACACACACACACACACACACACACACACACACATATATATATACATGCACACACACACACACACACACACACATATATATATACATGCACACACACACACACACATGCACATGCGCACATATAAGGAATGGTACATGCACAAGCTGTCCAGCTGTGACATATTTACAGCAATCATGACTATATCCAGTAGTCCACTAATGAGTAGTCCACTCATGACTATATCCAGTAGTCCACTCATGACTATATCCAGTAGTCCACTAATGACTATATCCAGTAGTCCACTCATGACTATATCCAGTAGTCCACTAATGACTATATCCAGTAGTCCACTCATGACTATATCCAGTAGTCCACTAATGACTATATCCAGTAGTCCACTAATGACTATATCCAGTAGTCCACTCATGACTATATCCAGTAGTCCACTAATGACTATATCCAGTAGTCCAGTAATGAGATCAGTGTTATATTCAGTAACACTGCAGTACATGTGCTATAATGCTGCAGTCCAGTGTTGTATTCAGTGTTGTAATGCTGCTGTCATTCCCCCTGTAGCTCCGCCCCGGAACACCACCGTGGAAGTGTTTCCGTCCCAACGGGTGATGGAGGGGGAGAACGTCACCATTTGCTGTCGCTCGGTCAGTTTCCCGCCGCCTCTCGTCACCCTCACCAAGCTGGGCAACGCCACCGAGTTCTCCTCCCACAACGGCACCTTCGTCCTCACCAACCTCACGCCCAGCGACACCGGAGACTACCAGGTCAACGTCACCAACGACCTGGGCTTCCACACCCAGGTGTTCACCATCAGCGTCATGGGTAGGATGCGCCAGAGAGGCGAGATTACTGAGTTAATGAGTGAGTGAGTGAGTGAGTGAGTTAATGAGTGAGTGAGTAAGTGAATGACTGAGTGAGTGAGTGAGTGAATGACTAAGTGAGTGAGTGATTAAGTGAGTGAATGAGTGAGTGAGTGAATGAGTGAGTGAGTGAGTGAGTGAGTGAATGAGTGTGTGTATACATTTGTGTGCAAGTCTTCTCACTGTTTGTATTTTGTTCTGTAGAGAGGAGCAGTGTGCCCTCTGATGGTTGGGAGGCATTATTGATTCCCGCCGTTGTCATTGGATCAACGTTGGCCTCCGCTGCTCTGTTGCTTGACTTCGTGTTGCGGTCCAGAAAGAAAGGATCCTACAAGCTGGCCAAGTGCAACTCCAGCTCCGCCTAAATACTCAGCCCTCTCACACTCCGAACATTCACCACCCTCATCAGAGCTCTGCAACCCCAGCTTCTACTGAACACTCCCCCTCTTCAGCAGTCAGACCTCTGCAACTCCAGCTCCTGTTGAACACTCCCCTCTATAGCAATCAGAGCTCTGCAACTCCAGTTCCTGTTGAACACTCCCCTCTATACCAGTCAGAGCTCTGCAACTCCAGCTCCTGTTGAACACTCCCCTCTCCAGCAGTCAGAGCTCTGCAACTCCAGCTCCTGTTGAACCCTCCCCTTTCCAGCAGTCAGAGCTCTGCAACTCCAGTTCCTGTTGAACACTCCCCTCTTCAGCAGTCAGAGCTCTGCAACTCCAGCTCCTGTTGAACACTCCCCTCTCCAGCAGTCAGAGCTCTGCAACTCCAATTTCGCCTGCTGGTCTAAGTGAGTTCAGGCCCGTCATGAAAACTTGAGCAGCGCTCAGATGGACTTTTCTGCATCCTCACATGGTTGATTGAGAGGTGTGTGTGTGTGTCTGGGGGAAGCCTTTCCAAGCTGTGGGGCTGTTGGAATGTGATGTACAGTGTCAATGGAGAATGCATGTGTGTGTGTGTGTGTGTTGAGCGTACATAATGTATGTACGAGTGTGAGTGTGTGTCTATGTGTGTGTGAGTGTGTCTGCATATGCCTCTTGGTTGATTATTTCACATCACTGCATCTTACCTATCGAAAGCAGATTGGTCTGACATCAACTGGTATTTGTTGTCATAGAAGTCTCATCGGTATGAAAATTCTGTTTTTTTTGTTGTAAAATATGTATATATTTGTATTTATATATTGTATATTTCACTGAAGGTTGGCTTTTATTAAAATAATGTTATGTAACAGTGTTGTTGGTGTTGTTCTGTCTGGGAAACTTCGGGAACTTCTCAAAGTGAGAGGGACTTTCTACATCTTCTAATGATTTTCTCATTACATAAGGAGGAGAGGGTGGAGGTGGGGGGGGCTGTGTGTGTGTGTGTGTGTGTGTGTGTCTGTGTGTGTGTGATATAGCTCATAGTTTTTCCCCAGTCCTCCAAGCTCCATGAGTAAATCAGCTGATTTAGGATCAGCAGAGCTGTAGTAATGACCTCAGTAGCTGTGTGTGTGGGTGTGTTTATGTGTGCACGCATGTGATTAGGGGAGCTCCAGTTACGACTTCAGTAGCTGTCTTTCACTTTCACTTCCTGTTTCGCTGCTGGACTTCCCCTCTTCCAGGACCTGCGGGAGTTTTATGAGGGCACTGCCGTGTGTGGATGTGTGTGTGTGTGTGTGTGTGTGTGAGAGAGTGTACACAAGACTTCCTATGAGCAATTAGCAGTTACAGGATGGAATGTTCCTCATACCTGTGTGAGTTTGGAGAAAACATGCAGTAAAGAGAACACAGTTGAACACTCCCCTCTATACACAGTTCTCTTTTCTGAGTGTGTGTGTGTGTGTGTGTGTGTGTGTGTGTGTGTGTGTGTGTGTGTATTTGTGCCTGGGTATTAGGAGGAAAAGACAATTAGGAGTTAATAACAGGAACAAGTTATAATGGAAAAAAGTTATGCAATATGAGGCGATGCTTATGTTGGGAATAGTAAGTGACTGTTGGGGAGTAGAACGTTAGGAAGAGGCACTTACTTTAAGGAAGAGTTAACACTGGAAAGAGTCATGTCTCTGCCTCTCCCTCTCTCTCTCTCTCTCTCTCTCTCTCTCTCCTTGCCTGTGAAACATGCTCTCTCTGAACACACTATTGTGTAAAGCTGTGTGTGTGTGCCTTTGTTTGTACTGCTACTAACTCCACTGGATGTGCTTAATGATGTGTGTATGTGTGTGTGTGTGTATGTGTGTGTATGCGTGTGTGTGTGTGTATGTGTGTGTGTGTGTGTGTGTCTAGTCTCCCCTTTAAGGCTCCTCTCTTTCCTCTCCATTGATTCAGTTCCTGGCACTGCTATAATGGGCTGTTGCCATGGCGATGACATGCTGGAGAGGAGGAAGTGTTTTTGTGAAAACTCCGTTGGCTGAATGGATGGAGAGGTGAAAATGGAACAAAGTGAGAGAGAGAGAGATGGTGTGAGAGGAGAGAGAGAGAGATGGTGTGAGAGGAGAGAGAGAGAGAGATGGTGTGAGAGAGAGAGAGAGATGGAAGAGAGAGAGCGATAGAGAGGTGGAGAGATGGGGGAGAGAGACAGAGAGAGAGAAAAAAAGAGAGAGAGAGAGAGGGCCTCTACCCAGGAGAGCTGCTGCTGTATTTAGAAAGGCTGAGAGGATCAGAGACAGGAAAACAAACTTGCACACACACACCCTAAAACACACAGACACACGCACAGACACACACACACACACACACACACACACACACACACACACACACACACACACACAGGCACACACAGACACACACACACACACACACACACACACACAGGTTCCTCCCCTTCTCGTTAGTGTGGGAGAGTGGAGAGTCACGCCATGTACTGGAAGCACTGATGGATGCCAGGCCTGCAGGACACGGCTGCTTTCCATGGGGTCGGGGAGGGAGGCAGGTGGCTCGGGCACTTCAAGGGCAGATAGGCACTACGGGGCAGATAAGGCACTGCGGGCCAGGTAAGGCACTATGGGGGAGATAGGCACTATGGGGCAGATAGGGCACTACGGGGCAGATAGGGCACTACGGGGCAGATAGGGCACTGCGGGCCAGGTAAGGCACTACGGGGCAGATAGGGCACTGCGGGGCAGATAGGCACTATGGGGCAGATAGGGCACTGCGGGCCAGGTAAGGCACTATGGGGGAGATAGGCACTATGGGGCAGATAGGGCACTGCGGGCCAGGTAAGGCACTATGGGGGAGATAGGCACTATGGGGCAGATAGGGCACTACGGGGCAGATAGGGCACTACGGGGCAGATAGGGCACTGCGGGCCAGGTAAGGCACTATGGGGGAGATAGGCACTACAGGGCAGATAGGGCACTGCGGGGCAGATAGGCACTATGGGGCAGATAGGGCACTGCGGGCCAGGTAAGGCACTATGGGGGAGATAGGCACTATGGGGCAGATAGGGCACTGCGGGCCAGGTAAGGCACTATGGGGGAGATAGGCACTATGGGGCAGATAGGGCACTGCGGGGCAGATAGGCACTATGGGGCAGATAGGGCACTGCGGGCCAGGTAAGGCACTATGGGGGAGATAGGCACTATGGGGCAGATAGGGCACTGCGGGCCAGGTAAGGCACTATGGGGGAGATAGGCACTATGGGGCAGATAGGGCACTGCGGGGCAGATAGGCACTATGGGGCAGATAGGGCACTGCGGGCCAGGTAAGGCACTATGGGGGAGATAGGCACTATGGGGCAGATAGGGCACTGCGGGCCAGGTAAGGCACTATGGGGGAGATAGGCACTATGGGGCAGATAGGGCACTGCGGGCCAGGTAAGGCACTATGGGGGAGATAGGCACTATGGGGCAGATAGGGCACTGCGGGGCAGATAGGCACTATGGGGCAGATAGGGCACTGCGGGCCAGGTAAGGCACTATGGGGGAGATAGGCACTATGGGGCAGATAGGGCACTGCGGGCCAGGTAAGGCACTATGGGGGAGATAGGGCACTATGGGGGAGATAGGCACTACGGGGCAGATAGGGCACTGCGGGGCAGATAGGCACTATGGGGCAGATAGGGCACTGCGGGCCAGGTAAGGCACTATGGGGGAGATAGGCACTATGGGGCAGATAGGGCACTGCGGGGCAGATAGGCACTATGGGGCAGATAGGGCACTGCGGGGCAGGTAGGCACAACTGTGCAGGTGGGTGATGGGGCACTACAAAGGCAGGGGAGGACTTGTAACAATGGACACAAGATCTGCACACTCTGTAAGGAGAGTGTGTATGTGTGTGTGTGTGAGTATGTGTGCACAGGAGAGTGTGTGTGTGTGTGTGTGCACAGGAGAGTGTGTCTGTGTATGTGTGTGAGTGTGTGTGTGTTTGTGTGTGTGAGTGTGTGTGTGCACAGGAGAGTGTAAGGAGAGTGTGTCTGTGTATGTGTGTGTCTGTGTATGTGTGTGTGTGTGTGTGTGTGTATGTGTGTGTCTGCGAATGTGTGTGAGTGTGTGATTGTGCACAGGACACCCTGCACGTTGACACCCTCTAGCGACATCACTCATATTATGGGGGAGGGCCAACGGCTCACACACACACACACACACACGCACGCACACACACCCACACACACACATACAGATGGTGGTGTTTATTTGTCTCAGAGAGTGGTGGGGCTGCAGCTGCAGGCAGTGTGGTCGTAAGCTGCAGAGCTCTCTAGTGTGTTTGCTCTGAAAACACCTGACGGTGAGCCGGGTTAATTTGTCATTTCTAACCGGACTCCACAAGCTACCGATGTGTTTTCCAACCATAGTGGACTCTATGTGAGCTGCGGCCAGCATAATATACACCAAAGCATGATGGGAAAGAACAGTAAACACCAAAGCATGATGGGAAAGAACAGTAAACAGCAAAGCATGATGAGAAAGAACAGTAAACAGCAAAGCATGATGGGAAAGCACACTAAGCACCAAAGCATGATGGGTAGGAGCACACTAAGCACCAATAAAGCAGTACGACTTGATTAAAACACTTGGTGGCAGTTAGGGCATATTTTACAGAATCAGGAAGTTGGTTCCAGAGCAGAACAAAAAAAAAAGATGGAGGGTTTTATTAACCAATGTGTTTCTCCTGAGATTTGGGAGGTCTTAAGGGTTTACATTGTTAAAGCATGACTGACCGCTACTTTAGCCTCAACCCAATTTGTGATTTAAAAACAAGCAGCAGTACTTTAAAATCAATTCTGCAAGTTACTGGAAGCCAGTGCAGGAACGTAAGTATGGAAGTGATATGATCAGATTTTTTGGGTTTCATAATAACCGTTGCTGCTGCATTTTGTACTACTTGAAGCTGCTTAATGGTCAATGTTGATATAACAGCAACAATGTGGTCAACCACCAACATCTTCCTCTGAAGCACTGTTTTGTTGAATGAGCAAGTTTACTGAATTTTTTTTTAGCAGACATGATGACAATATTGTAGAAGGGTACATAAAGGGCGTGACTGTCTTACTAACGTTATTATTGTTTTTCATTCTGTTCCTCACTTTGAATAAATCTAAGGGGGGCCAAACAAGTTTATGTGCAATGTCTTGGTCCACCGTTGTGAGTGTTCCATTAATATATTGTTAACTCAGCGTTCCTACGGGAAAAGGCCCCAGGAACTGTGTAGGTTAGCCTTTCCAGTTAGAAGTCGTTAAAACTGTTCTTTGAACTGTTTAGTCTGACAAAAACACCATATATGAGTGTGTGTGTGTGTGTATGTGTATTGTGTATGTGTGTGTATTTGTGTGTGCTCCTGCTTCAGAGCATTAATGTGCGTGTGCGTGTGTGTGTGTGTGTGTCTTTGTATGTGTGTGTGCTCCTGCTTCAGAGCATTAATGTGCGTGTGTGTGCATATGTGTGTGTCTTTGTATGTGTGTGTGCTCCTATGTTAAAGCTGAGAGCAGCATCTTCTCTGGAGCTCTGGGTTCAGGTGGAGGGGGCTGGCCAGATTGCCCTCCCCCAGAGAGGGGCTGCTCTCCTGGGCCTGGTGGTGCCGGGGTCTGGGTGCAGCGGCCCGGGGGATCTGGTTCTGTCTGTGGGGGTCTGGTTGTCTCAAGGATTTAGAGCAGAGGCTTTTCTCTGTCTCTGATGCTGTTTTTCTCTCTCTGATATTGTTTCTCTCTCTCTCTCTCTCTCTCTCTCTCTCTCTTTCTCTCACACACACACAGACCCAGAGCCCATAATTCACTCAGGGTCGCGACCCTGCGTTATGGCCGAGGTGGTAATATGCCCTTTGTTGTGAGATGCCGCGATTGAATATGAACAACAACACCATCTGTACACGTGTGCTAATGTAGTGCTGTTTATGTGTGTGTGTGTCTGTGTGTGTGTGTGTGTGTATGTGTGTCTGTGTCTGTGTGTGTGTGTGTCTGTGTGTGTGTGTGTGTGTGTGTGTCTGTGTGTGTGTGTATGTGCGTCATTGTGTGTGTGTGTGTGTGTGTGTGTGTGTGTGTGTGTGTCTGTGTGTGTGTCTGTGTGTGTGTATGTGTGCGCATGTGTGTTTGTGTGTGTGTATGTGTATGTGTCTGTGTGTGTGTGTGTGTGTGTGTGTGTATATGTGTGTGTGTGTGTGCGTGTGTGATTGGTTCTTCCCTACCAAGCTTGCTCAACAATGTCCTTATGGATCTTGTTATGTGCACTACACTATACATATACACTATGTCTATACGGTTCATACTGAATATCCATATCTATTTTCTTTTTATCATGTTACTGTTAACACACTGCATATATCTATATTATTTGTATTACTCTTATAATGATACTGCTACTACACTGCACATATCTCTTCATGTTCATACATTGTTCATATTGCATATCCATATTTATTCTGCTCTATAAGGTTACTGCTAACACGCTGCACATATTTTATATTTATATTAATGTAAACTATACCACTTCCTTAACTGAATTATATTGTCTACACTGCGCTATATGTCACTATACAGTATGTCACTATACTGTTGTTTATACTGCACCACCTGTCTACACTGGATATATCACATTGCACTTTTCTGCTTTCTTGCACTTCTGATTAGATGCTAACTGCATTTTGTTGTCTTTGTACTCTGCACAATGACAATAAAGTTGAATCTAATCTTCTAATCTAATACTGCAACTGAAAAGGGCATCCCCGAACTGTTCCCAAAAAGTTGTACGCATCGGATTGTCCCAAATGTCTATGTATAGGCTACAGAGGCATTGAGATTTGCCTACATTAGCCCAAGCCCAAGCCCAAGCCCAAGCCCAAGCCCTGATAAAACATCATCACACCGTTACCCTCCAGTAGCATGACAGTCCACAGTGCACAAAACAGGGTCCATAAAGACTTAATAAGTGATTTTGGTATGGAAGAACTTGGACAGGGTTCTCTATACCATCAAACACCTTTGGGACGAACTAGAACAGATATTGCAAGTCGGGTCTTCTTGACCAACAGCATTGCCAGGCCTCGTAAACCCTTTTCTGAATGAATGGGACAAACTAGAACAGACGTTAATGGCAAACATGTTTTGTCTGAACTGTTAAATTTGAACGATTTGGTGTAAACATTCCATTGTAACAGTAACACTCCATCCAGGTCACGTCCAGAACCACTGTACTGTATGAAATAGCTCCTCAGACTGTTTGCGGGTGTTTGCAAACGTTCGCCAAAAACTCAAGGCAAACAGAAACCTGTCTGCAAACGGTCGCAAACGTTCGCCTATGTTTGCGAATTTTAATGCACTCGGATCTTCTTGTCCAGGAGGAGTGACTGGCCTCACGACCCCTTTTCTGAATGAATGGGCAGAAATGCCTACAGAGTAAATCCAAAGTCTTTTGAAAGCCTTCCCAGATGAGTGGGAACTATTATAGTTGCAATGGAGGACCAACTCCATTGATTTAGAACGAGAAGGTACTGTGGGTGAATGGCAGGTATCCCAATACTTTTGTTTATATAGTGCGTGTGCCCATGTGTATGTGTGTGTGTGTGTGCACGCATGCGTGCACGCGCGCCTGTGTGTGTGTGTGTGTGACTGTGTGTGTATACCTGTGTAATGTTGTTGGTGGCAAAGTGTGTATGTGTTGGCTTAAAGTTATCTTGCAGTGATAGGGAGCAGAGGGTTTTAGATCTGCTGATCCTCCTATGAACACTTATGCAACACACGGCTGTCCTCCTGCCTCAACAGGAAAGAAAACAGCACAGCACAAACACATCTCATCCCTCTCTGCCACACACACACACACACTCTCTCTCTCTCTCACACACACACACACACACACACACATACTTTATCTCTCTCTCACACACACACACACACATACCCTGTACATTTTATCATTTGCTCCCTTGTCACTTTAATGGCAGGACTACTTCCTGCAGTGGCTGCAGAGTCTCTGGATTGGAGTGTGTGTGTGTGTGTGTGTGTGTGCGTGTGTGTGAGTGTATGTGTGTGTGAGAGAGAGTTTTAGTGTAAGTGTGAGAGTGTGTGTTTGTGAGTGTAAGTGTGTGTTTGTGAGTGTGTGTGATGACTGGTGTGTGAACATTGACTCCTTCAGGGGGTAACTTGGGGGAGAGGAGCCCCAGGTCAGGCAGATGGATGGTGACCCCCCCCCCCCCCCCCACACACACACACACACACACACGCACACACACACACACACACACACACATTCCCTCACTGGGAGCATCCTCCTGCCACAATACATACTATCTGCCAGACAGGACTCATTTCACACAAATGCACACACACACATTTGCGCACTCACCTGTACACACACACACACACACACACACACAAATATGCACATTCATATTCACCTACACCCACACATACTCACTCACATGCGCACACACACACACACAATCTGCCTACCAGAGCACATCAGCACATTCTGCTGTTTTTATCACCTTTTGTGACTGGTCTTTGAGAACACACACTCGCACACACACACACACCTTTCTCCTATGTCTCCTGCTGTGATTATGATAGCATGGGGTTTGTAATATGATGCAATGCTTCTCCAGCTGAGTCTGACACGTGTCCAGGCAGATGGAGCCATAGGTACGGGTCAGATTTGCTACACATCTGCTTTGGGTCCAGATGGAGCCGTAGGTACGGGTCAGATTTACTACACATCTGCTTTGGGTCCAGATGGAGCCGTAGGTACGGGTCAGATTTACTACACATCTGCTTTGGGTCCAGATGGAGCCGTAGGTACGGGTCAGATTTACTACACATCTGCTTTGGGTCCAGATGGAGCCGTAGGTACGGGTCAGATTTACTACACATCTGCTTTGGGTCCAGATGGAGCCGTAGGTACGGGTCAGATTTACCACACATCTGCTTTGGGTCCATCTCCAGTACCAATTGTTATCTGGACCCATGGAGGCTGGACCACCCCAAACCTCCATAACAACAACTGTGTGTGTGTGTGTGTGTGTGTACTTTTCTTTGTGTGTGTATGCAGGGTGCGATTTGTGTAAAAACCAGAGGGGGGGATGATTTTGAATAAGTTTGTAACCCCCCCCCCCCCCCAAAAAAAAAAAAAAAAAACAACAAACGAACGATATATAGCCTATAATGTCATGGCTAATAAGATATTAATTTTGCGAAGAGTTTGGAGAGTAAAGTTATAGGGCAACTTGAAGTTTTATGAAAATAATTTACGAACCAGAACATAAAGACCATATGGAGCTTCTATTTCTTGCAGCTGTTAAAACACCCGCTAGATAGTTTAAATACCCACCAACATTCGTTTTTGCAGTAGCCTACAGATTATTTCTGAAAGTTATTTGTCTACTAGGCCTAGCCAACTGGCTGATTTATCAAACGAGTGCTTTCTCGTTCGTCCTCCGCAAACTACGGGTGTTTCGGTAGAGAGCCATTGAATAAGCGATGCCAAGCAATTTCTGTAACACTTTTTGTGACATTCAGCAAATATCTCCTCATTTAATGTAAGTTCCTTCGGACAATTAGGCCTACGTTCTACTCTACGTGCAGTTGTCCTCCATCTCAGTTGCATCAGTTTTCTACATTTTGAAGGTTCTAAAATATGACGATATGCTTCACTGAATCCTTCTCGTTTTCTTTCATTTGTCCAGCTAACTTTTCCATTGAAACTAGCCATTTATGATGGATTACACACTCGACATTCTGAAATGTCCTGCACGATCAAGGCCAAATTAAGTTATCACGCAGCCACTCTGTCAGCAGCATGAGTGCTGACGGTGACGGTGCGTTTCTGATGTCAGATTATTATGTAGGCTAGCCTACTAGACTGTTCTCACGTTTACTTATATGAAGTAGCATTAATCAATATGAGGGGCAGAGGGGGATAAATGTTGGATAAAAATAATTTAGCAGAGGTAGGGATAGGAAAACCAGAGGGGGGGAAATCCTCACCATCCCCCCCTACAAATCGCACCCTGTGTGTATGTCTTTGTCTCTTTGTGTTTGTGTTGTACATTTATTTTACAGGATAAACTTGACTTGAGATTCACCATGTTGTCTTCAAGAGGTTCCTTAACACAATGTGTGTGAGTGTATGTGTGTGTGTTTGTATGTGTGGCCTTAACTTTTGCCATTACAGTAACATCTGGACCTCACATTAGCCTTGACTGATTGTTTATGTGTGTGCATGTGTGAGTGTGTGTGTGTGTGTGGACCTAACTTTAGCCATGACTGT
>NC_055968.1:32597432-32604932 GCF_018492685.1 Alosa sapidissima | reverse complement strand
GACTAACAGGCCTACTTATTTTCAGTAAGACCATGTGTGCAGCGGTCCTAGGCTGGGCTACATCAGAGAATGTCTAATAAGGGGAGAACTGCCACTCTCGGAAAACTTCCGGTTTCTGAACTGGTTGCAGTTCCTTCTGTGGTTCCACATGAGGGCGCTCGTCCACGAGTGCAGAGTGTATGGAGGTGAATGGAGCTGTACCCCTCAAAATCCACTTTTCTTGGGATATATATTTTTTTCAAGTAATTTGAGTATTGCATTCGAAAGGGGAGGCAAAGAAAATACACTTGGTTGAGTATTATATTTTTTAAAGTCACTTAATTGTTCTAAAAAGCCTTTCAAATGTGTCAATGACGTCATTCATTAGCACAATGCTAGCGTGTTATGTGCAACAACGACCCAACCTGTAAGAAATCAAAAAGAACATAAGTACTCGTTCATTCAACTTTTGACCTATAACCCATGTTGTAGTTATACAAACTACAATCAAATCTGAGATTTGTCAACGACAATCAGGTGAAAGAGACCAATTTAGCGGTCTAGCTCCATTGACTCCCATTCATTCTGCACTCATGGAGATCGCCCCCAGTGGAACTCTGGTGGAACTGCATCCAAAATTCGGTACAATGGGACTTAATACGGAGTGGCAAGGCTCTCCGTAGACGGGCTCTGGCTACATGTTCTTTGTTTTAGCAGCACATTTAAGATCGGAGCTCTGGTGCCATCTAGTGCCGACTAATTAATCACGACGGAATAAAACCACTAGATAATGTTTAGCTGCAGGCTTACTTTTACTGTCACTGACCTGCGACCTGTGCCCCAACCGACCGAGCAGTTGAAGGAACTTCGACATGAACTGAACGTCTGGCCGCTGAGGTCCAAGTCCACAGCAGTCTAGTGTAGGCATTTAGGCGACTGCTTCATGTAAGCCTGATGTTATCAAGTATGGTGGTCTGGCTAGGTTATTATTAGTGTAGGTTAGGTTTCGCCAGGCTGTTATCAACAGAACCGATGGAACAATTACAATCAGCAGTCACAGTGCACAATCACAGGGGCAAAATAATCAATCCGCGCCGCAGACGGCTCAACAAAAATAGTTTTAAGGCGCCCTCTGCTGACCGGAAGTATGCGGTTACTTTTTCACCAGCAACTGACTGACTGAAGTTGAGAAAGCCCCGTGTACTGTACGTTACTGGGGGATTTCAGTGGGTGTAGGTGTGGGTAAAAATGTTACCCTTATCAATTAAAGATGACGAATATAAGCCTACAAAATTCAACCTCGTCGCCAAGATTTCAGGATGGTTTCGGTAACTAAATTATTCTGTTTCTCCATTTCCTCTTTCCAGCAAGGAAGATGTTTTAAGTAACGTTTACGTTAGCGATTTCCCTACATCCAACTTGCTAGCTAGCTTGTTAGCTCAAACTATGTTTTGATTGGCTTATGAACAGCTAAACTGTAATTCAGTTCAGGTCAACACCTTTGATATCAAACTGAGCGTGACAACAGATTTTATTTTGTCTTTGCTATGGCAAATCTCTGTTATGCAGTCAAGCTAACAGAGGCTTTCGGCATCTGCTTGGAGTTAACAGCTGTATTGGTCTGAGTGCATCCTAAATATCTAGCTACTCCCGTCAGCCACAAAGTAACATTTGTGGTGAGTGATCCGTGTGAGTTGTCTCTGGTTTATTCTGGAGTTTAATGAAATGACAGACCCGTACAAGCGCTCACCTGGCGGTGGATGCTAAGCGTCGGTACCGCACCTAGGCTCTCCCACACAACGTTCTAGCCGACGGCAGCTAGTGCTTTGATTTGCTAGCTGGGCGTTTTCAGCGATAAGTGTTATGATAAGGCTCGGTTGATATAAGTGGTTTAATAGTTATTCATTCAACAAACTGCGCAGGAACTATAGTCAGTCCTGCCAGAGGTATTTATTTACTGCTGGAAGCATCAGCTTTACTTTGCTATCTGGGTAACTAATGTTAGCTAGAGACTTGAGCCAGCTAGCAAGCAAGCTAACTAACTGTTATCTATATGCACTATTAACTTCAGCTATGTTGTCAGTTGAGGTGTGTTTTAGTTTATAACTATGTGTGCAAAAGCATGAAGGCGTACACGGACCATCAGCAATTATGCATCTGTAATGTCATGCTTGTTCGCTTGCGTGGCAGCTTGGTGTGTTAGCATACGATTCTAGTAAGAGACTGTAAGAGCTTGAGATTTTCATTTTTTTAGCCTGAACCATATAAATCTCGTCCTTCAGATCAATTCTCGCGGACAAAACCTCTCGGAACCTGTTCTTCTTCCTCTGTCTGAACCTGTCATTTGCCTTTGTGGAGCTACTCTACGGCATCTGGAGTAACAGGTAAGTTAACGTTGCTGCTGCTGCTGCTGCTGCTAGGACTGTACGAACGTCACCCTGCATCCAGGATGTGCCACGTAGGTCTTAACGGCGAGTAGGCAGCCGGCTAGCGGAGGCTGCGGTGGAGGCTAATGGGGGCTCGTGTTGCAATGAATGATGGAAGCATTCTGTCAAGTACACGATGTTGACATCCTGGTTTGTGAATGGTAGTGTTTGCGTTAATGCATTTTGCTCTGTGTGTACACTGGTGTGGACATGATGAACTTTAAACAATGTGCTACTTAGTCCGTTTTATATTTGCACGATTTGCACGTGTATCATTCATTTGCCATGGAAATGCATCATAAGTGACAAAGTGGAGGGCTTATGTATTTGGACTGTTGTGTTTGTGATATGGAAGGCTACTGACACAAAAATTTGATATTTACACCAATATGAGAGAGAGAGAGAGAGAGATTGTGAGGATGTGTGAGAAAGAGGTGTGTGTTTGTGTGAGACAAACCGAGAGTGAGGGGGGCCACTGTTTCCCTTGTGCTAGGCCTACTCTTAGTTATTTGTTCTCATGTGTAACCTGAAGACGAGTGTGTTAAGCTTAACAATGGCTTTGGTTATGTAAGGGAGGTGGCCTGTGAGTGTAAGGTTTTAATACAGTGTGTGTGAGTGTGTAAGGATTTGAAGTATTGTGTGTCAGAGGATTTGACATAGTGTGTGTGTGTGTGTTTCTAGTTTGGGCCTCATCTCCGACTCCTTCCACATGTTCTTTGACTGCACGGCTCTCCTGGCCGGCCTAGCAGCTTCAGTCATCTCACGGTGGAGAGCCAACGACTCCTTCTCTTACGGGTGAACACACACACACACACACACACACACACAAACACATACTCTTCTATAAGTGAAGCTGCTATAGTGTCTCTCTGTGTGTGTGAGAGAGAGCGTGAGTGAGTGAGCGAGTCAGTTTGTGTAATAAACTGTTGTGTAACTGTGTGTGTGTGTGTGTGTGCGTTCGTGTGTGTGTGTGTGTGAGAGCACGAGTGAGTGAGCGAGTCAGTTTGTGTAATAAACTGTTGTGTAACTGTGTGTGTGCGTGTGTGTGTTGCAGGTACGTGAGAGCAGAGGTGCTGGCCGGGTTTG
The DNA here is from genome assembly GCF_018492685.1 of Alosa sapidissima. NCBI lineage: Eukaryota > Metazoa > Chordata > Actinopteri > Clupeiformes > Clupeidae > Alosa > Alosa sapidissima. Next base: position 32,601,441 of record NC_055968.1, on the reverse strand, counting down.
TCAACGGCCTCTTTCTCATCTTCACCGCATTCTTCATCTTCTCTGAGGGAGTTGAGGTAGGAACTCTAAAAACACACACACACATACTCACACTCTTCAGTGTATAAGTATATATACTCTTTTGATCCCGTGAGGGAAATTTGGTCTCTGCATTTATCCCAATCCGTGAATTAGTGAAACACACTCAGCACACAGTGAGCACACAGTGAGGTGAAGCACACACTAATCCCGGCGCAGTGAGCTGCCTGCATCAACAGCGGCGCTCGGGGAGCAGTGAGGGGTTAGGTGCCTTGCTCAAGGGCACTTCAGCCGTGGCCTACTGGTCGGGGTTCGAACCGGCAACCCTCCGGTTACAAGTCCGAAGTGCTAACAAGTAGGCCACGGCTGCCCTAATATGGAACGCTTCACGTATTTGCGTGTCATCCTCGCGTCCTCGCCATCACACTTGTCTGTGTATGACAGCAGCAGCCTTGGGACTGGGTTAACGAGAGTAAGCTTGTCAGAATGCTCAGTGGAGGAGAATAGAACTGTGTTGAGTTGAGTATAGAATTTGACCTCCTGCAGTGATGTGCATGTGACGCACACGTTATCAACTACAACATGGGCAGCTCGCATGTGGAACAACACGCCTGGTGAGCGACTGGAGTTAATGGCTGATGTTAACGGGGATTAATTGTCATTTTTTGGTGTTTGTGTGGCTCTCAACACTACCCTGGAAATCCAGAGTTCTCGCGAGAGCACAATTTGAATTTAGCCAGCGAGTCCCTCTGGCAATGATGCCCATTACGCATGCCCATGAAACCGAGCTGCACCAATCACATCGGTGTATCTGATATAGACGGGCCAGAGGCGAGCTAAACAGATGACGACAGCGCTGCAACGTCGAAGTCCGGAATCAGTAAACATTGGTGGTAGTGTTATCCACAGCTCTACTTGGATCAGGTTGATGAGGTGGCACAGTGGTGTTAATCTAACAGCTTGACACTGAATATCAATAAAACCAAGGAAATGGTAGTGAATTACAGAAGGCAGCAGCAGAACTACAGTTACACCCCACTAATGATCAGCGGGCAACCTGTAGAGAGAGTCACAAGTTTTAAATACCTTGGTGTCCACATTACTGAAGACCTAACATGGACTGTTAACACTCAATATGTTCTGAAGAAGTCCAGACAACGACTCTACTTCCTTCGTCAGCTAAGGTAGTACACATACATAGCACACTATCCCATCTCCCCTGTCATCCCCCCAACACACACACCAAGACCCCTGGCAGTTGGGTTAGCCCCTTGAGCCGTGGATCTGCCCAAGGTTTCTTCCTTGGTAAGGGAGTTTTTCCTTGCCCCTGTTGCTCTTGGGTGCTCCTTGTTGGTGCCCCCCCCCCCCCCCCAGTTCCAATCCTCCCCCACCTTTTTTATGCAGCCCTTGCCACTTAATCTACTAAACCCCTCTTCTACTGCACTTTACCCCCCCACTTTGCACAAATAGGCTGACACCAGACATATTTTGACTGCATTTCTTACTTCCAGTAACTATATGCATGTGACGATAAACTTCCTTGTGTCCTTGTATCCAATCCAAGATTCAATACTTTATTGCCATACAACTCGGTGCAAGTTGCTAGGGATTTGCTTCGGTGTGCTCATGACAGGACAAAGACATCACCAAAGACACACAGAAAAAGACATAGAACACATGTATACATGTACGGAGTCCCAAGTGAGATTTTCAAATGCATGCTTGGTGCCGCCCCTCGAGTAGGGCCATTACATTAGTCATGACCAGATCCTTAATCTTTCTAGATTTCCATGGTCTGGATTTCAGGCTCTCTCAACACTGTAAGCTAATGTGACTTGCGGCAAAGAGGATAGTATTGATTGGTGCTCTTTTCGTATCGTCATTAATTGGTACATCATTGGCGCTTTTCCACTATGGGGGTAAAGCCTCAGACTTTTTGTATTTCCATGATTGAGGCTGGACCGGGGGTGCGGCCCAGACGGCCTCAGGTCGACCCTGGAGTAGCGCAGGGCCGAATCGGGGATGAACCGAGGACTTTTTGGAATGGAATACGACACAACATTAAAACCGGAGAAATTTAAAAATAGACCGGTAGCATTTGTTTAGGGTTGCCTAGCAACATACTGTAAGTGTCATTTGCTTATTTTTGTGAAGAAAAACGATCTACATATATGTATATATATGTGTAGACTATATACTAATGTCCTTGTAATTAATTTGACGTACAGTATGCTCGCGGTGCTAAGCACTGTTTAGAAGTTTCTAGCATTGTTAGCTAATGTCCCCGATGTTACAGCTCCTTATGGAAACACAACACCGAGGCCAGTTTAAGACCGGGGACAAGCCTTGGGCCAGCCCCGGTCTATAATGGAAAAGAGCCACATATGCTTGAATGGTGCTGTTTTCATTTTCATAATTATCTGCTTTAATATGTTTCATCATATATGGTTGAATCGTAGTTATTATTACTACATATTCATATCTATGATTCAACCATGTATGATGTATATGAGGTTGAATGGTGCTGTTGTCCTATGATCATTAAATACATTAATACATTTCCCATGTATGATGTATATGAGGTTGAATGGTGCTGTTGTCCTCTGATCATTTAAGTACATTACTACATTTCCCAGCGTGCTCTGGAGCCGCCTGATGTCCATCACGATCGGCTGCTCCCCGTCTCCATCGCCGGGCTGCTGGTCAACCTGGTGGGCATCTTCGTGTTCCAGCACGGGGGGCATGGCCACTCACATGGCGGAGAGGGTAAGACGCCAGCGGCCATGGCAACACACTCCCTGACACCTACACTGCCCCATAGCAACACACTCCCTGACACCTACACTGCCCCATAGCAACACACTCCCTGACACCTACACTGCCCCATAGCAACACACTCCCTCACAGCAACACTGCCCCATAGCAACATACTCCCTCACACCTACACTGCCCCATAGCAACACACTGTACCATAGCAACACACTGCCCCATAGCAACACACTCCCTCACACCTACACTGCCCCATAGCAACACACTCCCTCACACTCACACTGCCCCATAGCAACACACCCCCTCACACCTACACTGCCCCATAGCAACACACCCCCTCACACCTACACTGCCCCATAGCAACCCACAGCCCCATAGCAACACACTCCCTCACACCCACACTGCCCCATAGCAACACCCTGCCCCATAGCAACACCCTGCCCCATAGCAACACCCTGCCCCATAGCAACACCCTGCCCCATAGCAACACCCTGCCCCATAGCAACACACTGCCCCATAGCAACACACTCCCTCATAGCAACACGCTCCCTCACACCTACACTGCCCCATAGCAACACACTGCCCCATAGCAACACACTGCAGCATAGCAACACACTGCCCCATAGCAACACACTCCCTCACACCCACACTGTCACCGCTGACCACTCTCACTGCCACCTAAATGAACTGCATTTATATAGCGCTTTTCCACTCTTCCGAGCACTCAAAGCACTTTACAATTTCATGCCTCACATTCACCCATTCATACACACACACACTGACACTCACACACTGATGGCGGCGGTTACCATGCAAGGTGCCAGCCTGCACAGTTAGGGTGGTAGTAGTCAGTGTCTTGCTCAAGGATACCTCGACCGGGTCAGGAGACCGAGTCGTCTTTTGTGGGGTGTGATGAAACGCAAAGCCTGCCGTCTGATTTGTCAAGTCCTCCCTCCATAGGTCACGGCCATAGCCACTCCCTCTTCAACGGCAGCGCAGGCCACGCCCACAGCCATGGTGGCCAAGGGCATGGGCACAGCCACGGCGGGCATGGGCACGACCACGGGCACTCCCACGGGCATGGAGGCCACGGGCACTCCCACGAGGAGCCCTGTCATGGTGAGTGGCGTCTCTGCTACTGATGTCTGCTCTCCTCGCTCTGTCTGTCTGCTCTCCACTCTCTGTCTGTCTGTCTGCTCTCCACTCTGTCTGTCTGTCTGCT